>NW_027397074.1:61953583-62411796 GCF_003265705.2 Callorhinus ursinus | reverse complement strand
GTAAGGTAGACAACTCCTCCTGGGAAGATGGGGAGCCTGCGGGGAGGGGTGTGATGCAGGGAAGGGGTAGTGTTGCCAGATTTCTCTGCCTTTAGTGCCCAGGTTCTTGGTCACGCCTCTTTGAAGAATGAAGAGGTAAACCAGACACAGAGGGGTGGGCAGCAAAGCAAAGTTTATTGAGCAAAAATATAAAGCTCCTAGAGAGGGAGGGGGGCCCGAATGGGTTGCCCCTGCAGTTTCTAAGTTTAGGGGTTTTTATGAGCTCTTTTGTGGAACTGTCTTCAGCAGTCAGGGTGTGCCAAGTCGTGTCAATCAGGGCTTTGGCCACTTGTCTGTCTACCTGTTAGGTTCATGTCCCCGTGCTGATCTTTTTTTTTTTTTTTTTTTTTTTTGGCTGATATCTGGGGGCTTAGATCTTAACTGCCCCCTGCTCGTGATATTGACAAATGCTTTATGGTTAATTGCCTTATTTTAGGACATTTTGGCGAAAGTCATTTCTGCAAAGGCTGCAAAGCGGAATGTTAGTGCAGTCCTGTCTAAGCTGCAGAACGGGATGTCTGCGCTGTTTTATTTTAGCTGTCCTGACTCCGTTATTTTCTTGTTGGGGACCCTGGCCCTGACTACCCAACTGTCCAACTAGCTCCTAACATTAGGACTACGGGTGAACATGGGCTCCAAGCCTCCAAAGCATGTTTCACTGTCCCACCAGACTTCACTCACAAAACACAGATTCAAAGATAAAATTTTTAAGAATTTTAAGACAGTAGCCACAGAGCATTAAGCCCCAATCAGGGTCCTTCTAAGTATGGGGCCCTGTATGGTTAGTTTTCTGTATCAACTTGACTAGGACGCCAGGTGCCCAGATATTTGGTCAAACATTATTCTGGGTGTTTCTGTGAAGGTATTTTTGGATGAAATTCACATGTATATCAGTAGACTGAGTAAAGCAGATTGCCCTCTGTAATGTAAATGGACTTTATCCAATTGTTCAAAGCCTGAATTGAACAAAAAGGTTTCAGTAAGAGAGGGTTCCTCCTGCCTGACTGCCTTCAAACTGGGACATCAGCCTTCTTCTGCCTTCAGACTCTTCCTGGGTTTTGCACCTATGGGCGTTTGGACTGGAACATTATGGGCTCTCCTGGGTCGTCAGCTTGCTGGCTCACCCTGCAGATCTGGTGACATGGCAGCCTCCGCAATGGCATGAGACAATTCCTAATATTATCCTATTGGTTCTGTTTCTCTGGAGAACCGTGACTAAAACAGGTCATATATGACCGGTTGCCCTGCTAGGAAGCCTGCCTTGGGTGTGCCCCATACCCTTCAGTTTCTTTCAATTCCCACTATCGCCAGGTCAGCTCAGAACTTAATTCTTTTTCACCAGCTCTATGCCAGAGCTTCCGAGCCGATCTCTCCTCTTGGGCACTTCCCTGTCATGAGTCCTGCAAATACAAACAATTAGTGCCACCCTCCGTTAAGAAACATTCCATTCTCTTTTACCTTCAGCTTCCTTAATTACATTAGGGCTCTAGTCTTAATGTAAATTTTCATGTCATTTATCTCAATATCAGCCATTTGTCCTAGTCAGTTCTATTTCCTGCATACTTACATTTGGGTACAGTGGTCATTTCCACCACATCATTTTGCCCACATTATTCCTCAAGCCTGAAAAGCAATGCACAACCCTTTAATGCCCATCTCAAGCTCTTTTTCCTTCATAAGGTCCAAGACAAAGCTACCTAAAGCCAGTTTACAATGGACCTGGAATCTCCTGCACTTGACCCCTGCCCTCATTTGTATTGATGCTTTGAAAACAAAAGGAAACCCCTTTTAGCATGAAGTCAGAAGGCCAGCAGAGGGTGCTTTCATGCCCTAACCTCCTTGACAATTGCAGACCTGGTAGGAAGAGACACACCTTGAGCACGGATACTACCGTTGTCAATAGGGGGAAGAAAAACTTTCCTCTATGCCCGAACAGCTTAGTCAATGAGACACTGCCACATCTCAGCTAATGAAGAGCCACTGTACTTTGAACTCCTAGTTTACGCCAATGGACATTTTTGTTTGTTTTGTTTTTTAAAGATTTTATTTATTTGAGAGAGGGAGAGAGAGCACAGGGGTGGGGGCCAGGGGGCAGAGGGAGAGGGACAAGAGAAGCAGACTCCCCACTGAGCAGGGAGCCCCAACAGGGGGGCCGAGATCAAGACCTGAGCCAAAGGCAGAGGCTTACCCGACTGAGCCACCCAGAAGCCCCTGGGCTTTTTGTTTATAACAGCCCTCCCAACTCCCCCCTTTCCTCTATAAAAGAGTGTTCCTCTCCTTTGTTCAAAGGAGGCGCCTATGCTATTGCCATAGCTTGCTTGTCCGGGATTTCAGTTCTCTGCTATTCCTGAATAAACTCATTTTTGACAGTTAAATAACTAGCAGTTTTATTTTTAAGGTTAATAAGGCATTCCTTGTGTCTACTGTCATTAAGCTTTGGCATGTGTTTTCTCCACAATGTGATTACAAGGTATTCATAGATGCCATGGTGCATGGATCCTCTTTCCTAGCATGCTATTATGTTCCTATTAGGAGCTCAAGGAATCTTTCTTGAAAGAATGAATGAATAAATTGATTGTTGCTCATTGTAGTAGGTTGAACGGTACCCCAGAAAAGATGTGCCCATGCCCTAACTTCTGGAACTTTTGAAGGTGAACTTTTTGGAAAAAGGTTCTTTGTAGACATAATTAAGGATCTTGAGATGCGATCATACTGGTTTATCCATTGGGGCCCAAATCCAATGACAAGTGTCCATCTAAGACACAGAAGAGGAGAAGACACAGAGAGACGAAGAAATGGACCGGTGAAGACAGAGGCATTGATTGAAGTGACGCATCCACAAGCCAGGGAATGCCTAGATGTACCAGAAGCTGGAAGAGGAAAGGGAGAATTCTCCCCTAGAGCCTCCAAAAGGATCATGACTCCTTCAACACCTTGCTTGCAGAATTCTGGCTCTAGAACTGTGAGAGAATAAATTTCTGTTGTTTCAGCAATCTGCGCTGTGGTAATGTGTTATGGCCAGCACTAGGAAACTAATATATCCATCATTTTCTTGGGCTACTTGTAGAAATTAGTCTCCCATCACATGTGTATATAATAGGTAGAAATATTTTTATCTTAGAAGCTAAACAGTTGCCCCAGGCTCCTTGCATAAAATGTACTATTTGAATTCTTTAAAACAGCAGGTGCAAAATTCCTCAAGCTCTTTCAAAAACTGACATTCAATTTACATGATTCTTCAAGAATGCTGTCTTACTCTAATAGTCAAAAATGCCTCATGTATATTCTAAAACATTTATTTTGAGATCATTGTAGATTCACTTGCAGTAGTAAGAAATGACAGGGAGATCCGATACACCTTTTACCCAGTTTCTTCAAGTGGTAACATCTTACAAAACTACAGTGCCATGTCACAACGAGGATACTCACAGAGATACAATTCAACAATCTTATTCCAATTTCTCCAAGTTTAATTGTACTCACTTGCATGTGTGTATTTAGTTTACATAATTTGATCACCTGCCTGTGTTGGTTCCTGTATCACATGTATCATCACAGCCAAAATACAGACCCAGGGGCGCCTGGGCGGCTCAGCCGTTGAGCGTCTGCCTTCGGCTCAGGTCATGATCCCAGGGTCCTGGGATCGAGCCCCACGTCGGGCTCCCTGCTCAGCGGGGAGCCTGCTTCTCCCTCTCCCGCTCCTCCTGCTTGTGTTCCCTCTCTCGCTATCTCTCTCTCTGTCAAAAAATAAATAAAAAATCTTTACAAAATACAGAACTATTCTACTGTCACAGTGCTCCTTCGTGTTGCCTTTGTACAACCACATCCATGTCCTTCTGTGCCCCACCCCCAGCCTTGTCCTCAAGGGCAACAACTTGGCGAATCTCAAGGGAATTATGCTGTGTGGAAAAAGCCAGTCCCCAAAGGTTACATACCGTATGATTTCATTTCTATAACATTCTTGAAATGACAAAATTACAGAGATGAATAACAGTTATGGTTGCCAGGGGCTGTGCATTCTCCTCAAAGTGAAATTCATGTAAATATTGTCAGAAGACTCAGAGTCGCATCCTATAGAGCAAGTTAAATTTTTCATTCAATAAACATTTGGGGAAATCTTTTTTGTGCCTGGCGCTATTCTGATGCTGGGAATCCCCAATCTCTGCCTGAGGAAATGCACTAAGATGCCAAGTGAGAAGCCTATAAATGTAATTACATGTTAAGGTGGGCAAAATGACGCACCATGTATGAGAGGCTCTGAGAGAGATGGGATATAATTGAACACCAACAACAAACAAACAAAAAACAAAGGGGGCTGGGATTGTTGAGGAGATACAATGGTGATCACATAAGAAGTATGTTAATGTTCTGTCTCCATTCAGGAACTGCGAGAAACTGTCAGAGGATTTGGAGTTAAGGCTTTGAGAGTAAGCAGCTTAGGTTAAGCAAATGATACAGACGGTGTTTGATAAACTGTCTGGGCTCTGGATTTCTGGAAGAGGGGAAATGGACTAGGGAGGAACCTGAACCCCTAGGGGGTATACCACTGGCAGGGAGAGAGGACTGTTCTCCTGGGCTGGGTGGTGGCGAGGAGCAGGGGAGGCATGAGGTGTCCACTCCTGGAACAGCACAGGCTGAGTGTCATGGCTGGCACAGAAAATAACCAAACAAGCAGATACCTCACCCGAGTTTTGTGGGCAGAGCAAGGGGGAAGTGAGCGAGGGCACTGAAGAATTCTCTGGGACCATGTATGGCAAATGAGTTTCATCTCCTATTCTAAAAATTATACTAAACGTTCGCCACTACTAAAGAAAAAAGCCCAAAACTCTGTGAGAGAATTGTTATTGTTCTGATTTACAGGGAGGAAACCGGCTTGGAAAGACTAAAAAACTTGCCTGAGGTCACTTAGCAGCTAGTCATAGATAGAGCCAGGATCTAAAAATTCATCTCTCTGACTCCAAATCCAGCCCTACTCTCCCATCTCAGGACTTAAACAATGATGGCATCGGGAGGGCTGTCCTGAGATAGAAGAGAAGGGGAATTTGGGAAGGTGACATTATTTTGGAATCTATAGAAACTGAAGGTTAAATTTCCCACTCTTGGTTTTTTAAAGTGAAGTGAGCAATTTCCCTGGCTTTGGCTTCCTGAATAGAGATGGAAAATTTGACTATTGGATAGAACTCTACAAAATACCAGATGCTCTATTTGAACAGAACTTCTTTGGGTAAATAAATTACACTTAAAAATATGTCCCAAACCTCAGTGAGGCCACAGCCATTTGACAAGAAACATTTCAAAATAAAAGTGCAAAAAATGAGCAGTTTAGGGTCACATAAATACCCTTTCAAATTGAATCAGGGCACAAACTCAGAATAGCTCAGATGTGGTATCTTTTGGAGGGCTGGGGTAGGAGTGAAGAAACTGCAGTAGAAATTGGCCTAACATGGAAAATACGGTTAAGGAAACAAATTTGGATAGGTAGGCTAATTGCAGTTCCCCGTTCAGGCTGCAGCTATGTCAGGGAAAAGCATTTTGCACATACAAGCTTGGGGAAATCATAGAGCCTGTAAGACTTAACAGTCTATGGCACTGGTCTGGGATTTTTATGCAGAAGGCAATAGTGCATGGAATAGGTTTTGTTTTGTTTTCCTTTGTTTGTTTGGCTACTTCTATATTTCTTAGACCTGCTGCAACCATTGGGCCTCTTGGTGTGTTGCTGAATTACCTCTAGTGACCATGAAATCCACTAGAGAACAGATCTTAACGCAATACTAAGAACATTTCGTTACTCATAGTCCAGTGGCTTTGCTTTTCAAAGCAAACAATGCATTTCAGTTTGATATAACTAGAGATCTTAAAGTTTAATAAAAACACCAGTCACAGTGAATCCTTTTGTGCTTAGACTGAAGGGTCCCATAGTCAGTTCTTAATCAAGAGTTGAGGTTACAGACTGAAGCGATTATACTTTAGGGAAACACAAACTTTGCTCCATATTTCCTCAGTTGCTTCTTCTCAGAGGGTTTTCTGGTGGACTTCTTTTTTTTTTAATGGGATGTGGAAAGAAGTGTTTTTGGATGACTTAATGTGAGGCTTATTCATTCATTTACTTAGAATTCTATGACTATCAAGGGGTGTAGTCACATTTTCCTGTTCGCTCTCTGACAGTAAAAAAAGAAAGTATTTGCTCCCAAGGTCTGATAAACCTATATATTTAAGTACCTTATGGACTATGTGTATATTTTGCATCTGCAAGGGATGTGTGTGTGTGTGTGTGTATTTAGGCTGATCCATGGTTTCTTCATCTTTGCTTGGCATTACAAACAGGTAACACTGCCATATGAGACTTCAAAAAGTAGTTTTTAGATTCCGGTGCTGAGTCAGAATTTTTCTAGGAGGTAATATTTTATAAGACAGAATAATAAACTATTCTTCTGAAGAAACCACCAGTAATCTTAATAATTGTTTATAATACACACTTGTACATAGTTTCAGGAAAAGGGAAGTTACTTTGTAGTCATGATTCTAATACATATTTTGGATGTGGGTTACCATATTCAGTATATTATTTAATGTGATTTATCACCAAGACAAAAATGCCAAATTTTGCCACACTGAAAGATCTAAGAGGGTTGCTGGAGTGCTGGGGGGTGGGAGGGATGGGGTGGCTGGGTGATAGACATTGGGGAGGGTATGTGCTATGATGAGCGCTGTGAATTGTGTAAGAATGATGAATCACAGATCTGTACCTCTGAAACAAATAATACATTATATGTTAAAAAAAAAAGAAGATAGTAGGAAGGGAAAAATGAAGGGGGCGGATATCGGAGGGGGAGAGGAACCATGAGAGACTATGGACTCTGAGAAACAAACTGAGGGTTCTAGAGGGGAGGGGGTGGGGGGATGGGTTAACCTGGTGATGGGTATTAAAGAGGGCATGTACTGAATGGAGCACTGGGTGTTATATGCAAACAATGAATCATGGAACACTACATCAAAAACTAATGATGTAATGTATGGTGATTAACATAACATAATAAAATAAAATTAAAAAAAAGATCTACTCCAAACCAGAATCTCCCAGGGAGTAGAATCAAAAAGATATTTTAAAAATCCAAATTTTTATGGTATCTAGAATTTTTTTGTATGTTGGTAGAAAAGTAGTAATAGATGGAAAACTAGAGTCTTTCTTTATGCAGATACATGTGTGATAATAGGATTTCATTGTATCTAACATGTTTTATAATTTAAAAACCCTTTTATTTTGTATAGAGTGTATTGCTTATGTATCAAATATGGTGTCATGAAATCTATGAATGTTCCAGCTTTTAAACTATACTATTTTGCTCATATGAGGTATCTAAAGTCAAATTCATAGAAAGAGAAAGTAAAATGGTAGATGTCATGGACTGGAGGGACCATGGAATTGGGAATTATTGTTTAATAAGTACAGAGCTTAAGTTTTTCAAGATGAAAAGAGTTCTGGAGATGGATGGTAGTGTTGGTCACACAAAAATGTGAATGTACTTAATACCACTGGACTGTGCACTCAAAAAATGATTAAAATGGTAAAAATGTGTGTTAAAATGGTAAATGTATCAAATGTGCTGTGAAATCTGTGGGTATTCCAGCTTTTTTTAAACTTTACTATTTTGCCCTTATAGGTTTCTAGAAAATTGAGAAATAAAACTATTAGCAAATAAAAAAGGTTATGTTTTAGCTGAACCAAAAAAGAGCATGTTAAAGTGGGTCATGGTGACCCCCAAGCTGAGAACCCCTAACTGGTTCCAAAGCTGATTTGGGGCTGCTAGTACTGAAGGGAATGTGGAGGATTTTTTCCTCCACAGACCTAGTCCTTCACCATAAGTCTTAGACTTCTCTTTCACTGATGTACCTCTGCACACAATATCCTTGTGCAGTCTACTCTTTAAGATACAAAACGATTATATGATAGTCTCAGGGATACTCAGAAGAAAACCTTTATTGCATAATTGAGTTTGAGTTCAGGTACTCAACTGAGTCATCACCAGGTCTTTCTTTGGTGATCTATTACACTTCTCGTAACAACTACGGTGAAGTAAGAGAAATGTTAGGGACCCAACATAAAAGACAGTAAGAGTGGGGATAAGCCTGGGAACTTGGACCTGGGATGGAGCCTATCCTTGGCAAAAACACAGGGTGAGAGGAAAGGAGGGAAAGTTAGGGTGAGGCATTTAGCGAAGGTCCAGCTAGCTCACTGGGCCAACAAAGGCTGTGAAAAAAGAGAATTTGGGAAATTTGGAGTTGATGTAGACACCTAGGACTCAACTTGGTTCAACTGATGACTGGTCTGGCTTGTCAGGAAAGGAGTTGGTGGGATGAGAGGAGTCACATTAGTGTCCTGAGACCTATACCAACAGGCTGGATGACGTTTGAGAGTTCCGAATGCACACTGCTGAGAACATTCTGAGCAACACTTTTTAAATCACACCTAGGGGTGGTGTTTTACCCAGTATAGGTATCCGATTTGACACTTCTACTTTTGTTTTTATTATTCTACCTCTTGCTTCTTTTTTCCCTGATATTTTCAGAAAGCTAGGCAAGTTTCTGGCCGTATCTCTATGGGATTGACTTTATGATCCAATATAAACACGCTTTAATATTTTAAAGTAACCTTACTCCCAGAACTGGCAGCTTTTTTTTTTTTTTAATAAACAAACTTTTCTTTCCATGTTTCAGTTATCTATTGCTATGTAAAAAACTACCACAAAATTTAGCAACTTATAACGATAACAAACAATTATTTCTCAGGATTCTGTGGGGCTGGCTGGTTTTAACTAGGAGGCTCCCAGGTGGTACTGTCTGGGGTCACTCATGTGATACATTCGGCTCGGAGCTTAGTTGGGGCTGGAACGTGTAAAGGGACTTCACTCAAACACCTGGGAACTCAGGTAGGGTTTCTGGGATGGTTTGAACCTAACTAGGTCTTGGTTCCTTTCTGTGTAGTTTCTCCTCATCTAGCAGCATCGTCCGAGTTTCTTTATATGTTGATTCGATCCCAAGTCAGTGAAAATGGAAGCTTCAAGGCTCAGAAATCACACAACATCACTTCCAGGGCATTTTGTGGATCAAAAAATGTCCCAGGGCCAGCCTATTTTCAAGAGCAGGGAATACAGATCCTACCCCTTGATGGTAAAAGTGACATGAATTTGCAGGGATTGGAGGAATTGTTGGTAACCATACTTGCAGACAATCTACTAGTGCAAGTATGGGAAACTGATGCCAAATGGAATATTTTGCTTGAGAATGGGTCCAGTTAAAATTCTGAGGCTTTTCATCAAGTTTTATATTTAACAATATTATGTAATCCTTATATGGGAAATAGCGTAGTATGTTAGAGTTCTGTATAAATCTTTGCAACCATCAAAGAGAAAATGAACTTTTCTTTTCAAGTATACACATGGCGTGATGGGCTTTGAGGTTGACCATCTGGGTTTGAATCTTGGCGCTTCCAGGTACTAGGAATAGGATCTTGGGCAATTTTCCCTTTCTCTCTCACATTTTCTCCTCTGTATTTATAGATTGTTGTGAGGATTAAATGAGTTAATACAGCTAAATTACTTTGCAAGGAGCCTGGCACACAGCAAATACGTAATAAATATTTGTTGTAAAAATACAAATTATTAATGCTTATTATCATGTAACATAGCAACACCTGTTTGGATTAAACCTCCTGGAGTTGCAAAGTCTCTGTTCTCTATAGTCTCATTAAAGTTAATCATTAATCTTGATGAATTTCTCTGCCTCTTCCACCTCTTACCAAGTAAAAAGGTAGGCAAAACTACTGGTTGCTTACCAGGTGTTCTAAAGAAAGCACTTACCAACTTTCAAACACTGCAGTCCTATGAAGAAATATAATTTACATTGTAACACAGGACACTGTAACCCAGACACTCACTCACACTTAACACTGTACAAATATTTCATGAAACAATACTTATCCTCACGTTGTGCTATGAACTTTGAAGCTTTTGCCCTACTCTATTTAAGTGATTTGAAAACAACAAAATGTTGGTTGTGCCCCACTATTATTAATTTCATTATGTGCCATTGGCACATAGCATATTAAATACATTTTCAGATCACGAATTGTTTCAAGTGTGGTGCTATAAGAATATGGCATATGTCGTTTCTATACAGGCCAATTCAATGAATCAGAAAGCCATTTCATAAATATGGCCTCACCACCCTATTTGAGAGGCTTCATAAATTCAGTGAGATAGGGGGAACTAGGGGAAATACATGTAGAGTAAATATTGTGGTTTTATGCACCCTAAGAAACAAAGTGCCTTGGGGTGCCTGGGTGGCTCAGTCAGTTAAGCATCTGACTCTCAATTTCGGCTCAGGTCGTGATCTCAGGGTCCTGGGATTGAGCCCCCATTCAGGCTCCCTACTCAGCTGGGAGTCTGCTTGAGGATTCTCTCTCCCTCTTCCTCTGCCCCTCTGCCTACTCTCTCTCTCTCAAATAAATAAATCTTTAAAAAAGAAAAAAAAGTAAAAGAAACAAAGTGCCTCATTTGTTTGAAGCTAGATGGACCTCGGCTGGAATTCCAACTTCACAGCTTTACTATATTGTATTTTTGAGCAAGTTATTTAAACTCAGTTTTGGAGTCTTGATTTTTTGATTTGTTAAAAGTAATAGGCAAATAATATCTATTTTGACTAAGTTGTGAGCATTAAATGAGAACACATACCCAAAGGCCAGCAAAGGTCCAGCAAAGTACTGGGCACAAAGAAGGCTCTCAGAATGCATTTCTTGCTTCCTCCCATGTAATACAAACTGCAGAATTCACAGCTATTATTTAGGTTCTGTGTTTTATATTTTTGGAGAAAAGCTAAGGCTGGGTAGAATACTTAACTACGGTGAAACCCTATTATTTTTTTAATGCAATTTAATTTCTCCAACCATGTATTGTCCTGACATTCTACTTAATAATATTTAACAGTTATTAATTGTTCTGGGATGTGGATATGAACTGTGAAACAATTTTGTGTTGTCGGGTCAGCTTTCATATAATGGGATTTGGATTGACTTCCCAATTATCAATCCAATTGTAGGAAAAACGTGTGTAGAGGAGAAGAACATTTCTAACTGCTGTGTTGCTAAATAATTTAAACAAAAACGACGTGCAAATACACGTATTTTTCCCTCGGGCCAAACGTTTAAGGTTATCAGAGATCCAGTGTTTCAGGCAGGTAGCATTTTCACAATGTTAGCTAGCTTTTAAGGAGTCAAACGGTAATTGCCTAAGATCCTAGGTTGATTGAGACTGTCTCATAAAACCGATTCTAGAATGGGGCTGGTTATCTTAAATTCCTTTAAGGTCAGGGTTATGAAAGTGTGTGAATGAGGGGAAGGGGGGCGCGACACCTTTTTCCCACTCTCGGGTGCTAGCCGCTGCCAACCGCCGCCAAGCACCGCTGCTGCCGCACCCACGTGGCAAGTCCAGATAGCGCGGCGCCGGGCGGGGGCTACTGGGGCCCACCTCTCCCTCGGCTCGCCGGCCCTTCCCGCCCGCCGGCCGGGCGCCCGCTCGGTCCTCCACCGCCAGGGGGCGGGCGCGGCTTCCCGGTGGCGGGGGCCCATTGGTCGCGGCGGGGAAGCGGGGAGGAGGCCCGGCGGCGAGTGAGTTGGCTTCCTCCTGGCCACTTGCGGGGGTGAGGGGAAGCCGGAGGAGCCCGGGAGGAAGCGGGGGAGGAAGCGGGGGACGGAGCGGGAGGCGGCGGCGGCGGTGGGTGCCGTCGGCCTCCGGCAGGACTGACCGCTGAGAGGCCGGAAGGCAGGCGCGAGGCCGGTGAGACGGACGGGGAGGCGGAGGGAGCCGCGGCGGAGGGCGGCGAGGGATGGTGGGCGTCCAGGGGAAGTGGGGCACCTACCCTCACCTTCATCCTCCGCTCACGCGGCCCCCGCCGGCTGGGGGCGGGCCCCGGGGCGCGCCCGGGTCGTCGTGGCGCATCCTGCGGGGGAGGGGCGGAGGGGCGAGAGCGGGCAGGACCGGGGCCCCCGGAGCACGGTTGGCCGGGGTTCGGGCCGCCGCCCCGGCGGTGCTTCTCCTGCTCGGCGTCTCCCGGCCCGAGTCCGCGGAGGGCGGGGCGGCGCCTGCACCTGGCGCTCGGCTCGGCGCCTCGGCCGGGATGCGTGCCTCGCTGGGGCCCCGGCTTGCCGTCGGAAACCCGGGCCCAGTGCTCTGACGAGGCGAGGGTGGAACTGGATGTTGCATTTGTACTCTGTGGAGGGCCGTCTGGGCTCACTTGTAAAGTTTTAGCGTCTCCTAAACTGGAGGTACTTCTCAGTTTTAAAATTCATCCAGCTCATTGATTCTGGGCGTCATTGATGAATGTGCTGTTCCTTCTTTCTTTTTCTTCCCCATTTTCTTGCTACCGTCCTCAAAATTCTCTACTGTGTACCATGGTTAGTGACCCTAGATCTAAATAATACAATGACAAATTGATGATTTGAGGTTGGGATCTCCCCTCTGTTTCATCATCTTCTCCTTCCACCCTACTTTAAGTTTCATATAATAGAGAGCTGCTGTCTAATCGACAGAACCTTTGTTTTTATTTTCTTTAGTCAGAAACATATAGATAACAAGATGTGATACTAGGTAATTTTAGATTGCTTACTGGGCACTGTGCTGTATGCTTTCATATGCACTTTTATTTCTCACAAGCTAAAGAGTAAGTCCTTTTATCTGTCTTCCTGATTTTTACAGTTGAAAATGTGAACTCTCTTAGAGGTTAAGTAAAGGTACAGGGGTACCAGATGGCAGTAAATGCCAGACCCCTTGGACCCTTGACTACCTTGTGGGGTTAGTGGTATGCAGTCAGATTTACCAAGTTTTTGGAAACATTGCTGATATTCATACAGTGCGTTATGGAGTACAAAGAGATCTCCATTTTAACTTAGAAAATAAATAGTTTATGTTCTTCAACAAGAAATTGGCAGAATCGGCATCAGTTTGGTTCATATCATTAACTGTACCTCTTTCTAAAGGCTGCCAGTCTCTTGAGTTCTTTAGCTGTTTACTGAGGTTACCAACAGCCCCCCCTCTTTTTACAGGTGTTAGAAGCTTTGTTTCACAAATTCCATGTAATGTTTTCTCAGCTCACTGAAGACTAGCATTTCTTGATAGTGAGAAATAAACAGTCCGATGCAGTGATTCTCAACCAGGGGATCTCTCAGAATCAAACACAAAGGAGGCTTTTTAAAAAGGACATAGGCCACAGGCCGCGATCCTCCAAAATCCCCATGGGAGTGGACTTTTGTTTCAAAAGGGAATCAGAATAAGACTGAGCACCCCTGGGTTAAAGTGGCTTTCAAAATAAACTTAATAGATATTTTATTACAATTACAAAATTTGGATTGCTACCTTAAGCATTGGTAATTAATCTTTCATAATTAATGAAGATACATTAATGAGGGAAGGTAATTGGAGAGAGGGACAAAGGGCTAATAGATTGTTGAGTGGCAAAAAGTGGTAGTCTCGGTTTTGGGTCATCAGTCTTTTTTTTTTTACTACATATTTTAGATCTTAAGTGGTGTCAGTGTTCAAAAATTTTTATATTCATTTAAAAATATTAAAGTACCTCATATGTGCCTGTTACTAGGGGTATCAGGGACACTGTGAATAAGATAGCTTGGGCCTTCACAAAGCTATTTTCTTTGAGGCAGTGAGTCTTTCTCTTTTTTTCATTTTTATGCCCATTTCTTAAAGCTGAAAGGTGCAAGACCCAAGAAGCAACAAATTTTGACCTTAGGTCTCACAAAAATGCAGCTAGCTCAGAGCTTAGTACAGTAGCAAACATTTGTTTTGTCCTTAGTCCACAAGGATTCCTGTCTTTGGGATCACATATCTGGCTTTTAAGCAATAGTTCTGCATTTAGTTGATTCATGAATGGCATTAACCAAATTATTTAATTCCATGCAAGGCCTTATTTTCTTAATTTGGGGAGATTGAGCAAGATTCCTAAGATATTTAAACTTTAAGAGGTTTTGTGACTTTCATTGAGCTCCTAAAATACAGTCCGCTGACTTTCAGAGGAGGAAATTAAGTGTTCCAGTTCTTCTAAGTTTCCACTGCTTACCCCACTGGTATTCTTTTCATTCTCTTTTTCATTGGCCTCCTCCATTTGATTGAAGCTGTTCTAAGATGACTTACATTTCCCTTATTTGTAATCCAATTAATTTTTTCATCTACTCTTTGTGATTTTTCCAGTTTTACTCTGGTGAGTTTTTTTCTGATTTCTTTCTTTAGGAAATTAAATTCATTTAACATAAAATTTACTATGTTAAAGTGTACAACTCAGTGGCATTTAATACATTCACAGTGGTGTGCAGGCATCACCTCTGTTTAGTTCTAAAACACTTTCATCATTCCAGACGGAAACCTCATATCCATTAAACAGTTACTCCCCATCCCCTCTTCCCTTGAGCCCCTGGCAACCGTTAGTCTGCTTTCTGTCCCTGTGGATTTACCTGTTCTGGATATTTTATATAGATGGCGTTCTATAAGATGTGATCTCTTATGTCTCAGTTCTTTGACTCAGCATGATGTTTTAGAGGTTCATCCGTAGGATAGCATGTAAAAGAGTACTTCATTGACTTTATGACTAAATGATATTCCATGTATGGATGCATTCCACATTTTGTTTATAGTCATCCATTGATGGCCCCTGGTGAGTTTTTGTGTGCTAGGGAGAAAAAGTTACAGGGACATCTATAGCCGTGAGTCAGTTCCTGAGTGGATTTTGATCTTCAGTTCTACACAACTTAAGACATAGTATGGTGTCAGGTATACTATCAATACCATTCAGTATCTGCAGCTAAGTGATCGTTAAATGTGTTTTGAAGGACCTGTGATCAACAAAGATAAATTTCTTCCTTGGTTCAGAAAATTTTACTTACTACCTGTTTTTTGCAAAAGGCTGCTAACCCTCATTCAGCTTTTGTGGTAGAAATGGCATGCCATCCAGGGCAGACAACGGCTCTGCTCCTCCATTTCTTCTCGTGGAAGGTTTGACCGACAGCATTACGTCCCCTCTGGGTCCGTTAAATTCTGTAAACTATTTAAAGACAGTTTTAGGGCGCCTGGGTGGCTCAGTCGTTAAGCGTCTGCCTTCAGCTCAGGTGGTGATCCCAGGGTCCTGGGATCGAGCCCCGCATCGGGCTCCCTGCTCAGCGGGAAGCCTGCTTCTCCCTCTCCTACTCTCTCTGCTTGTGTTCCCTCTCTCACTTGTGTTTCTCTCTGTCAAATGAATAAATAAAATCTTAAAAAAAAATACAGTTTTAGTGGAGTAGCTATGTAGGGTATTCTTAAACATTCACTCAGAGTAGGAACTTGTAACTTCTCGCCTGGTACAGTGTAACATAGTTTTAGGAGATGAAGGTAGTTAGACTGTATGGAAATTTGTGCCTTTCTCTAATCTTTTTTTGTTGTTGCAATTTGTGAACTGGACACTTCTTTACATATGTGGAACTTCTTACAGTTAAAATGTATTTAGTATTATTTTTGCCCTTGTTCTCAATGATAGGTATTTTTGTCAGTCCATCTCTCTTTTCCTGGATGGTACAGTGTGGGATTAAGTGGTTTACATTACAGCTGTTTAACCTGCAGCTGTAGAACTCGGAAGGAGCAGGCCAAACTAGGTGTCATTTTCTGTTTTTGGCATGTTGGTGCTCCCGTTTACAGAAATCTGATCACCATTTGATTTCTTCCACTGGATTATAACTTTTTAAGCGAAATTCTGCTTTGGTGGGTGAGGAAAAACTGCAAGAAAACATTTGGGTAATTTTGAATCTAATACTGTTGTAACCATTGCAAACAAGAGTTCTCTCTTCGCTGTTCCTCAGTATGTTGTCTCCAGATTTATTCACTGCCCGCTTTTCCCTCCTCACCCCAACAGGAGACCTGGCCCAGAGTCAGGCTGATTTCCATTCATTGTTAAGGAAATAATGAAATTCTTGTTTTATGAGTTTTACCTTTGGGCTTTTTTGGCCTTGATCTGCCTCACCGCCCCCCCCCCCCATCTCTAAACTTCTCTGTGTGTTTGGATTGCTGTACTGTAGATCTGAAGTTCTCAGATCTGAGTGAGAGTGAGAACCACCTGGGGAGCTCATTAAACATGCAGGAGTTTTAATCCTCCTAGGGATTCTGGGCTCAGGAATTTGCATTTTAAAAAGCCCACCAATAATCGTGGTGTCCATGCTGTGGGTTACATTTGTAGTTAGGGCTTCAAAGAACCAGATATACTGGTTTACAAAATCTTGGATTACAAAATCCAAGATATTTGTAAGGTACACCATTATTTTATATACTACCATGGGGGAAAAATGTGGTTGTAAACCTCATCCCAGTTTAAGACATGTTATGATGAGGGAAGTAGTGTATACCTTACAATCAATAAAATCATCTCAGGTGCCCCAGGAACCACAGGCCCCTCTTAAGGTAAATGATTATGAGTCGTAGAAGCTATGAGATACAAGAATTACAGTGTAGCATTTCTTCAGATCTTTTACCATGTAAAGTATTTGTTTACAATACAATTTAATGTAAGGTGTCCTTACCTGACATTTATTTGTAATGAAGATTATACTGATGACTTGTTTTAAAATGTAAGGTAGCTGGATGGAAGGGTGTAATGTACTCCAGTTTGGCCCCGTATCATTTTCATCCTATCCATTTCTAGTCATTTATGTGTTGATAGTTCAGTTCAAAAGTCTTATTTCCAGTTTCTTTGTACTTTAGTGATTTCCATTTTTAATTACTGAGATATTAATGTAATGTCACATTGACATCATGTGTGGCTTGACCATTTGATTTCTATCTTTCTTATCACCCTTTTTCTTTTAGAGAGTCCCTATTGATGCCAGGAGCTGATAATATGCATGTATACCAGCCATCTACTGTCCTCTCTTGAGTAGTTACAGGATATAGTGGTAATAATCAGGGTAAACAGCAGTTTGTCTCTGAATAAACCTGAACTCTGGCTGCCAACTGAAGAAGTGCCTTTGTGGCATATCAGGTACTGAATGACAGAATGCCTGTGTGTTCCAACAAATCTTTCTCCACTAATGAGAATTCAGCGAAGAGCAACCCCACCTACTTAGGGTGCTTCCTTCAGTGGTATCATCTTAGAAAATGAAATATTTTTGTCGGGAAGAGGTTGGCTAGCCCTGTTAGATTTGGGAGGGGAAGCAGGACACATGTCCATTTAGTTTTTAATCACCTGAAGTACTTACAGAAAACGTGGTTAAAAAGCTTGTTGATCAACTGAAATATTTCCAAAATCTGATACCTCAAAGTCCTGAAGAGGTAAGAACTTTAGATCTCTAGCTAATTCACATGGGTTGAAGGAGTTGGACTAGGGAATCCTTAACTTTGAGATGAATCATGTTGAAATACATTTTCTCTTAGGATGTAGTGTGGGTGATCTGCCAAGTGTGGTTACTTCTCCCTCCACTGAGTCTCTGGGGTGAGGTTGATCTAGGAGAGGCACGGGCATGATTTTACTTAGCAGGGCTCCTTTGCTTTTGTACATGGAAAGACAGGTTGATTGTCATATTTCATTCTTAGAAGAAGGGCATTTTATCTAACTGCTGTAGATCAGGTAGACGTTTTCAAAGGGTTGCTCTCTCCATTCCCTGCCAGGAGAACCAACTAAAAACAAGGTGTAGGTATTTATGGTGGACTATGGAGGAAAGCAAAATTCACCCAGAACAATCCCAGTATGCTTCATATTAAGCATTGGTTAGCATTCTGGAGGGGACTTAGAAACACTTTCTGGCTCATCTGTGCTTTTTCATAGTATGCTTTTAAATCTTTTTGTTTTTTAGCCATAATTAGCTACTAATCCGCTTTTTAATGTATTTTGAATATGATGCATTACAAAATAAGAAAAGCCATTTGATGGTAGTTCAAATAATGTAAAAAATCTAGGCATAGATTATATCCCTCTCTTCCCAATGTTTTCAATAGGAAATTAAAATTCTTTTCTGAAAGATTTGTTGGTACTCTTGAGCCATTATTTAAGTTTTGGTCTGTTGCTTTACAGTCTCATATTTTTGAAAGCCGCTTTGCAGAAGGAGTAGGTACGTTCATGTTTTTCTTCAGTGATCATTTGAAAAAAATAGTTATTCTTGACATTATAGAATCCATACAGATCTCCTCTCCCCATTCCCAGGAGTATGTTGATTTTTTGCTCCTTTTTTCTTCCAGTCGAAAGAAGGTTAGTTTGGTCCTTTAAAAACCTGGGATACTTTTCTAATTGTTAGGTAGTTATTTAAAAAAATTTTCATTTGGGGTGCCTGGGTGGCCAAGTCGATTAAAAGTGTCTGACTCTTGATTTCCGGCCAGGTCACGATCTCAGGGTTGTGAGATCGAGCCCTGTATTGGGCTCTGCACTGAGCTTGGAGTCTGCTTAAGATTCTCTCCCTCTGCCCCTCACCCCCACCTCTGCTTGCATGCACTCTCTCTTTCCCTCAAAGAAAAAAAAATTTTTTCCTTTAATTATTACCAGGTTAAACCTACCCGGTTCTTAAAAAGGTGTGTAACGTGTGTATGTTGAAGTGGTAGACTCTTTTAAATGGATGCATTTTCTAGGATTGAGAATCAGAGTGGCCTACTAGTACTGAAATACTTTATGAAGTTAGTAATCGGATTTTTTTCTATTAAGCATTTAGTGTTAACACCAAATTCTATTAAATTCATAATATTCATAACACAATGAGAGCAGCTCAGATGTCATCATCAGTTTTTAAATGTTCTGGTGCTTTCAGATGAATGCAGTCTTCTCACTCCTCTGCATTCTGTCATTTTAAAAATGTATCTAGCCTGGCAAGGTGAGTGTGTGGTGAGACAGGGCACTTGATAGCAGTCTGCAGCTACTATAGTGATAGTTTGTGGGGTTTTTTTTTAAAGTAAAGATTTTTGAAAGCTTAGTATTTGCAATTTTAAAAGTTGATCAAACATCGGATACACACCCACCCGCTTTAAGCCTATCACAAAAATAATCACTTTTAAATACCTATGTAAAGAAAACAGTAGTGTCAGTTTTCTTCACCAGCATAATTTTACAGTTAATGAAATGGGTTGTAATAACATTAATTTTTATCCATTTCTTTATACCTGCTCAGATTGCTTTGGAAAACATTCCAAAGTCTAGATTATACCTGTGTTTGCTATAGATGGATTGCTTCATTTATGGGAAGGGAAGGATTTTTTTTTTTCCTTCCTTTTCAAGAGGATCCATTACGTTGTTCCTCATGGAGTACCTGCTTCTTCCAATGGAGACCAGTGGAGTAAGAAACTGTACGATGAACGCATACAGAACACAAAATTTAGGGTTGTTCCATCTGTCCTACATCTGTGGCAGTACTTCCAAGAGGACCAGTAGAAGCCTTGTGGAACTTATGTCCTGCAAATAACCCTGCAAGAAATGTTGAAATATTAGGGCATGGTCTATTTTAAAAGTTTTTTTTTTGTTTTTTTGTTTTTTTTTAGTTTAAATTTTACTTTTGATTTCTGTCTCAGGTTGTCAAATTACGACCCATGGGTCACTGTGGCTCCTGAGCCAAGATAGGTTTTTATGTTTTTAAGTGATTGGGAAAAAAGTCAAAAGAAAAGTATTACTTGGTAACATGAAAACTTTATGAAATCCAAATTTCAGTGTTCATAAAGTTTTATTGTAACACAGCTGGGCCCATTGTTTACGTATGTCTATGGCTGCTTTCCAGGTACAACTGCCAAGCAGAGTAGTTGCCATGGGGACTGTATGTATGGGCAACAAAACCTAAAATATTTACCGTCTGGCCCTTTTGCAAATTGTTTTTAACGCCATACTTCTGTTTGTAAACTATGGGAGAGTAACTCACCCTCATGACCATTAGGTGTAGAGTCGTTTTGTTTTCAGTGTTTGCTCATTTCCCTCTTTAACTGCTCTAGGACTGAAAATGTAATCTCTTACGTTCTGATTTTGAGGAAGCCTGTTATTAGGCTGGGTTCTTTAGAGATACTGCACTGAGAGGAGATAAGATACCGGAGATTGATCGATAATCCTGAGGAATTGGCTGCTGTGGTTGTGGAGGCTGAGAAGTCCCAGGCGGCTGGGGGAGCCAGTGAATCTTCCTCCAGCCGTGGAACCGACAAAGCCCGCGTTGAAGTTTCAGTCCTGATTCCAAGGCAGCTGAAGATGACGTTCCAGGCGGAAGACTGTGTGGGCAGAGAGAGCTAATTCTCCCTTACTCAGATTTTTTTGGTTCTGTTCAGGCCTGCAATTGGATGAGGCGGATTTTTGTTGGGGAGAGCCACCTGCTTTACTCAGATGTTAGGCTCATCCAGAAACACCCTCACAGACAATCCCGTAATAACGGTTAAGCAGGTATCTGGGTATTCCATGGCCCAGTCAAGTTGACACATAAAATTTAGCCATCATAGGGCCTAAATGTACTGAAACCTATCTGCTTACACTGACCTTTGTTTTTCTTCGTCTTTGTGAAAAGCCCTAGTTTGCATGAGTATTACAGTCACCCGAACTTGACTCAGTTGATGCATGTGCATTGCCATTTGACCAGCACCGAATTAAAGTTGGATTGAATTAAGTGATGGTTTCTTTATATTTGCAGAGAAGGATTTATAGTACTTTCTTCTGGTTTAGTTGATTGTCGCTTGTTAATAGTGAATCCATCAGTGGGTGTTTTTGTATGCTTCATTTTCTTCTATGCTTTCTGTCTTGGAGGGGTGTTTTAATATGTGCGCTTAATCATTTTGATGAACTGTCAGATCTCTGGAGTGGCTAGTTGGCAGCAGAGGTTAACAAATTCCTGAGCAATTTACAAAAGCCACATTGATTGGCATGGAATTTGGTCAGCAAGTTGCTTCTATTAGAGTATGTCAGTGAGCTCCTGAGGTGAGAGGGAAGTGTATTTGTACTATCAGCTTCTTAACCCTTTGTATGACTTGAGACAAACCCTTTGATCTCATTTCTAATGCCATCAAAACACGCACTACACCTAGGGGGCTCCTGGGAAGATTACATAAAATAAGAATGTGTACAAAAAGCACTGCTGAGTGCATTACCTAGTTTATTTTAATTGACAAGACCTTCCCCTCCTGGTAAATAATTGTTTTTATGGCTTATTTAGTTGAAATAGAATGGTGTTCTTGTCGTTCACCCGTTGTAACTCAAGTCTGCTTCTTAAAGAGAGAATGAAAGTATCACTTGATCTCTGTTTTTATCTGTTGTCCTCAAATTGATTAATTCTAGGTTGAGGCCTGTTGAGTCAGGTCTGATTTTAATAAAACTTGACCAAATTAGAGTAAAGTAGGTAGTTGGGTTAAAGAAAATGTTTAAATGACAAGGTATTCAAAGAAATTCTGGATGTCAGTCTGAGATCCTAATGTGGGCTCTCTTCTGCAGTCTAGGTCACATACTGTTCTGTGGCCGAGGGGCATTGGGGTGGCCCTCCTTGCAGCATACTCTCAGATGATTGTGCACTTCTACACATTAGCAGCCTGATTGGGTTTGAGCATTTATTTAAAACACTGAAACTTGTTGTTTTGACTTAGACTACACTCTTGGGGAGCAAAGGTACTATCAGAGGTTTTTTGGTTTTGTTCCTTTTTTTAAATTTTATTTTATTATGTTAGTCACCATACATTACATCATTAGTTTTTGATGTAGTGTTCCATGATTCATTGTTTGTGTATAACACCCAGTGCTCCATGCAGTATGTGCCCTCTTTAATACCCATCACCAGGCTAACCCATCCCTCCACCCTCCTCCCCTCTAGAACCCTCAGTTTGTTTCTCAGAGTCCATAGTCTCTCATGGTTCATCTCCCATTCTGATCCCCCCCACCTTCATTTTTCCCTTCGTACCATCTTTTTTTTTTTTTTTAACCTATGTATTATTTGTTTCAGGGGTACAGGTCTGTGGTTCATCAGTCTTAACAATTCACAGTGCTCACCATAGTACATACCCTCCCCAAAGTCTATCACCCAGCCACCCCATCCCTCCCACCCCCCCACCACTCCAGCAACCCTCAGTTTGTTTCCTGAGATTAAGAATTCCTCATATCAGTGAGATCATATGATACTTGTCTTTCTCTGATTGACTTATTTCACTTAGCATAATACCCTCTAGTTCCATCCACATCATTGCAAATGGCAAAATTTTGTTGTGGTTTTTTTTTTTTTTTGATGGCTGCAGAATATCCCATTGTATATATATACCACATCTTCTTTATCCATTCATCTGTCAGTGGACATCTTGGCTCTTTCCATAGTTTCGCTGTTGTGGACATTGCTGCTATAAACATTGGGGTGCATGTACCCCTTCGGATCACTACATTTGTATCTTTAGGGTAAATACCCTGTAGTGCAATTAACTGGGTCGTATGGTAGCTCTATTTTCAACTTTTTGAAGAACCTCCATACTGTTTTCCAGAGTGGCTGCACCAGCTTGCATTCCCACCAACAGTGTAGGAGGGTTCTCCTTTCTCCGCATCCTGGACAACATCTGTGGTTTCCGGACTTGTTAATTTTAGCCAATTTGACTGGGGGTGTGAGGTGGTATCCCATTGAGTTTTGATTTGGATTTCCCTGATGCCGAGCGATGTTGAGCACTTTTTCATGTGTCTGTTGGCCATTTGGATATCTTCTTTGGAAAACTGTTCATGTCTTCTGCCCATTTCTTGATTGGATCATTTGTTCTTTGGGTGTTGAGTTTGATAAGTTCTTTATAGATTTTGGACACTTGCCCTTTATCTGCTATGTCATTTGCAAATATCTTCTCCCATTCTGTCGGTTGTCTTTTGGTCTGGTTAACTGTTTCCTTTGCTGTGCAAAAGCTTTTTATCTTGATGAAATCCCAATAGTTCATTTTTGCCCTTGCTTCCCTTGCCCTTGGTGCTGTTTCTAGTAAGAAGTTGCTGCGGCTGAGGTGAAGGAGGTTGCTGCCTGTGTTCTCCTCAAGCATTTTGATGGACTCCTCTCTCACATTTAGGTCTTTCATCCATTTTGAGTCTGTTTTTGTGTGTGGTGTAAGGAAATGGTCCAGTTTCATTCTCTGCATGTGGCTGTCCAATTTTCCCAACACCATTTGTTGAAGAGACTTTTTTCCATTGGACATTCTTTCTGCCTTGTCGAAGATTAGTTGACCATAGAGTTGAGGGTCCATTTCTGGGCTCTCTGTTCTGTTGGTTTTGTTCCTTTCTAGTCTATCTTAAAAGTGCTCTTCCTACCACCAGTATTCTAGTTTTGGTAAATAGCTCCAATTTCTGTATCTCTACCTTTTTAATGAATGTATCAGAAAAACTGTAGATTCTTCCACCTGTTGCTTCTGGATTCAAGAGCTGTGAATTTCTAGCCCAGGACTTTTTACTTTTTTACTGTTGTGTTAATTTTCTGTGAAGCTGTTTTATCCTTGCTTGATTGTTGGAGGTTCAGCCTGAGGTTTATGCCAGGTATATTCCACTAAATTTCTGCTTTTTTCTCCTTGAGATGATTATATGTAATGATTTTCTTTTTTTTAAATGTCATCCTAAGAAGACAAGTTAGGAATGACTTGGAATTAGCATACTGTAAACACGTTCCTTGATATGCTCTCAAATATATTCGATACTTTTTCCTTATGCTGATCTACACTCTTGCGTCATTAATTTGTCATAAGCAAACTAATTAAAAATGTGTTAGGCTGAGATTTTATGAGATTTTAATTTAGAGATTTTATGAAATGTTCTCTCAGAAATTTAATGGAAAACATGAATTCCGCTAGACATTTGCAGTCGCTTATTGTGGTCCTGTTAGTATCAGTGTAGAAGCAGGCCTGTGGGACAGTGCCAGTAGGGGGTGGGTTTGTGAGGCGGTGACTTCGCTGGCGCAGGGGTCCTCTGCGGGGATGGAAGTAGTGAAAAAGAACAGCATGCGTCTGCCCAACTGCTTACCCATTTCCAAAGAAATTTTCTAGGCCACATTCAGATAAGAGCGAAGTTATTTTGGAATATTAACTGGGAGGAAAGGTCTGTGAGTGTTGTGAGTGTAGTGTTCCATTTTGCTGGAAGTCAAAAGAGGATTTAAAACCAGTCATGGGTTTCATTTGAAAAGCCAAGGATTTTTTTTTTTTCTTTCTGCTTTTATGTGATGGCTTATGGATACTTTAGTATCTGTTGTTTCCTTTTAGTATTTCCCTAGCCTGTGGATAAGTAGTTAGCTTAAATAGATTGATAACACTGGCTTTTCGTATTATGTGCAAGGTGTTCAGATAACAGAGGAAAAGAAATCAATAATGCTCCATTTGCTATTAGTTTAAATGTTGACATTTTCTTCAGGGGAAATTGGGCAGAAGAAAGGGAGCTCTCCTATGAACACTGGTCCTTGGATGCTCACCACCCCCACTCTGGTCTATTTCTTACTGGTGAATGAACAAACTGGATGGTTCACTTCCTTTCTGTGTCCTTCAGGGGTGTGCTGCTATTTTTATTTAAAACATTCTGTGAATTACTAGATCAGACATCAGCATTGAAACATCGGTATCAAGGACAATCTAAAACAAAGGTCTCAGATTCATTAATCAAAATTTTCTTTTGAATTCCTTTCCTATACCATAGGTGGAGTAGACTGAGGCAGCTGTCTAGTTAAACCTCTGCATGAATTTCCTATCAAACTCATTTACTTGCTTTTTCATTTTCTTTTTAAAATTTCACCTATCTTGAGTAATTTCCTAGGAGGGAAACACACACAAATGTCATGACATTTGTCTAATTAGGTTATTATATATACTTCAAGTCAAACTCAATCTAGGCAGGAATGCTCATTCTAGACCTAATGATGTTTGCCTTTTCTTTTGATTTTAGGAGGTTGTTTAATGAAAAGTGCCATAGACTGAAAAACGAAACATGAGGGTAGCAGGTAAGATACTTAATTCAGTAGAAATAGTTTTACTTTTCACATAACTTGTTTATTTAAATGGCTAAAGGAGAGAGTAAGTAATCTTTTTCTATATTAAGAACAAAGCTGATACAGATACATAACAGACTAAATCACTACTTCGCCTACTTTTTTATGTAGTCAGTAAATCACAAATTGGACAGACTTTTGTGAAAATTATTTATATGAAATTTTTTTAAGGGGCGCCTGGGTGGCTCAGGCGTTAAGCGTCTGCCTTCGGCTCAGGTCATGATTCCAGGGTCCTGGGATCGAGCCCCGCATCGGGCTCCCCGCTCAGCGGGAAGCCTGCTTCTCCCTCTCCCGCTCCTCCTGCTTGTGTTCCCTCTCTCTCTGTGAAATAAATAAATGAAAAAAAAAAATCTTTGAAATTTTTTTAAGTTATGGCTTTAATGTTTATGTTCTTATACATTAAGCTTATTTGCCTAATAGAATAAAATGCCCATATGAGTAACAATTTTGACAACCTAAGGAGACTGATTTTTGTTTTTGCTAAGTTCTTGCTTTTTGAGAAAAATAAGTCATAAAGTTTAGAAGAAGCTTATGTCTTTGCTATATATGTACTTACCTGGAAACTGGAAACTAGTGTATGTGAACAATTCGGTAAAATGTATGTTTGCTTAAGTGAATATTTGCTGGTTCGAGTTCAATCTGCCTAAGTGAGGTTATGTCTAAGATAAGCATATTGAGGAAATTGCAAAACATAGCTCGATGTTCATAGTGTTAAGGTAACTATCTTTGAACATTATAGAAAGATGCATAAATACTGGGAGAGGCTGACGCCCCTTCTTGCCTTGACTGTGGAAGTGTGTTCTCCCAGTGCCTCCCCTCCCTTCAGCACAGCCAAGGCCCTAGACGAAACGCACACTTTACGTAGAAATTTCTACTATGTGTCTTTCCAGCATAGAAGGTAACTTGTAATTTCTCAAAATCGAGATAGTCTTTCTTGTAATTATCATCTTCTCACCAGCAAGCCAAGTATTTTCCTACGGGGGGGCGCATCTCTTAAAAAGTGTCTAAAGTCAAGGTGGGTGAACAAAACGAGACTTCTTGCTTCAGTCGTCATTTTGTGGAATCAGGTGCAGGTGATTAAACATCATACTCATTAAGCAGAGATACCAGGGTTCACAGATGCCCTTGTGGAAATTTGGAAATCTGGACTCCTACAAAACTGTCCTTTTTTTGAGTAGCTATTCAGTTGTTGAAGGAAAATATTCCCAGAAACTAAGAGCTTATTTGTGGTTTAAAAAACATATTACAATGTCTTTTTTTTTTAATGATCTTTGAATACGGCAGGACTGACTACTGATGATCACATGTCTCCACATGATTTTAAAAGTACATTAATTAAACATAGTGATTGAAATAATCAAGTTTTCTCTTCCTCACATGACTACACTCATTCTAGTTGAAATTAAATTTTCATTTAGTTCATTTCTCTGATTCTGATTTCATTTAGTTCATTTCTCTGATTCTCCAATTCCAAGGTTAATTGATAAATATTCATTGAGTACTTATTTTATGTTTAGCAGTATTCCTAGTATTGGTCTTGAAGGGGTTGGTTTTGATGAGCAAAGAGAGAAGATTAGCTGTTAATTTATTGCCTTTAGTGTGCTTAATCTTTTCTAATTTAAGAAAATCTAGTTGCTTTGAAATATTCTCATAGCCTTTATTTTTATAGTAAGGCAACAGTGTCTAAAGTGTATGCTTTTTGGTTTGTGAAAAATAGGGACACACCCAGATTAGTGCAGTCCATGGCTAGAAGGAAGAGAGAGTCTCATGGAAAGTTAAGAATGGGGACTATGACAATAGCCAAACTATGGAAAGAGCCTAGATGTCCATTCATATATCTACACGGTGGAATATTATGCAGCCATCAAAAAATGAAATCTTGCCATTTGTAATGACATGGATGGAACTAGAGGGTATTATGCTAAGTGAAATAAGTCAATCAGAGAAAGACAAGTATCATATGATCTCACTGATAGGACGAATTTGAGAAACAAGACAGAGGATCATAGGGGAAGGGAGGGAAAAATGAAACAAGACAAAACCAGAGAGGGAGACAAACCGTAAGAGACTCAATCTCAGGAAACAAACTGAGGGTTGCTGGAGTGGTGGGGGGTGGGAGGGATGGGGTGGCTGGGTGATCGACATTGGGGAGGGTATGTGCTATGGTGAGCGCTGTGACTTGTGTAAGACTGATGAATCACAGACCTGTACCCCTGAAGCAAATAATACATTATATGTTAATAAAAAAAATAAAAAAAAAAAACAAAAACCTTGTAAAGTTGAAAGGATTAAAATTTTTAACCCCCTCCCCCCAAAAAAAGAATGGGCACTATGGTGTGGTATGGTCAGGTCCCTTTATGTCCAGAGTTGAACGGTGACTAGCTCTGGAGGAGACCCCTCTGTAACGGAAGTTCTAGAACTCTAGCATTATGGAGGCTGTGCTAGTATTTACCTGCCTGCTCCTTTCTGGGGCCATCTGTTTATTCTGTTAACCACTTCATTTCTCGATCTCGAACTTTTCTCTGCCTTAGAGCTTTTATTTCCTCTTAGTTCCTCTGAGGGTCCAGTGCCAGTGACTAGGTCTTGGGTGAAGACTCACTTCTGCCAGTAACTAGTTATGTGACCTTAGGCAAGTGACCAAAAAATTTTCAGCCTTGATGTCTTTTCTGTAAAATGAAAATAATACACTGGAAAGCTGTGCTAATGCGATTATGCTTATAAAGCATTTAGCTCTATAGAAGGTACTCAGTAAATGGTGTGTGTGTGTATTGTATACACAAATGTATATATGTACGTATGCATATATATGATGTATATGTTGTATACAGTTTGTTTAGTGTAGGCTCAGGTCTAACTTCGTATTGAATTTAGTCTAGAACTTTCATGTATTATAACCTTGATATTTCATTCATTTTAATATTTTAATCTTAAACACTAAAGGTTTCATATAGCTGCTCTAAGGGGCAGGGAAAAGTTATCTCTGGTTGCACATGCTCATGATTGCTAGGAAATGAGTGGTTAAGACTGTCATATGATACACAGTCTTCCAGCCCTGGGTCTTAAGTGATCAAGAAGGAATGTGTCACCTCTTAACATTCATCTATTTAGCAAACACTTGTTGAGAGGAATGACTATGTCCAGGCACTCTGCTAGATCCTTGGGGCCAAGAGCTCAAAGCCTATTGGAATTTTGCTCTCTTAGGCACTAAACATGTAGGCAACTTGTAGTTGCTTTTGAAAGTAAGTGATTTTTGGCGGGGAGAAGGTCGGACACAGCAGGTGTGGAGATTGATTAGGTTAGTGAGGCTTCCTCACTGCCATCTCATTTCTGTGTTTGTAGAGTGTTTCTAAATAGAAGTGAGGAGCTCTGTGAAACCAGCACTTCTCAGCATCACTGGCCCTTTGAGAGCATCAGTTCATTCTCTTCCTGCTCCTTGAAGGATGTAGTCCTAGTTCTTTAGGTTTAGGAAATTAGAGCGAACATATAGTTCCTTTTTTACTCTTCCTTACCCACTGAGTTGAGTTTTGGGAGTGTTGTAGGAGAATGTGGTAATTTGGTGCTAGAATGGAGTACTGTACCAAGCACTGGGCCACCCCATCAGGATCCCTGGATTCTGGGCCTTCTGCTGCTGCGATGTTATTTGTAATCGGGCGCAATTGCCTGACCTCTGGGCTTTTGTGTCCTTAAGGGTGGAGAGATGCCTCCTGATCCCATCTACCTCTTTTAGATCAATATAAATTAAACTTTTGGTAAGAGGGGAATGGAGATGGTACAGGCAAATATTAGTATTATTGAACAACCTAATGAGATGCTCTGAGATCCTAGGGGAAGAGGGAGGATATTTCTTCCTTGTCATTTTCCATTTCCTTTCCTGTCTTGCACTTTTTTTTTTCTTTCCTAGATTTGCCTACCTATGGAGAAAAAAGACAAGTCATCGATTCCTGTTAAGCAATTAGTTAGCTAGTAGCTGGCAGCGCTAACTCTGTAAGGCACTCAGAAATGATTAAAGGTGGAAAGGTATGAAAGTGTACGAGTGTGTCTTGATAGAGCTTATCATGTAGCCGCATTATGAAGCATGTACGATAGGTGCTAGATTAAGTCCTCTAGGATTCCCGGAGGATAAGCGTAAGGATGAACACTTTGTTGTTCGCCATAGCAGGAGCGCTTGTGTAGCTCTAAGAGATAGGATGGTGATAGGACAGTAAACCTGTTATATGTCACTTGAGAGTTCCTTACTTAGCGTCATGGTGTTGCTGTAGTATCTCCACAAGGTCCAGCGTTTTTGGATTATCCCTGTATAGTGTTGCCCTTTGTATTTGGAAAGGGTTAGGAATGCGTCAACCCACATACTTGATGATGGTGTTGCATTTGCCATGATACTTTTGTGTAGTTTTGGTTTTTTGTTGTTGGTTTTGTTTTTGTTTTTTCATGAGAAAACTAGGCAGATGAGTCAAGCAGTCTTGTGTTTGGATTACTAGCCAATCTGATAATTCTTTGATCAGGAAAATCCCTTATCTTGATGGATGGTGGGTGCAGTTTTTGTTGTAACTCAAGTAAAATTAAGATCCAATAGATAAAACTTACTAGTTTTAAGAAATCTTTTTATAAACTTAAATTTTTCATGAAAATGCATTCATAAAAGTTCTGTGGTCTCAGGAGCTCATGCCGAATTATTTCTGCCCCTTTCTAGGTGCTGCAAAGTTGGTGGTAGCTGTGGCAGTATTTTTACTGACATTTTATGTTATTTCTCAAGTATTTGAAATAAAAATGGATGCAAGTTTAGGAAATCTATTTGGTAAGTTCCATTTTTTTCCCCTTAAATCTTGTTTTTGATTGGTTGTCTATAAATTTTTACCAATTATCAGCGTCAAGTCACTCTGCTGTTTAAGTCTGTCTAGAAAAGAAAGTGTAAATATGTCAGTAAGTGTGATCCATTAGAATATTCTAAAATACGCAGTAGGAAGTCTTAAAATTAATTCCGTATAAAGCATGAATCTTCTATTCAACATTTGGAATAGATTTAATGGGGTCTATTTCATTCATGGCGTTCTAAATGAATATTCTGGAAGATATCAGATGCTATTCTAGTCGGCTGCTAGAAAACTTGGAACCAAATCTAGCCCTCAGTTAGTAAGTGGAGTCATGATAATGCATTTTAAATACCAGCCACAGAAATCCATCTTGCTTTCCTACCCTTATTTCCTTCTGCATCATTTTTCTCTTTGCCAGTTTATTTAATGCTATGTTGTAAACATACCATTGTAAGCTACTTTAACTAAAATATTCTTAAGTTAGTAAAATAAGTTAACTTTTGAAATGTTTGAATAAGCTTTGGTTGAAGCGTTGTTTAAGGTATTAAAAATTATGCGTGAAAAGTGAGAATATGAAACCTAGAAATAGTATTTTGACCCATGAGACAGAAGTCTGTTGGAACAACTTTGAGATCTCTGGAATAGGGAGTTTTGCTTTCCATAAATTAGTATTTGGAAGGGATACCAAGATCTCGTTCACTTCTTCTCACATCTAGTTTCAAGACTCCCTTAAACCAGTGGTCCTCCAGCTTTAATATCAAAGGAATCTCCCCAGGATCTTGGTATACAGACTCGGATTCAGTGTCTGGAATGGGGCCTGAGAATCTGCATTTCTAACAAACTCCCAGGTGATGCTGAGGTTTCTACTCACAGACCCACGTACTGAGTATCAAGGCTTTAGACAGTTCTGGTGTGTAATCATCAATTTCTCTATAAACATTTTCAGGTGACTTTTCTGGCAATAACTACTTAAAAGTACTTTTTATATTGCACTGAATTCTGTCTTTTATACTCCACAGTAGTATCAGTGCACTGATCTATCTGTTGGAGTTCCTTCCACACCAGTGAGCTCTCAAATAGTTAAACTGCAGTCATACTCTTTCAGGACATCTTTTTTTGTAAGTTTTCATCTTCTCCAATTATGGAATCCCCCCCCCCTTTGAGCCATTCCTCTCAGTGTACTGGCTATTTTCCTCCTGAACCATCTGTTTTTCAATACCCATTTTAAAATGAAGTATCCAGGGGTGTACCTGGGTGGCTCAGTCGATTAAGTGTCCAACTCTTGATTTTGGCTCAGGTCATGATCTCAGGGTCGTGAGATCCAGCCTCCTGTCAGACTCTGCACTGGCCGTGGTACCTGCTTAGGTGTCTCTCTCTCCTTCTCCCTCTGCCCGCCCCTTAAAAAAAAAATACACACACACAAGGATTCAGTATATAGTAGTCGTTACAAAGTACAGTGATAATGTGACTTCTGTCTTCTGTTAACTACGAAGAGGCCAGCCTGGTGTCCTTTGAGATCACAGCTGGTTGCGGTTGAATACTGGGGCAGAAAAACACTGAAGCCTTTGAGGACTTGTTCAGGGTCACTGGGGAAACAATGTGTATGGCCAGGTCACCTAAGAAAGGTTGATGGTGGGGCGCCTGGGTGGCTTAGTCGTTAAGCGTCTGCCTTCGGGTCAGGTCATGATCCCAGGGTCCTGGGATCGAGCCCCGCATTGGGCTCCCTGCTCCGCAGGAAGCCGGCTTTTCCCTCTCCCACTCCCCCTGCTTGTGTTCCCTCTCTCGCTGTGTCTCTCTCTGTCAAATAAATAAATAAAATCTTAAAAAAAAAAAAAAAGAAAGGTTGATGGTAAGGGAAGAAGATTGTGGCAGAAGCAAGTTGAATGTTTTGTTTTTTAAGATTTTATTTATTTATTTGGCAGACACAGCAAGAGAGGGAACATAAGCAGGGGGAGTGGGAGAGGGAGAAGCAGGCCTCCCGCAGAGCAGGGAGCCCGCTGCGGGGCTGATGCAGGGCATAATCCCAGGACCCTGGGATCATGACCTGACCTGAAGGCAAACGCTTAACGACTGAGCCACTCAGGCACCACTGTTTTTTTTCTTTTTTGAAGTACTGTAGAGACTCGCATGTCTATAGGCTTTGGGCAAAGATTCAGGGAATTACAAGTCAATGGGATGAGACTGAACAAACAAGAAAAAGAGGGTCCTTGAAAGAAGGAAGGCAATGGGACCATTGGTACACATAAAAAAAAAAACTACTTTGGGAACAGGCCCAGTGTTTTCAGAGAGAAGAGGCTTGGGTGAATCCACAGCCACGCTCGCCCTAGTTTGGCTCTTCATCTCTAGTCTGGACTGTCTGTGTAAACATTGCAGGGATGCTCCATGTCTGTTTCTCGTCCTTGGTATCTGTGTTTCATCGCTGCAGAGCAGTTCTCTTAACACTCATGAACCTTTGGTACTTCTGACAACTAGAGAGTAAAATCAGAGTCCCTACTTAGGATGGCACGCTCACACCCTCAACCCGCCTCTGCCCCTCCCCTCCTTACCCCATGCCTTGCACTCGCTGTGCCAGTCTGCACAGCATCTGTAGACCCACACCCCAGCCTTGCTCATGCACTGCACATCTTTCTCAGCCCCCCTTCCTCCGTTAATCCTTCTCATTTTTCAGAACTGCATAAATGCCCCTTCTTGAGAGAAATTATATTTGAACCTCCCCCTTTTCCTATTAGAATGTGTAGCTTCTTTTTTGAACTGTTTGTTCCTAAAGCATAGTACTTATATCTCAATTTGGCACTCATTTTATTCTGCCTTACATTGTATAATGTCTTTTATTTTCCACGTATCTGTTTTCCCTTATTAGAGAATGAATTTTAAGGGCAATAACACCTTGGTGCTTCACCCGGCTCTAGCGCTGGGCCGTACATGTAGACAGTACATGCTGATTGGATGGAAAATGGATGTAAGTGATTGAGGATCAGGATTTTTACATGGGGAGGAAGAATATTTCCAAAGTGGGACTCATTTAAAACTATATTAATTGAAAAGCCACTTGTAGTCAGCTATGAACAGATGCTGAGCTATTTTAACTGGGATAGTTGTCTCTTAATTTTCATTTTGATTTTTCCTAATGTTGGGAATCTGCAAGGTTTTATTGTGTGTGTTTTAGGTATTTGATTTACACATTCTTAGGACAGATGGCTTATTTTGTTATCATATCTGAAGTCTTACACTGTATCCACAAAACCTTATTGGATTCCAATTTATTGAATTGGTAAAAATTTAGTTTGTTAGTTTTAATTCTCATCACAGAATAATTGGGCAAAGATGAAGATAGGGTTGTCTTTGCCATTTGCTTAGCATTTAACTCAGTTTACCAAAGGGCGATAAGTTTAACTCAACATTAGAATTGTTTCTATAATCCGTATACTAGTGGGTCCCATGAGGTGAACTACAGTTGTATTGGTGGTGAATTTTTCCTTTTTTTCTATGTGTTGATATAATAGCTTACTTGATAGTTCTATAAATTTAGATTTAGGTTGATTGTATAGTACTATTGTAGAAAAATAATATGAACTATTTCTAGAATATGATGAAAATTTTGCTCACAATTAGTTGAAATTACTAAAATACATTGTGATTTTTTTAAAAACAAGCTTTTCACACAACTTTTTGAGATAATTGTAGGTAGATGCACATGCATTTATGGGAAGTAATACATAGAGATCCTGCATACCCTTTACACAGTTTCTCATATTGGTAACATCTTAGAAAACTATCTACAGTGTCACAACCAGCGTATCAACATGGATACAATCTGTGAGTTTTAGTTATGATTGCATTTTAACACAGTGTTAGTTTTCAGCATGGATACTTAACAACTAGTGAATGTACTAAACACATTCCAAATTATTTTTGCATATATAACTGCAGTACTTACTGTTCTGTTGAGTTGATTTATTTTTACTCTCGGATTTAAACCATTGAAATAGTATATACATAAATTACTTGACATTATTAAAAACTAAATTATGAAATAGTTCTGATTTCTGTAGCTTGACTTATTGGACGGCATTCATTGATGAAATCCAAATCTGAAAAAAAAAAAATTCCAGGTGAATTCATTTTCTCAGCTCATCTGATAAGAGTAGATAATAATGATTAAGCCATTAACCTTTTTCTTGAAGAAAGTAAGTGTTCTAATTCTATTTGATATGGTACTTATTTCATAGATATTGGAGACCTTTGTTTTTCAGTCATTTTAAATTATTAAGAATTGTTCAGTCATATAAGCCATAAAAACAACTGGTAATTTGAAAATTAAGTTCAGTTAATGTAAAAGATTCAGCAGTCAGTGAGCTTCTTTAGCTTTCCAGAGATATTTTATATCTAAACTGTACAAAATCTCAGTTTATCTTGATGCAACTTAATCTTGAATAATTCATGATTATTCCACAGTAAAAATGGTGCCTGGCTGTTTATTTTCTTAAAATAAAAAATTTTATTTTGTTTTATTATTTTTTAAAGATTTTATTTATTTGCCAGATAGAGACACATAGAGAGAGGGAACACAAGCAGGGGAGTGGGAGAGGGAAAAGCAGGCTTCCTGCTGAGCAGGGAGCCCTATGTGGGGCTCGATCCTAGGACCCTGGGATCATGACCTGACCCGAAGGCAGACGCCTAACGACTGAGCCACCCAGGTGCCCCTAAAATAAAAAATTTTAAATGAAATTTGAAAAAAGTGCAAACCAAATAAAAAATGTTTATTATTGTTCCTTCAAGTGAAAAGTTGTATGTATTGGAAGAAATTAAGAATTAAAGCTGTCACGGTAGTTGGAAGAATACAAGTGGCAGGGAAGGAGGGATTTTTGCTGGCCTGCTGTGCCCCTACTCTACATGTGGAAAACATCCCATTTTATTTGTGAAAATTTAGCTGTTTGGCTTTCAGGTGTTAAAATTCTCAGAATTGCAGGCTCAGTAGAGGGCTTTTGGTTTTGATAAATATTAGATAAAAATTAGTTTTCATTTGGTCTGGGAAGAAAAGTCTTTCCAAGAGTTGTTTGTTGTTGTTTAAAGATTTTATTTATTTATTGAGAGAGCATGTGTGCATTCGAGTGGGGGAGGTACACAGGGAGAGAATCTCAAGTGGACTCTGAGCTGAGTGCGGAGTCTGACAGAAGGCTCAATCTCACGACCCTGAGATGGTGTGTGACCTGAGCTGAAATCAAGATTTGGATGCTTAACTGACTGAGCCACCCAGGCTCCCCTATTTGTTTTTTTTTTTTAAACCTTTAACCTCTTTTCTCTTTATTCTTACACAGAGTAAATGGAGGTGATGTTAGTATTTAAAAGCCTAATGATTAAAAAAACTGGTTTTCCCCAAATCCTATCCCAGTAACGTTTTTTGAATTAAATAGCATTTACCTTTTTTTTTTTTTTTTAAATCTCTTAAGTTTTACAAGCAAACTAGTTTGACCATTTTATAGGCTCATCCCTGGCTTTTCTTCTACCTCCCTTTGCTCAGCCACACTCCTCTTTGAGCATTAGTTGATTATTGATGTCTCTAAATTCTCTAATCAGCCCTCTGATTTTAAATCCAGAGGCCTCTCTGGGTAGCCTTTGTTAACTTTCCCATTTATATCTTCATCCCAGATCTCATTTAGGGTGGCTTTGAGACTTTCCCACTTGGATCGTCTCCCAAGTATCTAAAATTGGCAGGTTCAGCAAAGAACCCATTCCTTACCCCTATCTCCTCACTAGATTATGAGCATCTGAGTGCAGACATGGTGTTTTTGTTCATTGGTTCATGTGAATGAATAAATGAAGGCTTCTAAAGCCAAATGTCCAAGAGGCAAACTTGACTGCTCCCTTTCCATCATCCCTCCATCTGGTCCATTCTCAAGTCCCATCAGTGTTGCTTCCTTAGTTGTTCTGAACTGGTCTACTTGTTTCAAACCCACAGTCATTACCTTTGTTCCAGCTGCTATGCCTTTTTACCTGGATTACTTTAGCAGCATCCTGGTCCTTGTGGACTCCTTGTCTTCAGTCTTGAATCCTCTGCAGTCAGAAGGGTTGTTCTGAAAGCTCCCTATCCTGGCTTCCTGCCCTGAGCAGGACTAGCAGTTTTTATGCATGTGATCAGAGGACTTCAGACATTTCCCATTTTGCAACTCAATAGGAGTTTGGGTGCTTGAGTGAAATAGGACTTTGAAAACGATCTCTGCCAGTTATTAACTATGACTTGAAACAAATCAAATCAGCAAACTTCTCAGTTCCCAGTTTCTTTCTCTTTGAAACAGGGATGATGATTAAATCAGTAATACATGCAAAAGTACTCGATAAGAGTACCCAGCATATATGAATGAGCTCTGTTACATTACCCCTGTTCTGATCCCACTGTCTTCCCCGTATCTTGTTACCATAAGTTAGGCATACCAGAATTCCTGATTTGAACAGTGTTTTTCTGTAAATATCTTAACACCTGAGTCTGATGATATGCATTTGTTCAGGGCAAAGTGAAGTTGAGAATATCTAGTGTTGATGCTGCTAATCACTCTCTGGGCTTTCATTTTCTTGTTTACAAAAGTGAGAGCTTTGGACCAGATGATCTCTAGAATTGATGTTTCCCTTACTTTTGTGCCATAATTAAGGAAACTAAAAGAATGAGCCCAGTAGTCCCAGCACTCTAATTTACTAAGTGGTCTTTTTCTTTTCCTTCAAGTCTTTGTCCTTATCCATGAATATGTTTCGTACTTAGAGATAAGGCTTGATTTTTTGCTTTATTTCATGCATTAGACTTTCTCCATGTTACTCCATTGCTTTTATGACTTCAGTGGCATGTAATATTTTGAGTGTTTTATAGAGTTAATGAGCCTTCATTTTACTTGGTCATTTTTCTCTTTTTAAACATTTACATATTATTTTTCAGCTTTAACTTTCTGTTTCCAGTTTGAGTTCTGGACTTACAGGAAATTCTCAATTATCTAAAATAGTACAGAACTAAAAACCCAGTGACTATTTATAGTCAAACAGCTGACAAATATTTGTGACACCGCGTACCTATTAGCCAAATGGGGAAGTGGCTGCCCACAATACTGTCGATGATCCGAACTGTGATCCCCTAGACTGGGATCAGATGTTAGTGCTTTTAAAAAGCTCTAAGTGTAGATGGCCAGGTTGCGATCTGCTACATTAAAGTTAAGATTTGATCATAAGGTTCTGGCTTCCTTGGACTGATAAATTATAAAAGGCTTAGTAATTGACCTTATTTTGTTTATTACACCCAATACATTTCTATTCTAGAGAAACTAAACTCCTCACCACCACCGTCCCTCTTGTGTTCCCCGCCCCCGAATCTCCTAGCCTAACCACCAAGATAAGTTTATATATATTCTGCAGGACTTCACATGCATGTGTACACAACTCTGTGTACAGCAGGATCAACTTTTTAAACACTGTAATAGTCACCAAGTGCATATTTAAGGTCATTTAAAGGGAAATTTGAAATAGCGTATGGTATCAGTTATGTGTGAAATCTAAAAAGGACAAACTCCGAGAAACAGTAAAATGGTGGTTAGCAGGGGTTGGGAGGAAGGTAGGGGGGAGACTTTGCTCAAAGGGTCTAAACTCCCAGTTATAAGAGTAACAAGTTTGGGGATCTCTAAGGTAACATGGTGATTATAGCCAGTAATAACTGTATCATATACTTGCATGTTGATTAGAGAGTAGATCTTAAATGTTCTTGCCACAAAAAGAGAAATGGTAACTATGTGATGGGATGGAGGTGGTAGCTAATACTATACTGGTTATCATTTTGCAATTTATAGATGTATCAAGTCAACATATTGTACACCTAAACTTACAGAATGTTATGTGTTGATTATGTCTTAAGAAAGCTGGAAAAAATTGAAAAATAAATTTTAAAAGAAATTAAGTTTGTAGAGTATCTTTCTGATTGGGATTTAAATTATAACTAGAAATAAAAATAAAATGTAAAGAAAGAATAAAATGTTCTATCAGTAATAAAATACTACCGTCCATAATTCCTCTGCATAATTGTTTGTAGTGAGTTTTGTCGCCTAAAGTTACTTTCACACTTTTTCTCAAGAGCAATATTGTTTTTTTTTTTTTATTTTATAAGTCTGTTAGTTCCAAATATGTTTAAAAAGTGGATATTTGACAATAGCTTTATTCCTTCTAACAAAGACAATCTTTTCTTTTTTTTCCTAGCAAGGTCAGCATTGGACACTGCTGCGCGTTGTAAGTATTTCATGTCAATATTTTGCACACGGTTTATTCTGTTTTAGGCATATGAGCACTTAAAATCAAACAATGGAGAGATTTCAACTTGAGCAAAATTGAGTTAGAACTTTTTAAGTTATAAGGATGCTATTTGACTGGACAGCTTAATATTCTTGGTATATATTGGTATTCATAATGGATATTTTATTAGTGTTTTTAGTGTCAGTAGTGTAAGTGCAGAAAATGTGTGAAAGAAGAATTCCTCGTTAGAACTAGAATGCGAGCAGATATTCAGTGTCAGTGATGTGTTAGGCTTTTTACTCGTTCTAGAGTTAATGATGTATTGTGCATATATGGACTAGAAATGTAAAGTAGCAATTCAAAACCTCCCCTATCCTGAATTTTTTAAAAAAGATGTATTTATTTATTTTAGAGAAAGAGAAAGAGAGCGAGCACGAGCAGTAGGGGCAGAGGGAGAGGGAGAGAGAATCTTAAGCAGACTCCGGGCTGAGCACAGAGCCCCACGCGGGGCTCAGTCTCATGACCCTGAGATCGTGATCTGAACTGAAACCAAGAGTCTGTTGCTTAACCGACTGTGCCACCCAGGTGCCCCTCCCCATCCTGAATTTTAAAAAAAATTTAAAAATAATTAGAAGGGAGATGGTTGGGGGATGGGCAAAAATGGGTGAAAGGGAGTAGGAGAAATAAACTCCACGTTTAAAATTAACAAGTCAGAGGAATAAAAGCTATAGTGTAAAAAATATAATCAGTTGTATTTTGATAGTGTTGTATGGTGACAGATGGTAGCTACACTTGTGAGCTTAGCGTAATAACATGTAGAGTTGTTGAATCTCTCTGTTATACACCTAGAACTAATGTAATAGTGTTTGTTTGCTAAATTAAAAACTTTAGAAAAATAAAAAAGTAATCAAATATATTTACCTTCATCAAGATCAATTACTTGACTCATTTATGTCAGTTATTAGCTTGTTTCCTAGGAAGTTCTGCTTTTTGTTTTGTATGTATTTTAAGATACATATATCTTGGTGTTTTTACATAATGCTCTTTCTGGTTTAAGATATGAAACAAACTGATTATAGAGTCTACTAATACTTTTTTAAAAACATTTCTCCCCAAAGCTACAAAACCCCCCAGATACAAATGTGGAATCTCAAAAGCTTGCCCTGAGAAGCATTTTGCTTTTAAAATGGCAAGTGGAGCAGCCAATGTGGTGGGACCCAAAATCTGTCTGGAAGACAATGTGTAAGTATTTATCAGTTTGGAAGTATATGGTGTGCTATTAAATTATAGCAAATTGAACCTGAGTTTAATGGATCTTTTGAAAATGTATTGGGCGTGTTTTAAAAAGTGATTTCAGTTTTCATTACAGAATTTTTTCTCCCACGTGTTTAAAATTCTGAAATTTTGGGGCGCCTGGGTAGCTCAGTTGGTTAAGCTTCTGCCTTCGGCTCGGGTCATGATCCCAGGGTCCTGGGATCGAGTCCCGCATTGGGCTCCCTGCTCTGCAGGGAGCCTGCTTCCCCCTCTCCCACTTCCCCTGCTTGTGTTCTCTCTCTAGCTGTGTCTCTGTCAAATAAATAAAAGAAACCTTTAAAAAAAATTCTGAAATTTCCTATTAGAGTGACATAAGAACATAGCATTTATTCAGCTTCATGTAAAGACGAGGGATTTCCTCTCTGAATCCTCTAGACATGGGCTTTCCCATCTGGTAGCCATAGACACATGTGCTGATTTAATTCTGATTCTTAAGTAATCAGGGAAAAGTAAATTCATTTAAATGAATTAAAATTAAAAGTTCAGTTCCTCAGTCACACTAGCCACATCTCAAGTGCTCAGTAGCTACCCATGGCTTGTGCCTACCCAGCTGAACACAGAGCATTTCCATCATTGCAGAAAGTCCCATTTGACAGCACCACCCTAGATAACGAATGCTCTATCTCACAAACATCCTTTGTTTTAAATGTCTGAGTGCCTGTTGAAGTGTGAAATAATCCAGTAATAACCGCCCTCTGTTGTGATACAGAACTGTTTGCCACTAAGTGGAATGGTTTTCTGTACTGAGATGCTCAACCAAGTGCAGTTTTTAAGTTTTTAGTCTCCTGCCTTAGGGTTGACTATCACTTGTATGTGAAGTTGGTGTCTGAAATCACAAGCCCTTCCTTCAGTTGGTTGCTTTTAATCTGCTCTTCCCCGGACAATCAGACAGATGAGCTGTGCACAGCAGCAGGGTGTGATGCAGGGCAATGGGGGTGAGTGAGATGAGATTGAGGAAGAAGGGCCGGGCCAGTAGGAACTTAAAGGCCGTGCAGGTAAGAAGATGAGATCTTTTTCTGAGTGTTTGAGTCATCGAAGGTTTTCAGATTCTGGCATGTCATGATTTGATTTATGTTGAAAAAATTATCTGATGTATAAAATGATTTGGGAAGTGGAATAGACAGAACAACTGGAAGGCCATTGCCAGTTGCTGCCAAGGCTCTCACTGCCCCCCTCCACAATGGTGACAGCTTTTTTCATGTGCATTCACTAAATCTATAAATAGATGCTAAAAATATGTAAGTAGAAATTTTAATATTTTCCTGCACATGCCCTGAGTACATGCACACTCATTTTGGAGACGACTTGTCCAGATCAGTGCTTCTCAGTGGGGATGATTTTGCTCCCCAGGGGACATTTGCCAAGGTCTGTAGGCATTTTGCAATGTTTTGGCTATAGTGGCTCCACTTGTAAAGGCTGGGATGCTCTGACACATCCCCCCAACGTGGCAGGACGGCCTTTCCACGAGTTATCGGGGCCATAACGTCCTCATAGACTGAGTTTGAGAAACCTCAATATAGACAAAAGACAATATTAAGATTAGGGTGGTGGTTATGGTTTTAAGGACAGATTAGATGCATCAGCTATATTGTGGAGATTAACATGAATTTCAGACTTCTCATTAGCTTGGGATAGAAAATCCTGGGTATAAACACCAGAAGTCACACAATACAGGAATTGTAGCTTCTTTTTATTTTGCATTAGAGAACCCATTAGAATTTACTTACGTTCAAGATACAACTTTTATTTTAGGCATATACTCATTTGATTTCAGTTTATATGAAGTTGATATTAGGATAATACTTCTCCTTTTATTATAATCTCAATGTTTGGTATAGGAATATATAGCAAACTGTTTCGATGGATTTATTCATTTACTTTACCTTAAGGGACCAGATAGTATTTTTGACTGTAAGGGTCAAGAGGTAAAAATCAAGGAAAGTGTATAAGTACTTATATAAACATTTAAAGGGTAACCATAATAAAAACCATTCTAAGCTCAAAAATAATACCCCCCCCGAAAAAAAACAAAAACAAAAACCACAGGCAGTTGGCTAGATTTGTCCCATGGACTATAGTTTGTTAAACCCTGCTCTAAACTAATCATTTTAAGATGTGGTATTTAAAACATAAAGTAGGTATTTTAAACAAAGCTATGTGCAAAGATGTAGAATCTTTCTATAGATTTTATTTTCTGTAGATTTTTGTCTGGAGGTGTGGAATGGTTGTAGGGGAACCTTCATATTCATGAAAGATAAAAGAAAACACTTCCACTTGTGTGAGTAAGACTGGTTTATATATTTATAAATTTATATATTTAAAAATCTTCAGTAGTTTTGTCATTGGCTAGTTACAGGTTTTCCCTGAATGCCAGGTTTTAAAAATTGATTAGCTGCTGCCCTCTTGTGGGAAACCTGTGCCATACTGCTTCTTTGTTGCCTGTATTCCTTTGCTCTGAGATAGACAGGGCAGCATACCCCATGATGGAGACACTGTGAAACTCTAATTATTAAGTATTAAGACACCGTGATACACAATTATTAATGTAACAGGTTAATCATTGTTGTTGCTTCTTAACATTAATGATGGAGTTCACTTATATATTTCTCGCAGGAGCAGAGCAAATGCATTTCGAAACTGCCTTCTTTTGGGGCAGCACGTTTAGTTGCTTTCCTTATGGCTCATCTTTCAGAACTACTCTTGAACACACATGGAAAACGTCTGTGCTTTATTACATGTAAATTTTAGAGAATGAAAGGTGAGATTTTGAAGGCAGTTATGCAACCCATACGGGTAGATATAAATAGTTAAATGCTACTAAACTTTTCAAAATCAAATTTTTATCCTTTTTCTTTTTTAATGGATCTTCAAGTAGAGTTGTTTTTTTAACTCTTTATTTTGAAATAATTACAGAAATCACAGGCAATTGCAAAGATCATATGGAGTAATCCTGTGTATTCTATACTGGTTTCCCCATGATTGTATCTTACCTAATCAGAGTACAGTATCAAAACCAGGAAATTGGTATTGGTACAGTGTGTGTCATTCTGTGTCATTTTATCACATGTGTAGATACAGAAGATACATGTAGCCAATACAGCAATTAAGATGCAGAATTATTCTATTGCCACAAAGATCTCTTTTATACCACCCTGATATCATCACCCCCACCATCACTGACCCCTGGCAACCACTCATCTGTTTATCATTTCTGTCATTTTGAAATTTGAGAATGTTATAGAAATAGAATCATAAAATATGTGACCATATGAGATTGGCTTTTTTCACTTAGCCTAATACTCTTGAAATATTGGTTCATGTTAATTACCTTTTTTTAATTGCTAAGTAATGGTCTGTTATGGATATACCATAGTTTATCCATCACCTATTGTCCTCAACCAAACAATTTAGTTGTTTCCAGTTTTTAGCTGCTAACCAATAAAAGTGCTATGAGCAACCACGTACGTGTTTTTGTGTGGATGTACATCTTTATTTTTCTGCAGTAAAATCCCCAGGAATTCTAGGTTGTGTGGTAAGCGTATGTTTAATTTTGTAAGAAACTGCCAAACATTTTTCAGAGTGACTGCACCGTTTTACATTTCTACCAGCAGTATATGAGAGATCCAGTTTCCCTGTATACTTGTCAGAATTTGGTGGTGTTACTGTTTTTTATTTTAGCTATTCAAATGTGTGGCGATCTCTCAATTTGATTGCTAGTGATGTTGAACATCTTTTAATGGGGGGGGTTGTTTGTTTTGCCATCCATACAGCCTCTTCAGTGAAATATCTATTCACGTCTTTGTCCATTTTGTAACTGGATTATTTTTTTATTACTGCAATTTGAGTTTTTGAGATACATTCTGGATATGAATCCTGTTGTCAGATATATGGTTTGTGACTATTTTCTCCCAACCTATAGCTTGTCTAGACATCCTTTTCACTAGGATCTTTTCTAGTGCCAAAGTTTGCAATTTTGATGATCCAGTTCCAATTTATTGATTTATTTTTTTTCATGGTTGTGCTTTGTTTATGGATTGGTGTCAGGTCTAAAAAGCCATCATTCATGGAGCCATAGGCTTCACAAAGATTTTCTTCTGTATGATTTTGTGAAATTTTTATAGTTTTATGTTTTACATTTAAATCTGTGATCCATTCTACATTAATTTTTGAATAAAGTGTGAGATGTAGGTTGAGGTTCAGTTTTGGCCTATGAATATCTAGTTGCTTCAGCACCATATGTTGGAATGACTATCCTCCCTCCATTGAATTGCTTTTGCTCTTTTGTTAGAAAATAAGTTGCCTATATTTTGACTGGTGCATTTTTTGGTTCCACTTGGCTTTGGGTTCTCTACTCATTCCATTGATCTGTATATTTATCTGTCCACTAATACCACATGCTCTTGATTATACTAGTTATGGAGTAAGTCTTTACATAAGGTAGAGTAATTCCTCCCATTTTCTTCTTTTTTTTTCCCCCCAAATCAGCTACTTTAGTTTCTTTGCCTTACCATATACGTTTTAGATAACTTGCCTCTATCTACAGAAAATCTTCCTGGGATTTTTGTTAGGAATTGTGTGAAATCTGTATATTAATTTGGAGAGAATTGGCCACCTTTACTATTCAATTGATGAATATGGCATTTCTCTTTATATATTCTTTGTTTTCTTCCATTACCATTTTTGTGGGTTTCAGCTTACAAGTCCTGTGCATGCTTTATTAGATTTATACCTAAGTAGCCCCCATTTTTTTTGAGCAATTGTAGGGCATTGTATTTTTAATTTCAGTTTTTATATTGTTAGTATATAGACACACTGATTTTTGTGTGTTGGTCTTGTATCTTCTATAACCTTGCTAAATTAATTTATTATTTCTAGGAGTTTTGTTTTTATCTTTGTAAATTCCTTGGGATTACCCATACAGACAGACATGTCATCTGCAAATAAAGACAGCTTTATTTTTTCCTTTCTGATTTGTGTGCCCTTATTTCCTTCTCTTGCCTTATTGCATTGGCTAGGATTTCCAATACTGTGTTGAATAGTAATGGTGAGAATGGACATCCTTGACTTGTTCCTGATCTTAGAGGAAAAGTATTGTCTTTCACCATCCAGTATGATGTTAGGTGTAGATTTTTGGAGATGTTGTTTATCAAGTTGAGGTAGTTCTCTGTTACTAGTTTTCTGGGACTTTTTATCCTGAATGGGTGTTGAATTTTGTCAAATGCATGTTCTGTATTGAGATGATCATGTAATTTTTCTTAAATCTGTTAATATAGTGGATTATATTAACTATTCAAATATTAAAACATCTGTGTATCCATAGGCTAAACCTGACTTGGTCATGGTTTATGATTTTTTTAATACAAGGCTGAATTCTGTTTACTAATGTTTTGTTAAGGAGGATTTTTGCCTGTATACTAATGAAGCATATTGGTTTGTAGTTTTCTTGTGATGTCTTACTCTGGTTTTGGTATTTTAATACTGGCTTTATAAAATAAATTTGGAGGTATTCTGTTTTCTGAAAGAGTTTGTGTAGAAGTAGTGTTAATTCTTTTTTTTAGACATTTGGTAGAAGTCTCCAGTGAAACTGTCTAGGCTTGGAGATTTTCCAGTGAGGTGAGTTTATAAACTTATGAATTCAATATCTTTAATAGTTACAGGATTATTTAAATGATCTGTTTCATAATGGATGAATTGTGTTAATTTGTAGTTCTTGAGGAATTGGCCCAATTAATCTGAGTTGTCCAATTTACATGGGTAAATCTTTCATAGTAGTCCTTTATCCTTTTGATGTCTGCAGGGTCTATAGTGATATCCCATTTCACTTTTGATATTGGTGATTTGTGTCTTTTTTTCTGTCAGTCTTACTAAAGGTTTGTTAATTTTATTGACCTTTTTAATGAACAAGCTTTTTGTTTCATTGATTTCTGCTGTTGTTAATTGCTTTCCTTCTGCTTACTTTAGGTTTATGGGATTCCTTTTAGTTTCTTTTTGAATTTAAGTACTTAGTGTTAGAAATCCCTCTCTCGGTGCTCTGGTAGCTATGCCTCACAAATTTTAATAAGTTATATTTTCATTCATTTCAGTGTGTTTTTTTAATTTCCCTTCAGACTTCCTCTTTGACCCATGGATTATTGAGAAGTATGTTGTTTAGCTTCCAAGCGTTTGGAAATTTTCCCATTATCTTTCTGTTACTGATTTCATTGTGGTTGAAGAATACACTTGGTGTGATTTCAATTCTTTTAAAAATGTTGAGGTTTATTTTGTGACTCATGTTATGGTCTACCTTTAGTATACGCACCATGGACACTTGAAAAGAATGTGTATTCTGCTCTTGTTGGGTAGAATGTTCATTAAATGTCAATTCGACCCTGTTGGTTAATGCTGTTGTTGAGTTCTTCCATACATTTGGTAATTTTCTGTCAATCAGTTGTTGAGAGAGGGCTTTGACGTAACCAGCTGTGATTGTAAATTTTTTGTTTCTCTTGTCAGTTCTGTCTGGTTTTGATTCACATAGTTTGTACCTCACTTGCTTGATATATACACGTTTAAGTTTACTCTGTCTTGCTGACGTGACCTTTCGATCATTATGTAATCTCCCTCTTTGGTAATTTTCTTTGCTCTGGAGTCTATTTAATTGGTGTTAATATAGCCACTCCTGCTTTCTTTTGTTCAAACATCTTTATTGAGATATAATTCACATGCCATACAATTCACTCATTTAAAGTATACAGTCGTGGTTTTTAGTATATCCACAGATATGTGCAACCATCTCTACAGTCAGTTTTAGAACATTTTTATACCTCAGAAAGAAATTGTGTCCTTTAGCTGTGTTGCCCTTCTACCCCATCCCCATCCCATTCCACTCCCTTCTCCCCTGCCCCCTAACCGGCCCTAAGTAACCATGTTTTACTTACTGTCTCTATAGACGTACCTATTTTGGACATTGTCATATAGAAGGAATTATATAATATGTAGGTGTTCTTTTGTCATCAGCTTCTTCACTTAGCATAGTGTTTTCAAGGTTCATCCATGTAGCATGTATCAATACTTCATTCCTTTTTATGACAGAATAATCCTCCATTGTATATAGATACATCACATTTTGTTTATTCGTTTGTCAGTTGATGGACATTTGGTTTGTTTCCACTTTTTGGCTATTAGGAATAATGTTTCTATAAACATTTGTATATAAGTTTTGTATGGACATGTTTTCATTTGTCTTGTATACATACTTAGGACTGGATTTGGGTTCATATAGTTAATTCTATGTTTAACTATCTGAGGAGCTGCCAGATTATTTTCTGAAGTGGCTGCACCAATTTACCTTCCAACAGCAGTGTATGGGGGTTCCAATTTTTCCACATAACACTGCTTATTATCTGACTTATTGGTTACAGCCATCCTAGTGGGTGGTGAGTGGTATCTCACTGTGATTTCATTTTGCATTTCCCTGATGGTTAATGATATTTAACATCTTTTCATTTGCTTGTTGACCATTTGTGTATCCTCTTCGGAGAAATGTCTATTCAAACCCTGCCCATTTTTAAATTGGATTCTTTATTATTGAGTGGTAATCCTGTGTTCTTCTGATTAAAGTTCACGTGATTTTTCTCTTTCTACTCTTTTACTTTTTACCTACCTATATCATTATATTTAAAATCAGTTTCTTGATCTGAAACCAAAAAACTGTTAGAAGAAAATCTAGGGAAAAAAGCTTTTATGACGTTGGTCTGGGCAATGAATTTTTTTAATAAGACACCAAAAACCTAGGCAACAAAAGCAAAAGTAGACAAATGAGATTACATCAAACTAGAAAGCTTTTGCACAGAAGAGGAGACAAGAGAATGGAAAGTCAATCTACTGAATGGGAAAAAAAGTTTGCAAACCATGTATCTGATAGATTAGCCTCCAAAATATGTAAGGAACTCCTACCACTCACTAGCAAGAAACCAAAGAACCTGATTAAAAAATGAGTAAAAGGCCTAAGTAGACATTTCTCAAAAGAGGAATACAAATGGCCAACAGCTATATGAAGAGGTGTCTTACTCTTTAAATGAAATGTCATCCAGCGTTTGTGTTAGAACAGCGTTCATCCATCACTTACAACCATACTTTAGCTACAGATCTAAGTTCTGTGAAAAGCAACATACTCTTAGAATTAGTTGGCTCTGTGGAATGCATAATGAAATATTATAGCTTTTATTATTTGTGAAATTGTGTGCTACAAAATCCTTTATATTTTAGTAAAGTTTATAATAAACTTAGGCACCTGCCTGTGTAGGTATGGATGTCCCATATATGGACGTGTGTGTCTGTGTGTATATTCCCATATATGCATCCTTCTCCCTCTCCATCAACCTCAAACCAGTTGTTAATCATTGAATAGCACACCAATGGCAGTATTACTGTTACCTTGAATTTTTAGACTGCAGATACCTACAATTCTAGTTATTAATTCTAATTCAGCAAACGGAACAGATACAAGCAAATGTTCCACTCATCCCTTCTGTTTCACAGAATCATATGGTCTGTGAGCTGCCCCTGGATGTTGATTACCTCAGATGTGACAATACAAGTGACTGTGGTTAGATGCAGTAATTAAATGAATGCAAGATTCCTTCTTCTGGGTATAGAGAAATTTTACATTGATAATCACTAAGAGAATGTTCACAATTAGGTGAAGTAGGTGAAAACCTCTTCTTGCTTTCAGATGATAAAAGCATCTTGTTTCTGTTTCATGTCACATGGATATTGCAAAAAAGTAGAAAAGAGATTATCGATTGTTTGATCCTTTGAGAATGGTGCAAAATGTGTTTACTGTCCACATGTTTTAAGGATTTTCTAAAATGGTATTTCATAACCTGACACAGAGTAGCAAAAAATGGTCTACTAGTTGGGTCCTGATGCTTTTTAATATATCGATTTGTGAAAGCTTACTTAAGGACATTGCTTAAAAATTATTTAATATTAGACTGTCTTCTCTGATGTAGTAGAGATCTTTTAATCTCCACTGCAGTTCTTAAACAATTGTGTGTATATATAATATCCCCAACTTTTTTTTTTTTTTGGCATGGTTTTATTTCTCTGATACATGTTTATGTACAGTATCTAATTCTAAATTTGTCTTGACTTTTCTCCTTCAGTTTAATGAGTGGTGTTAAGAATAATGTTGGAAGAGGGATCAATGTTGCCTTAGTAAATGGTAAGAATAATTATTTTACCTTACAGATGTGGTAAATGAATATTCATGTGGCCCAAAGTAAAATGCCCTCTGTTGTCAAGGGATCAAGTTAGAAAGTGCTACACTTGACACTAAAGCCCTCTTCCCAACTTCCTCACATCCTCCTAAAAACCAACTATACGTGGCGACTTGGTGTCTAAGTGTGAGAGCATGCTTTCTTGGAAGCATCCTACTTGCTGTGCAGTGTGTGGAGAGTTTCCCATGGGGTTGTCAGGCTAAAACCAACCTAACATTAAATTGATGAATTCTGAAGGTGTTGGATTCTAACAGTGTGAAGATAGAGTGACACATGAGGATTTGTAAATGACAAAGGGTGATGGACTAAGGGGTGGGGAGAGGGATGAAGAGTAAGAATTAATTGTAACTTTTTGGTATTGTCCACATTTGTCACATAAGTTCATTGGTGAAAATAAGTTCATCGAATCCTGAAGGTCTCAAGTGTTCTTGCAAAATCAGATCTGAAAATATGAGCCCATGAAGTAAGGCCTGACTGCGTGATTGTCTTTTCCTTCTGATACAGTAATCCTCTAAGGCTGTATAGGGCAATTAGGGACCACGGCCGCCTTACCCAGTTGGTAGTATAGGAAAATATTTTTTCTTTCACAACAAAAGATAAGTTTCTGCATTTTTACTTTATTTTCTTACATAAAAGTTTCTATATGTATTTGATAGCAAAAAAGATACATTTTAAGAGGGAAATCTGAAAAAATTTTAAAAGATGGCTTTAATGGTAGAAAACGCAAGTCATCTTTTTGTGAAAGGTTTACATATTTTTTGCTAATTCTTAAATAAGGGAAGATGGTAACACACAAGGATGAAACGTAACTGAGGTTGAGCGGTCTACACTCAGCTGTAAACTTCAGTTTGCTGCTCCTTGGCTTATAAGATTTGTGAGAAAGTCCAGAATTTTAATTTATTCAAAAGTTATTCTTAGAAATATAATTCAGATGCATTGAGTTCAGATTTTAAGTCTTTCTCAAAGTAAGTCTTTCTCTGCTAAGGAATCCAAACCCATCACTGGATAAGATCTCTTATACAGTGTATATTTAGTTGCATAATCTGACATGAATTCCATCTCTTTCAGGAAAAACAGGAGAAGTATTAGACACCAAATATTTTGACATGTGGGGAGGAGGTAAGTGTGAATAACACGTAACTGTTCTGTTGCTAACACTGACTTCTTAGGCTTCCTCAATATAATATAGCCCATTAATGAGAGATTGATGGTATATTTGTGTTAGTTCATTTTCTCTTCTCACTAAACATCCAGCTATAGTGAAGTATTAGGTCATATTACATATACTTTGCTTTTTTTTATGGAAATTGTGTGTGTAATTCAGAGCAATAATATCAAAATTGAGATTTTAAAAATCTGAGTCCTGTTTTCTGCAGGACAAGTAATTGAAAGCCTTGGATCCTTTAAGTCTCTGACTGAAATTTTTTAAAAAGAATAAATAATTTGGAGAAGGGCATAAGCAATTTAAGCATTTTTAACTTAATTGACATTTTTTGCATATGATTTGTTACTCCCAAAAGTAAATTATAATTAGGATTACTATTGAAGTAGATGAATATTTGAGAGAAGGCATTTCCTTTTTAGTTCATTGCACTTAGAGCAGTTCACAGGTATCTTCCTAATGTGGAAGTTCCTCAAGGAACAGGTGTAAGGGGTCAGTTACCCACATGCAGAAGCAAGGACCTAGCATCTTGAACGAGAGTGTGCCCAAAAGAAATTTCTTCCTCAAATCTGATGTAAGGCCAACACTGATTTATCTTTTGATTCTTTTCTAAGTTGTTGGTTCAGTATATTTCTCAGCATGAGGCTGTGCCCTGTACCTCCCTGTTTCCAACCCCTTTATATATTCCCTAGAAGCCAATAACTGGTAGTCTTCTTGGAATTTATGTTAAGTTTTCAGACCATTCAGCTCTTCTAATACTTCTTCAGCTTGTAATGAGATGCAGTGTTTTATTTATTTTTTGAATGAAATTAGGAGGACTTTTCATAGCTGTCAAAATGGTATAAATTTAAGATGCTGCCATCAGTTTTAGATTCTAATGGCATAATTGGCCTTACCAACACTTAACTACCTGGAAACACTCTTGTAAAACCTTCGTTGAAATCAGCTGCTTGACCAGAAGCTCTGTTGCTTCATCACAGGTAGATTAATTACACCAAAAAGTCTCTTCAAGTGAAGAAATAGTTGCAGTTGACTTCCGTCTGTGCATTTAAAAGGAATGTTTTAAAGAGCAGTTAGCTGCTCTGTTATATTTTCTCAGAGTTGAAAATGCTATTATTATAAAATAGAATTCAGTTAGAGGACATCTTTGGAATTTTTGCTGTGGAAAGAAACTGGGTAAATTTGAAGCGACCCAGTTCTGAAGCAGTTTTAGACTTGGGGACTACATGGAGACCTGACATTGGAGAGTTCAAGACGTAGAACAGTCGGTAGTATGTGATCTAGCTCTGGCATGCCAGTGTGTCGTCACTGAAGTGGTTTATCTTTAAGTTTTCGTGTATCTTGGTGCACTAGACGAAGCAGGTAATGACCGTGGTATTTGCCAAAATTAGATATAACCTTCTTTCCTTCCCCTAGTTTACAGGAATTAGATGTGCCCAGAGGATCCCTTAAATCAGAGTGTATGTATGTATGCGTTTCTGTTCGTGTGTGTGTGCGCGCGCGCGCGTATATATTTAGATAATTTTTTAAGAAATTACAGAACCTTTTATGAATTAGATAAAAGCTCTGTATCCTCCTCTTAGATAAGTACCCATACAAACAATTTTACATATGCTCTGAGAATCCATGAGCTTTTCTTCTGCCCTCCTCCCCCATCCCCATCAGGTTTCTTTCTTCAAATTGTCAGTCATGCTTTAATACAACTTTGCTGTGGTTTTTTTCATTTAGCCCCTGGAATAGCAGTACAGAAGACACATAGGATAAATCAGGATTGGGAAATTCTAAGTTGATGGTGGGGTCCTATTAAAGGACAAAGTTCATTTTTAACCTGTTCATAAGCTTTGTCTCCCTTTTGGTTATTCTACATTTGGAATTATTGATTTGCAAATACTCTATATTTTAGTTAATATTAATTTTTAAGTGGTTATCACGATGGCTACTTAGTCACTGAAAAACCCCAAAACCCATCAATCCTTTCTTTTTCTTCAGATGTGGCCCCATTTATTGAGTTTCTGAAGTCCATACAAGATGGAACAATAGTCTTAATGGGAACATATGATGATGGAGCAACCAAGTATGTAAACCTAAAAATTTATATTATATTTGGTACTATAATTAATTATAAAGCAATACATTTTCAGTGAAAAAATTTATAAAATGGAGCAAAGTAATCAAATTCCAGATAAACACTATTAACATTTTATTTGCTTCTTTCTGTGTATTGCTCATACGTATATTGTCATAAAATTCGATCCACATACCTCAAGTTTGTTATGCTGTTTTTAACAACCTTAAATTGTTTTCTCTAGCATTAATATTCTTCAGTAGCATTTTTCATGGCCTACCAACAGTTGATCATATGTCCCCACCTTTATTTAAAATTTCCCTATTATTGCCAGATTTATTGTATTATAAATAACGTTTTGATAAACATCTTTTTCCGTAAATGATTTTGCACGTTTGATTATGTTCTTAGGGTAAGTTCCTAGAAGTGGAGTTAACTGTGAAAGAATAGGTGTGATATGTTTTTCATAATGTTTAACACATCGTAATTTATAACTTTTTCCTAAAAATTGCATGTTTTAAAATTTGTAAAATACAGAAAAGCACAAAGAAAAAACAAGTTACAGTTCATCTATTCAGTGATGACCACTGATAATTTAGTTTCCATATCTAGTTTTCTTGATACACATATTTTCTTCATCTTAAACATTGGGAATGCTAGTATTTATAGCATTTCTTTTGATTTATTTATGTGGTCGATATTTTCCCATAACATTAAATAGTTTTGGTAACAAAATTGTTCGTGTCTGCCTCATATAATTCTTAAACATGTGTCATGATTTAAAATTTATTTAATAAAACACCTACTGCTGGACCTTCAGCCTATTTCCAAATTTTCATACTTAGCAAAAGTGTACCATCTTAAAAATTTTTGAACAATCATCTCTACTTCCTTAAGACAGATCTTTTTTGAGGTGAGGTGTTGAATTAAAGGATGTGTATGTTTTTTTAAAAAGGATTTTTTTAAAATTTATACCAATTTAACATGTCTCTCAGAAGTCCCAGGACACCAATTGTTTTTAAGAAGTTTTGGAAAGAGATTTTGTTAATGTGCCTTTCTTTGGTTATTGGTGAGATTGCATTTTTTTTCCACAGGTATATTTGGCTCTTTCTCTTGCAAAGTGTCTTTTGACCATTTAGGTTGACTCCTGTTTAGACTCATTCTTATTTAGTGAAGTGTATGGATTTTTCATTTTAATTTTTTTTACTTTTATACTTGAGATGTATTTTCCCATCTCCAAATTGAATACTTAGTAGATTTTCCTATTCCAGTGACTTCACTGTTTTCATGTATTTTAAAAAATGCATTCATTATTTCCCAGTGGCTTACAATGCCTATTTTTATATAGATTTGACTTTGTTTTTAGTTGTGTTCTATTCCTTATTCTTCCTGCCCCAATCAGACACTATTATAATATTTTAATAACTTTTATAAAAATTAAGTATACTACCTTTCTGGGGTGGCTGAGACCCCTTTAATAGCGTTTCTCAAATCCCTTCTATGATATTTTATCAGATGAAAAGTATGATACTTCTTTCAAGAATGAAAGACATCCTTTACAGATCTTAATTGAAAAGGCTTGAAATTCCACCTCAGAATATGGCATGTCTTTCTATTTATTAATTTTTTTCTACATGTATTTAACATGTAGCTACATTATTGCAGATTTGCACTAACAAAACAGGGCTATGGGCACCTGGGTGTCTCAGTCAGTTGAGCCTCTGCCTTCAGCTCAGGTCATGATCTGAGGGTCCTGGGATCAAGTCCCGCATCGGGCTCCCTGCTCAGTGGGGAGCCTGCTTCTCCCTCTGCCCCTCCCCCCTGCTCAGGCTCACGTGCTCTCTCTCAAAAATAAATAAAATTAAAAAAAAAAGAAAAGAAAACAGGGCTACTTTGTGACTGTTTTAAAACTGAAGTATTTTCTTTGACATACATTATATCTGGTTCAACTAAGGATGTGTTAAATGCATAGATCAATAAAATTGGCATATGCATCCATGGCCATTTAGGTACATGGAACTGAACAGAATGTAATTAGGCTTTCCTTACCAAAAACCAAGTAACTCGCTGTTTGCTTTTGCTGATAGAATAGGATAGTACATGTATAATTTGAGGTTTTAAATTTTTTAAAAACCTTACTTTTCTGAATAGACACACATGACCTCTCTTTTTCATCATGTTATTTCATTATTATACCTGCTTGGCTTCAGACCTGTTTCTCTTCTATTAATAAGAAATTGTGGTCGTACCTAAGAACTAAGGCAGGATGATGTTTATTCTTTAGCTGCTATTTATTGGTGCCCATCACATATACCAAAAGCGGCCTCAGAAGACATTCAGCCTGTAAGGCAAAAACAAAAATCTAAGCTTGGATGTCTTTACCCTTGTATATGTATCAGTATATGATTCAACTTCTGTGCAGTTAAATGAATTCAGTTGTGTGCGTTTTCATTTTGGGGCACATGAATTTGTATTTCGAATACTTCCTTCTTTCAAACACGGGTTAAATAAATTGTATCATGTCCTTTATACAAAAATGGACAATCCTTATAAATGGCTATCTACATCTATTAAATATAACAAAATATAAACTTAGATCTTGGCATAGATCTGATTGTGGAACATTTGAAATGATTCATCTGGTGAATACCCAGTCTTTCATGGGAATAGAAGCTCTGCTTCAACTGGTGTGTGTCAGCGCTTTTCTTTACATAAGGATGCTGGATTTTGCCTCGTAAGGAGTAGTTTGTTCTCCCACTTATACCCAAAAGAGTCTATTTTTTTTTTTTTTGTAAGATTTTATTTACTCATGAGAGAGAGGGAGCACAAGCAGGGGAGCAGCAGAGGGAGAGGGAGAAGCGGGTTCCCCAGCAAGCAGGGAGCCCGACCCGGGGCTGCATCCTAGGACCCTGGGAACAAGGCCTGAGCCAAAGGCAGGCACATAACCACCTGAGCTACCCAGGCGCCCCTACCCAAAAGAGTTTAGAATATGAAATGGATGTGCCTACTTTCTCCAACAAGGAGTTGGTATCCGTTCTCCATAGTTGTCCCTGTCTGATCCCAGGTACTCCTGTCTGCAGTGAGTTCCTTGGCTGTACTGTGAACTTCTGAGAATGTCTGGGCTTGGTCTCTATCAGAGCCTTTCCCAAAGTGTGTTCTGGTGGGATGCCAGTCCTCTAAACCTGACCTGGGGGAATACATTTGGAGATGGCACCTCGCATTTTGCCCCTTTCAGGGATTTATAATGCAAGGCCCTGACCTTTGGCCCTAAGGAAACCTCTTTACCTTTGTTTATCCCAGTATTTCTTGATTTTAACAAGGAAGCCCATTTTATTTGTGTGTGTGTTTTTTTTTTTAATTTTATTTATTTGCGAGAGAGAGAGAGTGTGTGCAGGGAGGGAAGGGAGAGAGGGAGAAGGAGAGAAGCTGACTCCCCACTGAGCATGGAGCCCTACTCGGGGCTAGATCTCAGGATCCTGAGATCATGACTGGAGTCGAAATCAAGAGTTGGATGCTTAACTAACTGCACCACCCAGGCACCCCTGGAAGCCCATTTAAAACAAAACAAAACAACACTATATTTAAGAACACTTACATTTGGAGAATGCAGGTCTCTAATGATGCCTACTTTCTACCCAGACCCCTCTAAAATAAGTTCTTTTTTTGTTCATTTAATGAAGAATTATAATAGTTTGAATGAGTAAGCTAAATTTTGCTATTGTATTCCTCCCTTTGGAGACAACACTCTATGACATGTGTACCTCCTGGCTAAGTGAAGGGTTTAAATGCGGGTGTCCTGAAGTATGGGATCTGAAAAGTCTTTGGTCTCTGCACCCCAGGCTGGGCAGAATTCCCAGGGACTGTTCTACAAATAGCACCTCTGAAGGGCACCAGTTTTTCATCATTCTCTGTTTGAAACAAAACAAAAAAGTATCCCTAAGTCAACGAACATTATATTCTCAGGGTTGGTCTCCCTCTAAATTCCACCTGCTAATCTTAGTAGTCTTAGTCTGGGTAAATGGGACAATAAATATGTTCCCCAAATCATTTGATGCTTTACTTGTTTGAAACTAATGAGCATTTCTCTTTCAGTTTTCCCTTTCCCTGCTCAGTACTCAGGGCTCTTGTAACCTTCTGTCATGTTAAGTTTCTAGGTGGGTTTACTCTCCTGGCTGCATTTTTTGGGCATTGGTTCTCTGGTTGATTATCAACCCTTTAAAATGAGTGCCCCAGTCAAACACAGGGTTCCTGATGGGGTCTGGCCGGTTCAGGGTACAGCAGAGGTGCTAGCTTTTACCGTGTTGGAGATACGCTTCTTTGAATGTTTATACAGACTAGTATTATATTCGTTTTCTTTAAAAGGTCACATCACATTTTTGGCTTGTGAATTTTTGGTTAAGTTCAACTCTCAGATCATTCCATTTGCTCTCTGACCTTTTTTTTTTTTTTTTTTTTAATAACCACTGCCAAATCAGGTCTTTCTCCCCATTCAGGACTTGATTTTGTTTAATCCTTGTTATCCTTGTTAAATTTAATTTTGCTGATTTTGGCCCATTAGGTCATGATGCTGACACTTGTCCTAATGAGAGTTCCATGATCCAGGCTTTGTAGTCTCTCCAGAGTCATTCTTTTGTCTAAATTGAAGTCATTGATAAAACTATTCACCAAGGGTGGTGTGCCGTCCTGCCAGGGTCCTCCTCCAAGGGGATTCTTCTGTTAATCAACTACAGAAACTGTTTTTTAAACAGCTGCCCATGTAACAGGCACCCCATCCAGCTGCTGTTCCATTATTTTATTCATAGGGGCTGTTTTCAGAGACTCTCAGATGCTCACTTGAAATTCATGAGCTATGCTAATTACACTGCCCTGATCTGCCCGCAGACCTCTTCAGATGCCGAAATAGCTGACATGACCTTAACTTGGCTTGATTTATTCCTCCCTCTTCCTCACTACCCCCTCTTTTTTCTCCTCCCCCCTCTTTTTTGTTCAGGCTCTCCTTGTTGTAATCCATTCTAGAATTTGCTAAAAATTGGAAGTTGCTTTATTGACCCATTGTTTATAAAAATTTCCTTGCCTTTTTTTGAAGACCGGAATATGTAATTTATTTTTAATGACTTAGCATCTTCATTTTCCGTGATGTTTCTAAAATAACAGACACTACCTTGAAGATTATACTGAAGTTCCTTAGAATTTAACTGTGTGACGTGTGGGCCTGGAGGCTTCAGTTTACTTTACAGCACTGATGTAGACATTCCTGAACTGCTCTTCCCTTTGTAGGTTGATCAGTGTTTGCCTCCCTGGAAAAGGCAGGCATGCTTTGATCTCCATATTATACCATTCTTGTGAAACAGTGGATCCCTTATGAACACTGGATCCCTTCTGAAACAGTGGATCCCTTCGTTGTTTGCACTTGGTAGCAAAAGTTCTTTGTGTGGCCTGTAATGGTTTTATGAGTCTCATCTTATCCTGAGCACTACCAGTCTTCCTGGTAGTAATATTCAGAGTTTCCTCATTAGTAATATGATTTGTCCTATATTTGTGGACACTTCTGAGTTTGTGCCCATCACAGAACGCTCCTGTAGTGGCACTAATTTATAATCTATCCTCTTTTCCAAGATCGTTAGCAATTATATAGTGAAAATTATTTGGGTTTTTTTGCCTTTGAAGAGTCCTATTCTCATAAGAGCTTCTAATCTGAACATTTTATAATGTGCTCTTTAAAGTCTAGGCTACATGGTCACCTATGCCTAGCTTTGCTTTTTCTTCAATCTCTTGAAGTAATATGGCGATTTTCTTCCAAAGTTTTTGACACTTCTGCTTCCCAAGTGGTTCTTCCCTGTTAATCAGAGTGGGGCCCAGAATATTAATTCTCCATGTTGCTTTCAGGAAAGGGAGCATTGGCCTGTCGTGATGGCATGACTGTGGGGCTCTCAGATGCGCCTCCTCCCCAGCAAAGATGGAGGTGGATCTCTGAGTCACCCCCTCTCCCGTTTCCGTTGCCTCCATTGCTACTCCCAATTGCCTCTGTGCAGCTTTAGAATCGCTTCAGGAAAACTTGGTCCCTGTCTCCATCTGCTGTCTTGTTTGTCGCAGAAAAATTTTTGATACGTTTTAAAGAAAATTCTTAGATAATTTATTCCATAAAAATTTCCAACATCTCAGCTAATTTTTTAATAGCATTTGTTTTTTATTTTTTAATAGCTTATTTAGTTAGAGATGGAGCACAAGCTGGGGGCGCTGAGGGGCGGAGAGAGTCTTAAGCAGGCGCTACACCCAGTGTGGAGCCCAGCGCGGGGCTTGATCTCACGACTCTGAGATCATGACCTCAGCTGAAATCAAGAGTCCGATGTTTAACCAGCTGAGCCACCCACATGCCCCAGCATCTCAGCGAGTTAAGACCATTAGTGGAGATTAAAGTATATGTAACAAACTCAAGGTGCTCCTATATAGAATAAAAGCTTATATCTTTAAAATTTATACCATGTATACATTAGTTACACTGGCTTTTAAAGAAATGGGACATTTTGATACCTAATATGTATTGAATCAGTGCTGAAAATATTGGCTATCTTGGCATGATTTTAAACTTTTTGAAACATGAAATCGTCTTCTACTTAAAGATTTGAAAAAGGAATAATGAAATCCTTCAAACTCTACATAGGCAGAGCAGAGAACTTTAGAAATTACTGAGAAACTTAATCTTGTTATACAACCATAGTTAGATATACATAGACATGTGGCAGGGGTGCCCAAGGCCACCCCGGGTCTGATGATTTGCTAGGACTCACAGGACCCGGCCTGCAGCCCTGCTCGCCTCATGGCTACTATTTGTTACAGCAAAAGGATACAAAGCAAAATTAGCAAAGGGGAAATGTGCGCTGAGCGAAGTCTGGAGAGAACTGGGCTCCGGGTTCCCTGAGTCCCTCCCAGGTGGAGTCACACAGGACGCGCTAACCTCCTCCAGCGACAGACGGTGACAGCACTGCGAAGTGCAGTCTACTAGGAAGGTGTACTGGGGACTCGGTGCCCAGGGATGTTACTTGCTGCTGCTCAGAGGCACCCCCGCCTGACACACCTCCAAATTCCAGCCTCCCCGGCAGGAAGTGAGTGTTTTGCATAGACTGCAGTGCTTGTGCAGGACCGTTCCTGTCGGTTCTGGAGTGGGGGTGGGACCTCGCCCGATCCAGGCGATCCAGGCGATCCAGGCTGCGGGTCTCCAGCCAGTTCCACCTTGCTGCTCGGTCTTTCTACAGACAGCCTCCCAGGCCTCTGTGCTCCACCCTTCCCTGCGTGGGACCCGGGAAAGGAAGAGGAAGGAGAGAGATGAACGGAGGGAGTCCAAACAAAGCGAAATTTCCAGTTGCTTCTAGCTCTCTGGCTAACTTGGCTTAGTTTATTCACGTAGATCAAAATGATCAGTTCTGAAATTCAGAAGTACCGTAGTAAAAATGACTGCCCTTCAATATATGTCTTAATTGATGTAAGATTCATAGACAAGGAAGATTTTATTCACGATTTTTCCAGGCAGCTAGGCCTGCACTGGGATAAACCACCTACTTTGCAGGCAGTTTTTGCATCTAAAGCAGTCCCTTGGCATTTGTGAACTTCACATTCAGCCATTTATTAGCAACCCTAAGAGCGCATGAGGTGCCGGTGGAAACAAGAAGACAGGGTTCAGGCAATGCCTTCAGGTAGTGTCCCGTCTAATACACACCTCGCTTTTCAAGTGAGCAAACAAATGTGGAGTGATGGCTGATTCATGTAAGCACGGCACAGGATAACATGGTTGCGGACTTCGGGGAGAAGGCTGGAAGCACGTGGACTTGAGTCTCTGAGGTCTCAAAATCTTCAGAGAGGCCAGGACTCCAGGGGGTTCTTTTGCACAGTTATTTCACTTATTTTTATTTCACCAGGTTGTAAGTGCATCATGTTACATAGATTTGGGTCTGAAAGTCTAAATATTCTAGGGTTATAGGTGATTTTCTCAGTGATTCTAGTGAACTTCCTCCAGGAGAGCAGTGCCCGGACTGTGGTTAAAACAGTTCCACTACTGGGTATTTACCCCCCAAAATACAAAAATACTAATTCAAAGGGGTAGAAGCACCCCTATGTGTATTGGGCATTATTTACAATAGCCAAGATACGGAAGCAGCCCAAGGGTCCATCGAAAGATGAATGGATAAAGAAGATGTGGTGTGTATGTATATGTGTGTGTACACACACACACACACACACACAGTACTCAGCCATAGAGAAGAACGAAATCTTGCCATTTGCAATGACATAGATGGATAGAGCTAGAGAATATAATGCTAAGTGAAGTCAGTCAGTAAAGAAAGACACATACCATGTGATTTCATGCATGTGGAATTTAAGAAACAAAACAAGTAGAGGAAAAAGAGAGCGAGACAAACCAAGAAACAGCCTCTTAACTATAGAGAACAGACTGCTGGTTACCAGAGGGGAGGTGGGTGGGAGGTTGGGGTAATAGGTGGTGAGGATTAAGGAGGGCCCTTGTTGTGATGAGCAGCAGATGTTGTATGGAATCAGAATCACTATATTGTACACCTGAAACTAATATAACACTGTATGTTAACTACACTGGAATTAAAATTAAAAAAATAAAAAAAAATTGTTCCACTGCCCATGGATGTGGTTTGCATCAATTGGAAGTCATATATATATATATATATATATATGTATATATATATGCAGTCCTTTTTTATGAAGTTTTTTTTTAATATAAATTATTTTGTTCATCTTGAAGGTAGTTAAGTGAGAACTCATACCTAGTGTTTCTTTCATTAATACATTGAAGGAGCTGACTGATACTAGCATGAGGTGTTTCAAAGAACACTGTCAGATATATAAGTACCTTCCTCACTCGTGCTATTTGTATTTAATGACCCCCCCCCCAGCTATTTGCAAATATAAAACTTTCCTTGACTCAGATTTTTGCAGAACAGACCTCTCTAACTGACCTATAAGTGCCATCTTTTGGGAGCTATAGAGACCTTACTGCCTTTTTTTTTTTTTTTTCTTTACAGCTAGCATTTATCTACTGTTTTTTTTTTTTTTTTTTTTTGTGAGACAGGGGAGATTGAGAATTCTCAGCATTAGGATAATAGCCTACACAAAATTTCTTTCTTTTTCTAAAGATTTTATTTATTTGACAGCACAAGTGGAGGGAATGGCAGAGGGAGAGGGAGAAGCAGGCTCTGCACTGAGCAGGGAGCCCGATGTGGGTCTCAGTCCCGGGACCCTGGGATCATGACCTGAGCCGAAGACAGACACTTAGCCATCTGAGCCACCCAGGTGCCCCTGTACACAAAATTCCTTAATGCCAACTGTCAGTTAGCTTTTTCCCTACCACTTGACTTTTGCCACTGCCCTTCCTCGTTGGCAGGTACTTAACTGCTGTCTGGTTAATGTTCATTTTTATTAAATAACCACTTGACGTTATTAAAGTATAATTTATATATTTATTCCCAAGGTTCATTTTCTTTTAAAGAAACCATAGTATTAGAAGCACCTAGATTTTTGTTAGCATTTATCTTTATTCAGATGTAATTCACAAAGGGATTAGTGGAAATTCAAAGTGATTTTTAATTTTACGAAGATATTGGTTGCTTAAGACCTTGTATTAACCTAAATAGGCATCTGCTAACTACAGTATCCCTTATTTATTTGATGGATGTGGATGAAAGTGAATTATTGTAAAATAAAGACATCTAAAAGGTATTTCTTCATAGAATAAACTTAAAACTAATTGCTAGATTTCATGTCTGTTGTCACTAGAGAATTCAAGTAGCAGGAATGTTGCTCTGAAAAAAGTTCTGTATTTTTTTATGTTCTCTTATTTAAGCTGATACTTTCTCATCCATGTTACATGTTAATATACTGGCGAATCAGTATTACTTAGATAATATACAGTGCTCTTTGTTTGTTGTATGTTCTTCCTCTTTAAGACTCAATGATGAGGCACGGCGGCTCATTGCTGAATTGGGAAGTACATCTATTACTAATCTTGGTTTTAGAGACAACTGGGTCTTCTGTGGTGGGAAAGGCATCAAGACAAAAAGCCCCTTTGAACAGGTTAGTGTCTTAGACTTTCATAATTAATGGACAAAAGTAAATTGTGTGAAACCGTAAAGTGCATAGTCCTACCCTAGTTATTTGAAACTTAGATAAAGCAGCCATTAAATATGTTTATATATTTTTTCATAAGCTCTTGGTAGTCAGTTATTTGAAATAATCATGGCGCTGATTTAAAATCAAAACTAAAAAATAGTCCTATTCTGCATGGAAAATATTTTCCTCTAAGACAGTGCCTCGGCATATGATTGCCTTTATCATGAGCCATTTAGGAAGCGTTCATAAAGATTTTATTTGAGCTTTTGATAGGATAATCAGTTAAGTTTAGAAATACTTTAGAACTTAGTAGAATGTAAACTTTACCTTTTGGCTAACAAATGATCCTTCCGAAAACTTCTGCACTGTTTTGTTCTTTCGGCTGGTATTTGAAGGTCTGCCCGGCCCCAGGGGTTGCTCATTTACTCCCTTGAACCGTAATTTGCATGAATTCATCACTGACATGAGTGTTACTGAAATGAGTACACTAAAGTATGTTATGGTAGAGAAGCAGTTCATAAAGGTTTTTTTTTTTTTTAACTGTATACTATTACTGTATTCCAACAGCACATAAAGAACAATAAGGACACAAACAAATATGAAGGATGGCCCGAAGTTGTCGAAATGGAAGGATGCATCCCCCAGAAGCAAGACTAATGCAGAGGAACTTGAAGGAAACGCACTTTCACTATTAATGGCTGAGCTGTGACAGAGAAGCTACGTGTAAATACTTTAGGAGCATGCGGCCATCTCGGTGTGTGCATGAGCATTATTATCTCTTTTGATATCAGGATTATTTATTGCTAACGTAAATAGACGCCTTTGTAAATACTCCTCATAATAAGCAAATCACTGAACCATTTCTAAGCACATTTCCCTAATAATAGTACAGTGTTAGACTGCTACAGTAATGACATCTTTTAATTCTAAAAGCATACCCAATGGATAACTGAATAGATTGTGAAAAATATATTGATATACATACGGGTTGCTGTGAAAACCTATCATGGAATAATACGGATTTTAGGGAGGAGACTTTGTTTTATTTTATGTATGTATGTGTGTGTTTATGTGTGTGTGTGTATATATACATATTCGTGTGTATATATATATATATATATGCATATATATGTTGCCTTTTAATGATAGTATCTTTTAAATTACAAAGATACTTGGCTAGTTGTGTGTGTAATGTTACTTTATAGTTTGACTTTTCTGGTGTACCTTTTTTCTGTTTTTCTCTTCTCTTCCCAAAAAACCTAGAAACAAAATGATATGAAAACCTGTATCAGATATGTGAAAAGCACAACAGAATTCTTTTTTTAATGTACACAGTAAAAAAGGAAGTATGTAAATGTAGGTGGTATTCAGGACTGTAGCTTTCTGGGTTTTGTGTTGGCAGTGTGAATAATTTGAATTCACAGAAGCTGCTTAGAATGAGGCCGGGGGCGGCAGCCCCACAGAGCCAGGGACACGGGCCCCGGCCCTTCTGCGCCCTAACCAGGGGCTTTAGGACAGCCGTGGCTGCGTAGTTAGCACAACGCTGGTGTAGGTTTCCTTATTTAATTGTTACCAGCATTGACCAGGCGGTTTGGAAAGAGTCATGCTTTAATGTCACCATTATTTTGATGGCAAACCAAGAAATATAATTCTGTATTCATCTAACTTCATAATAGCAATTTTTGCCTGAAGATATAATGACATATTTAGAAAAGTCTTAAATACTGAGTGGACTGTTAACATTTAAAAAATAATTTTTATTTGACTCCAGATGATTTCATAGCCAGCTCTACATAGAATTGTGTTCACTTGAGGTGTTCACTAAATGGCTCAAGTTTGTTTGTTTTTGTTTTGTTTTGTTTTTGTGTTAGGGCATTGAATACCTATAGTGTATGAAGTATCTTAAACTGGAACATAAATTAATGATCAAATTACTCACAATAGAAGGCAGCACTTAAATTTTGAATCTAAATTTTAGATGACTTGTATAAAAAAAGGCAGTATTTTTATTTTGCTGTAAACCAACTTGGAAGCTATTCAGCTATTTCTTAAATATTAATGAACTTTGGGGTACTGGTTCTTCTCTCAAACTGAATGTAATTCAAGAATAAATGCACCTTACACATTTAAAGAATTTTTGTAAACTTCAGATTTCTGGTGCTTATATGCTAACTCACATTCATCATGTGTATCTTGACATTTAAAATACTTCCCTAAATTCTGTCAATTAAAAGAATAGCTATTATCCAGTTCCAGGGATGGTGAAATAAATGTTGTGTTTTTGCATTTTTTTTTTTTAAATAATGAAAATACTCTTGGTTTTGCATTGTGAATTGTTTTGTATTGTCTGGCAAAATACTATACCTGCAGAAGTTCACATTAATGTTTGTCAAGCATTTATTGTACTGCTTAACATGGAAAATTTAAGACATTCCTGTGGTTTAACACACTAGTATCCTCAGGATATATCTTAACATGTAGAGAATTTAAGTATCCAGATGGCAAGACATCCCTTTCGAGGTAAAAACTATAAAATGATAGCTTTGCGAAGCTGTGCAAAATGTCAGAAGAAGGGAGAAAGACAGATTCTTGGGGCGGCTTTGGTGCAGTTTGCTTTTGTTTCAGTTCTGTCGTCTTGTATAGATTGTGCCAACTTTGGAAGCAATAATTTTACCACATTTCATGTTCAGATGTCTTTTAAAAGTCCGCATTATAAATGAAACAATGTTCCTTTAATGTTAAGAATTTTCTTTATTAAAAGCAGAAAATTTGGCATTGACATTTTGGTATATTAAATGGTGTATAAGGACTTTTGGATGCATATTTTTTATTTGTAATCACAAATTTTTTTTTTCTGGAACAAGTGTATTATAGTATGCCTATTAAGCTAAGACAGTAGGAAAATAAGTGATATTTGAGAAATTAAAGAAAAATTGAGCCAGAGTCTTTATATTCCTGACTTTAATTTGATTAAAGTAAAATTTATCATTGTTCTGTCTACATTTTGTATTTGTTTTGAAATGAATCAGCTAATATTTTATTTTATGCCAGGTGAAGCTCAAAGCATTTAGCCTGCATTGCATTTAATACTTTAACAGTTTTTACAAATTATAATTTGAAACCCCCAAAAGAGATGATAGTTTCAATTCAGTCGACATACCCCATTTTTAATTGAAGGAATGAGAAATGCGTTGAGTTCAGGTAGAATATTAAGAGTACAAATATATTTAGAATACTTTTTAAAATGAGTATGAAAGAAAAAAATTACTTGTGTTGATCGGGGGAAAGATTTGCCACTTAACCTCTTCGGTCAGGCGTTGGACAGCAGTTGGTACATGTAGATTAACAGTGGCAGGGTAAAGTACCAAATTTTACCTTTTCTAAAGTACCACTCGGAATTCTTTTGCTGCCTCTACCCAGGACGATTTTTCTGTCACATACTTGGGTTTTGATTGTCCCATGCCAATAGCTACTCAGTGCCCGTTCCCCTCAGAGCTCTCTCAGTTTCACTGCTCCCATCCTGCTGCTTGTGTCTCCTCTCCCACACCCCCTTTCTTGAGGTTCCTGTCAAATCAAAGGGTAGCTAGAGTGAAAACTAGGCAGGCCGGGCTTGGGAGCGGCAGTCTGTTGCTAGGCAGCTTGAGGGAGCGTGGGGAAGGCCATCCAGGAACCTGAGACTTCGTCCACCAATACTCTCCTGCAGTCCAGTGAGGGTGTAGGCCCCTGGAGGGCAGCTTTATGGAGGAAATGCTTTCAACACTACGATGTCTCTTCTAGAAAGGAAACGGACTGGCTGGCCCTTCAGTTAGAGACAGAAGAAAGGTTCCTCTTGCCTTGTTTGATGGGCAGTTTATAAGCAGACTTAGTACGGGGAAGACCACCTTCCCAGAACAGCTAGTTGACAGGTACAACTTGCCGCCGTTACTAAACTCGCTGTTCAGGGGCGCCTGGCTGGCTCAGTCGGTAGAGCATGTGGCTCTTGATCTTGGGGTCATGAGTTGGAGCCCCACCTTGGTTGTAGGGATTACTTAAATAGAAACAAAATTCACTTCAGCTCTACATAAAGTATGCCCATCACTGGAGCACATTGAACATTGAAAGAAGTTGAGACTAAGTTGGCAAAACATAGTCCTATATTTGGGAAAATTGATTTATGAAACTGCATGCTTCTGATGTTCCATGTAATCCGCCCATGTTTATTTTACGGATCGCCAGCGAGGAAAGGGGCCTACAACCTTAAAGAGGAGTGAATTTGGTAATGGAGACAGTGTAGTGTATTGGGTAAGAGTCAGACTTGCCTGAGTATGTGTCTCTCTACCTCATTGTTGACAGTATGAGGAACCCGAGAAGGTCAGCCTCCTCACTACGGTAAGTGAGGGATGGTATCACGCGTTTGTGGTGCCTGCCAAAGTGCCTGGCACGCACTTCATGAAATGCAACTGCTAGTCTTGCTGTTATGATCGACTGTGCTTCTTGAAGGCTAGTCATGTTTTAGCCAAAGAGAAAAGTTAGGCCAGCCTCCTCCAGCTTCCCAATCCCATCCTACTGAATGCTATGGTCTTAATGTTTGCATCCCCACAGCATCCCTCTGTTGAAACCTAATCTCCAATGCAATGATACTTGGAGGTGGGGCCTTTGGGAGGCGATTAGGTTGGAAGGGTAGAGCCCTCACTGAAGGTAGAACCCTGTCAAAGAGACCCCAGAGAGCTCCCTACCTTCTGCCATGTGACGACACAGCAAGAAAACACGTGAACCAAGAAGCAGGCCTTCACCAGACACTAAATCTCCAGGCTTCTTGATCTTGGACTTCCCGGTCTCTAGAACTATAAGAACTGAATTTCTGTTGCTTATAAGCCCCCCTCCCCCCCCCCCCCCCCAAGTCTATGGTGTCTCGTTATAGCAACCTGAATGGACGAAGACACCAAGCCAGAAAGGAGCCATTGAATGACTTGGACGGTAAGGCCGTGAGGAGGATGCAGCTCTTCACCTGAGGTTCTCCTGGACCCAAGCCTCTGACCATACACCTGCTCTTCCGTTCAGTCCGCACTGACACCAACCAAACTCCTTTTCACACGCAGAATTCGGGCTTTTGTGGTTCTCCAGGCACTGGCAATTCCAATAATCACCTGATAGACTTGCACTTGCTGTTGCAGCCGGAGGGGAAGGGGTGTGAAAGTGTGTGACTTCAGCCTGAGGCGGGGAGTGTGTTCTGGTTCCTGTCTGTGGCGGCAGCTGGTTGGTGAGCCTCCCAGGGGAGCGCTGTGCCGAAGCCCCAGCCTGGGAGACATGGGACCCCGCAACTAGTCCTCTCTCCTCACCCGCTGACTCCTCCTGACACCGATTTTTGGCCATGCATTGTGCCTTCGTGAACTGTCCCACTTGGACCTGGCATGCGCAGGTGGGCAAGCCCGGTAGCAGAGCTGGTGGATTCCCTGCCAAGGCTTAGCCTCTGCATCTGTAGCAGAATGTTGGGTGGGATTGCTGTTTTCTGTAGGTATACCCCTAAAGCTGAGGGGAGTAAACGCCCACCTCTGGAAATCGGGTTTTAGCTAAGAGCCCAGTCTGAGCCTGAGAGGGTCTCTTATCCTAAAACTTCATGTGAATTTTTCAGTTTATCATTTACAGATGTTCATTTTAACATAGAAATCTTTTCAATTATTTTAAGTTTCAGCTTCCAAAAATGTTTAGCTTCTGCATACCCACGAGTACTGAGAGCCTGACTAGATAGGGGAGTGCCGTGTGCTTTATTTGACCAGAACAGAAAGGAGGCTTGAGGAAAATGTCTTGCAAGTCCAAGCTCTGAGCCGAGGAGAGATTCAGAAGCAAACGATGCTGACAGCTATTGTTAGAAGTACGGTTGGTGGAGAAGGCAGTGGTGCCCCAGAGTTGCGGTTCTGGGGGGGAGGCCCTGCGTGGCAGAAGTGGGAGAGGCAGCTGGTGAGAATTTCCTCGGGTGTGAGGAGCAAGCACTGGGCCCTCAGTCCTGGCGCCCCTTCCCAGGGGAGGGCAGCCTGCCCGACGTGGCTTTCCATTGTCCCCGAGGGAGAGGACTGAGGGTTTAACCTCAGTAAATGAGCTTGTACTTCTATAGAAATCTGAAACTTCTGGCCCAGGAATGAGGTGGGAAGCCAATTCTTGTGGAACTGTTAACACCTTACAAGGCTATGTTAAAATTCTGTTATGGAAATAGTCTGTTTGGGGAAGGTTCCCTCTAATTCTATGGCATTGGGTGTGTCGGACATGGACACAATGACAGTTGTGACAATTGCAAATTTGAGATTGTAGTTCTCTAACGACTAAGTTTAGTTTCTCAAGAAATGATAAAGTGGGCATCCGGGGAAAGGAAGAAGTGTTCAAACCAGCAAAAGGAGAGAACTTCTCATCCTGAGTAGTGAAATTTATTTTTCAGCTTGGAAAATCACTCAGCCTGTACCCATTAAATAGGGGGCATGTTGAAGAGGTTTTATCACATTCACTTTTTCAGTGTTTCCATTTTGCTGGCTTGCCTCGTATAAACCTATATGGAACACACGTTGGTTGTCTGCCCGGGAGCTTGAGATGAAGCAACTTCAGTGGATGGGCCCTTAAACTTACAGAATGTTGTATGTCAGTTATATCTCAGTAAAGCTGGAGGGAAAATGAAAATGATACAACTTAAAAAAAAGACACTTTTATTTTTTTTTTAAGATTTTATTTATTTGACAGAGAGAGACACAGCGAGAGAGGGAACACAAGCAGAGGGAGTGGGAGAAGGAGAAGCAGGCTTCCCGCGGAGCAGGGAGCCCGATGTGGGGCTTGATCCGAGGACCCTGGGATCATGACCTGAGCCGAAGGCAGACGCTTAACGACTGAGCCACCCGGGCGCCCCAAAAAAACCACTTTAAAAAAAAAGTAGGGATTACGTACTAGAAACAAAAGTGATTACTGACTTACATTTTGTATATTTATACCTTTAGTTAATGAAGAGTTCGAGGTGTATTTAAATGTGCAGTTACGTTTGGTGACATTTCTCTTTTGTCAAAGAATAATTGGGGGCTGCAAGAGGCCACCCTTCCTTCTTAGCTAAACATGACCGAGTGGATATGGGCATGATTACGAGGGTTTGATTGTTACTAGCATGCAAAGGGGAAGGCTCCTTGGCCCGTTTGGAGGTGAGCCTCCTCGAGGGTTCAGAACAGCACTGGGACAGAGAGAAACGGGCAGCCCTCTGTCCCCCACTCGTTGTGCTTTTCCATTCTTGTACACCAATCAGATGCTTCCACTTATTCTGCAAATTAAATCACATACGAAACCAGTTTGCGTGGACTTGGTCCACATTTATTATTACTTTCCTTTACAATCAGTGGGAGAGGCTGCTTTTCCTACTCTTTTTTTTTAAAGATTTTATTTATTTATTTGACAGAGAGAGAGATAGCGAGAGGCTGCTTTTCCAGTCCTGATTTTGTTTCAAGAGCTTTTTTAAATCATGCAAACCACCTCTAGTTGTTTTGCTTTGGATATGAATGTAAATCATTACCAATGGTAAGATTCATCCATGTATTAGAAATGACACTTTCTGCAACAATTGGCTGTAAGCACAATAAAAAGGAGGTAAGTATTTATTTAATGTCGCACTAAATTAGTTTGATCTTTACCCCTAGTCATTTCCTTTTGGAATGATTGTTAGGCTCCTGCAAAATCCAACTGTTAACCACACTGGGATCTAAAATAGCAGGAAGTTTAAATCACTTTGAGCTTAGAAATCAAGAGGCAGTGTCTTTTAATTCTATTTCATGGTGAATTCTAAGATCTCAATTCTTCCATCCCTTCACTACTGTACTTCAACCAAATTTATACAGCCAAACCCTGAAGGAACATCCTGTAATTTTCATTATATTTACAAATACAAAAAAACTCTTTAAATTGTATACTGTAAATGCAGTGTGTGACAATTTTGATGCTGTGTGAGGCACAATATTACATGGTGGCGAAGGGCACAGATTCTGATTAATACATAGAAGTTACTGGAAACAATGCCTGGGATAGAGTAAGCACTATCTAAGTGTCTGCTATTATTTTCTGTTTCAAAGGAAATGAGTCCCTGGTGTCCCCCGTGTCCCCCTTTCATGCTGTGCCACATGCATTTATGTCCTCAACTTACCCCATCACCCTACTCCAAGAAATGTTATGACTTATAACATCTGGTCTACAGTGAAAGTGAAATTTAAAAAAAAAGAAAAAAATCAAGGCTTCCTAGCCAACTTTCCTTGAGAAGAGCTTGTCCTGAGGAGTATTCATGGTTCCTGGAGATAGGATTTGAATTTTTCTTCTGCAAGTCAGCTAAGTGGATTATAGTGCTCTGGATCATGGACTAACTGACTCCAAATGGTTGGTTTGACTCTGCAGTCTTTGGTGGACTTTGGGATGTGATGCAACAAGTACCAGCAGCTCATCCAAATGCCTATCAAACGATATGCTGATGGAAAGCTTTTCTGGTTCCACATTTTAAACTAAGTGAAAACCCAACCTACCAGGATTGACAGTACTTCAGAAAGTTAAAGTGTGTTTCTAAAATACCTTGTGGATGTCACATGATTTCAAAGCTGCAAAAACATACAGGGTCCAAGCACCTAACTTATATAATTGAACTCTATCATTATTCTAAATACAACTATCATAGTTTTTTTAAAAACAAAACAACTATCATCCAGATTGTGAATAAGGAAATAATGCAGTTGTTTATAGTCAAACAAATTCAAGTGCTTTTAATGTTTTGTAAAATACTGCTATCAGGGAAATGTTTTAATTAGCAAATTTCTTTATCCAGAGGCTACAGATAATGCCATTTGGTATGTTTTTCTTGGTATCATTTTTAGACAATCATCATTGCCTCTTACCGCTGCCTCTATTAGGCAGTTCCCAATTTACAGAATAGTTGAACTCCTAAGTGTAAAATTAATACACCAGATCACCTCTCCTCCCCTTTTACACTTTTAAGGTCATAAAGGGCGTTTAAACAAATGAAGGCACTTTGTATCCTATACATAATCCATAGCGCTTTGTGTGGCTATAAGCCTGACGCAAGTGCTGCCAGAAAGCTGTTTTCAAAACACATCCCTAGAGCTGAGGACATCTTATGTTTGTGCCGCCCAGCACCCATGTACCCTTTAATGATAACATCACATCCTGGTTTTCCTCTGTGGATTCACCCCTTCCCTATTCTCAAGCTATGTGGGTTTAGTTAGAATTGGCCCCACCGCCAGGTTCGGCATGGGTCTTGATTACCTTAAGATGATCAGTGTATTTATCCCCTAACCCCAACTTCCATTGGCCATTCTGATTGGTTCAAGGATGGACACATTAACCAACTGGAGCCAATGAGACTCAGAAGGGCCTTTGCTGGGCATTCTGCGAAGAAGGAAAAAACAAAGTTCTCCAACTCTCCTATGGGAGCAACCAAAAAAGAACCTCTCTCTTTCCTTAGAATGAGTGGTAGGAGAAGGTGAGGTCTGGGGGGAGTGTGGCAGCCATGTTGCTAAGAAAAGAGGAGAGCCTGAGGCCACTGGGGGCGGAGTGGGGGCAGGGAGGGTCCACCCCACCATGTGGGGCCTTAAGTAGAAGACAACACTGCAGAAGCCAGCCTGTTTTCAGCTAGAGCTGGAAAGACCTGAACCATGGGACCACAGTGTGAACTTTTTGATCAAGCTTTATCAGAACCAGTCACAACTCTGGACTTTCAGTTACCTAGTCAGTACATTTCCTTTAATGTTTGTCAGTCTGGGTTGCATTTTCTGTGACTTGCAACATAAAGAGCCCTAAATAATGCAGGCAAAATAGCCTAGACTGGATAGGAACATTTGGGCTCCACAACTAGTACTCCCAAGAGCACCACGGTGCTACCTCAACCATGATGGAGGGTGGGAAGAAAATGAGCCAAGTCCAGGCTCAGTAAAACGGGTGAGAAATTCAAGGATGGCTTCCGTGGTGATGCCCGGGAGGAGAATTAAAAGAAGAAGCCAGAGACACAGTGTGGGTCTTAGGAGTTCCTGCTCAGGCATCCCAGAGAGGAGAGTCTGAGTTGGCATCACCGTCTTCAGCAACCGCTAAATAGTAACCAGGTATTTGGGAATTAGAGGCTGTCTGGTTCTTCCAATTGTTTGGTAAAGTAATTATGAAAAGATTTCTAGTTAATAGAAGAAATTGGTTGTTAATGGGAACTATTCTTTATCTTAAAAAAAGTGCTTATTTTCAATGCAGACAAAATACATTTACGCAAAAAAAAAAAGACATGAAAATAAGTGTCTCTCAGGTTATTCTAATCAGTGGATGCTAAAGATTGATAAACCACTCTTTTAAATAAGTACTATATTTATTCAATTGTCATTTCTGAGTTTTTCATTTATAAATAATATATTTTTGTTAAACTTTAAGGGTCACAATTAAATGTTTTGCCTTGAATTTAATAATAGGCAGGCCTGAGATATTTTCCATGGGTTGGCTGTTTTTCACAAATTATTGCTCTGCCTTGGTAAATAAAATGGAAAGGCAATAGAATGAGACCTGTGGGCAAGAAAACATTTCTTTAGCTTACTATGAGAAAAAGAAAATTCTTTCTTTGTCCTTTCTGAATTTAGAAATTTTTCCTACATAATACTGAAATGTTTAACAATTCATAAAAAACATAAGCGTCTACATTTAAACACAGCCTTAAATGTAGCCGTGTAATTTTTAAACAGGAACCTTGTAAAATATGATGAATATACATGCATGAATACTCAACTTAGAAAGACCATTCAACATTCACATGGAAAGGCAGCATTACATACAATATAATAAATATCCAGGATATCAACTCCACAAATTGATCATTATTTTGATTTAGATTCTTTTATCCGTTAACACTTTTACTGCATAATTTATTATAATAACCTTACAAGTTAAACATAACTAATTAAAAGCAGAACTGAACTAATCTGCTGAAATAACACAATTCTCAAGATTTTGCAGCATATTTTAATCTGCAACATGTAAAACTGTCATTTTGACAAGAAAAACACATCCATATAACTAACTACTCAACTTCTTTTTCAACGTTTAAAAAAAAAGGGTTAATAGTATGAAAAGAAACAGAAGCTAATCATATTTCTGAGATAATTTTATTGCCTTAGCTCTTGGGCTTTGGCAATAAATGTCTTAAGTTTTCATATATATCATATAACTTAAATACTGTATTTACAAAATATATAACTTTTTTTTAGCAAAATACTATACAAAATAGTGTCTTTACACATTTAAAGGGTGCTTTCCCTTACAATGTATGAGAGCCCTTTATGTTTTTACCTTTAATTTTCCCACCTGCTTTCAAGATCCCTATCTTCCCCATTATTTCCAAGCTAAGGTTTTAATAGTAGAAATTGGTCTACCATTAAAGAATGAAGCCAACTACACTATATGTTAGCTAACTTAAATTTTAAAAAAATGAAGTCAAAGATAAAAAGATTGCTGTATATCTGAAATTTTTCTAGATAAATTCTCCTAGTTCAAAGGCACTTAAAATCCAAACCATACATTTTACTTTTTAATGTTTAGATTCTTCCCTTTTGTCACTAAACATCTCTAGCGAACACTTTATAGGGATACTGTATCACTTATGAAAATTCTTTTTAATTGCTTTCCTTTTAAAAGGCATGAAAGGGTAAGTAAGCCCCCACCACTTCTGTTACTTTTCAGCGTCTGTTTCTATGTACAAACAGTATGATTTCTTCATCTAAAATACTGAGAGAATAAATGAGATCATGTTTACTGTTCCTTGCTGCTAGAAGAGGTGTCTTTTAAAAACGCCTAATGTTCACCCACTGTGGGAAACAGAATGCCAGAGATCTCGGAGTCTGAGCACCCACCACAATTGAGTTCCATAGCTGAGTTCCATAGTCCAGGGTCTTATCCTGAGTACGGACCGGGTCTCCCTGCGTGAAGGCTGCTTCCTGTTCTTTCTTGTTTAGGAGACAGATTATCTTCCTGGTGTGTCAATATATATTTCTAAACCACCAAAAGATGAACCCAAACCTTGTCAACTCTGGCATCCCCCCAAAATCCACATGCTCCGTGTGCGATTGTATATCCACCAGGTAAAGGGGGCTCAGCGAGCGGCAGGAGGGTCTGGGGCTTCTGAGGCCGGGGTCGGCTTCCCCAACCCTGCAGGGTGAGAGGCACCCTCTGGGTGACACTCCCTCGGCTGTAACTGAGCAGCGTTGCTCAACGCAGGATGGAGGGCCTACTTGCAAGTGTGGACGTCAGTCATGCTTTCACACCTCCTGCAGCGAACGTAGCAGCACCAGATAAACTTGCACTCGCACCTCTCCACGTGCCTGACCACGTGGGTGTTGTAGCCTCGGCCACAGCAAAGGAGGTTGCAGCCGTCCGCGCCCTCTGACGTGCGGTTGCATTCTCTGCCTTGAGTCCCCGGGATCCCTAGTTTCTTATCCTCGACACAGTAATTGGGAGACTTGTTAACGTAGAGCAGATCATCCTTGCGAATCGGTATTTTCCTCTGATCTTTGTCTCTCCTGCGCATTTTCCTCTTTATTTTGTCTGAAATTTGGACACTGTTTTCATATTTATCCTTCAACAAGTGGCCAATCTTCTCGAAAGAAGACATGGTTTTCCAGCACGTTTTCACAGCGCACGAGCCGGAAACTCCGTGACAGCGGCAGTCTACCGACATCAACTTGGCGACAGCCTGAAACCAACGTAATGGTATTAAATGTCATTCATGAAGGGTTTTTACCCAACAAATGAAGCACGACTGACCTCATCACTTCACTTTCTGGGTCTGTTCAGTCCTGCATAAAAATGACAGCTTTGAGCGTAAAGGCTCTTCACAGTTGCTTTAGGGTTCAAGTGTTTTGTTCTTCTCTTGACCCTGCAGAGCAAACGTTTCCAAGTCTAACTGAAGGTGGTGGACCAGACTAATATTGATATCGGGGGTTATCGGAGGCGACAGAGGGAAACTACTTTTATTTCTATTTCTTTGCTTAGTTTTGGGTGTGAGGATGTTCACGCCGTATCTCCGTGTTCCTGACACCAATCACCTTGCTACTCAAGAGTATGTGCTTCATGGACCAGCAGCACCGACATCACTCGTGAGAAATGCAGACTCTCAGGCCCCACTCCAGATCCACAGCATTGGAATTTGCATCTTAGTAAAACTTAGTAAGACTAGAACACTGGTTATTTGTAAAGTTCCCCAGATGTTTCTATGCACTTGTGCGCCCAGGACACCTGCCCTCTCAGTGCTTCTCAAATCTTAATGTGCATACTAGTCACCTGAGATTCTGATTTAATTGGTTGAGGTGGGGTCCAGGCAGTGGCACTTCTACAAAGCTGCTCAGATGACTCTAATGGGCATCCAAGCATGAGATCTGTGGAACTGAGAGCTCTCACGTTTGATCACTTAGGTTCACGTGGGCATGGGGGGGACCATGTTATCCTTTGGTCACAGACCACATGAGAAACCCTGACTAATCAACTTAACTTGGTCAAAAGGAAAAGGGGCTGGAGTGTGTGGTTGCTCCCAGCACATTCTTCCCCCCTTCTGGAAAATTAATCCGAAACATATGTCCTATTCTTGATGGATCAGTAGCACCATCCTAACGTAGAAAAGGGATAATATATGTATGTAATTTTCAATTCAAAGTGCTGAGTTTGTTTTATTCAGACTGAGGAATTAAATGAAATTACATATATCTGTAAGAGCCCTCTGCCTGGCACATACTAGAGTCTAAATAAATGCCCCCTTCCCTGAAGAAGAGGGTACAGGAAGAGTTGAGAGAAAATTTTAAAAAGGGGCTAACAGTGCAAAGGCAATATAGAGATTTCAAGAATTTCAGGGTTCTGATCTCTTACACACCAGGCTAGTCAGCACAGCTTCCTTCAATCCCCAGAGGATGGCAGAGCAGATTAATAAATCGCCAGGACTAACTCTAGCGTTGACGTTCTGTCAACATGCTGGGTAAAATGACAAATTGATCTGTCCATTCAATAACTTGGAAATTATGTGTGTAATCTCACCAAAGGAAGGAAGAACCTCACAGCTTAAATTCCACTTACGCTTCTTATCAAAACTATAAAATGACAGGGGTTTATGCTTTGCTATTTTATACTAAACCTGACACTGACATGTTTGTGGAATGTTATGTTTCCTAACAAATTAAAGTTTCTGAACTATCTAATGAGACAGAATATTTTGGACAATTTATAGTATTTGCAACCTTGAGTGAGAGCATATGGTATTGATTTGTGCCAATATTTGATACTTCTTATTAGTGTTTAAAATAATAAACAGAATAATATTTAAAGCCTGTCCTTTATAGAATAGAGCACATATACTCTGTGAATTCACAAAACCGAGAAGCAAGCAGCTATGTCTATTTCTTATTAACTCAGGGCAAAAGACACCTCTCAATGATATGAAAGCAATTTATAAAGTATGGCACACACAAAAAAATCAAGTATGGCACAAAAGCTTATTTAAGCTTAAATTTATGGCATTTGATATTCACAAAGACTTCAATTCTTCCAAATGTCTCCGGGCAAATGAATGTTCAAATAAATGCATTCTGCCTACTTTTGTTCAGATTTTAAAGGCTCGAAGGATATGAGAAAAAGAGAGCTCAGTTAATCCTAGGTAATAACAAAACAAATTGTCCAAAGAAAGCCTAAAATCGAAGAATGTCTGTTTATGTATTTAAACCTGATCAACATTCCTCACAGTCATCACTTAATGATTTAAAGCTCCCTTTCGCTAAGGATCTTACTGAGCGGCCAACTTTTTCTTTCATTAACCAGTTCAGACATCACGTACAGTGTTGCCAATTTGCAAAGCATGGAAGACAGAGTAGATGCTCACCAAATACTTACAGAATAGTTAGTCCAGCTCACTGGAATAAGTTTTAACTCATTCTCTGTTTTATGAATCGGAAGGAAGAACTGAAAACCGCCTTTAGCAAAAGAATCACTGCCAGGAGAGTCAATGATATGGGGAGACCTTGATCCTGCTGGGTTCTCCTCCCATTCCTCAGTCCACAGCAGTGTTAGTCCACAGAGTGACACATTACTTCACAGGTTTGAAGGATAAAAAGGGAGACTGATTTTCGAATCTAATGATACCACCTGCTGAGTGTGTATCGGAATTAGGGGAAAATTTTCCTGCCATAGGAAAACTAGAATCTTTTAAATACCTGGAGTTGATTATAATTTTTCAGGGATGATATTTTAAAGTTTTATTCTATTACCTTTCAATTCCATTATCTTTTTGTCCTTAACAATAAGTATAAAAATAGCATTTTTATCATCTATATATTTTATATTTTATCATAGATATTTTATATATATTTTTACCACATATATTTTCATATATATAGTCTAGGATAGAAAGACAAATACACTTCAAGGAAAGGAATTCCAATAACTTGACATGCAATTTAAATGATTATAGCCCCAAAAAACTCTAAGGAAGAAACTTGGACAAATAGGGATTAAAATAAAGCAATGTAATTACCACTAGGAGAATCTGATGAAATGCAGAGTTCAAGGGCAGATCACACACACACACACACACCATGGTTTAACTGCAGAACTTAGTGTTTCTCAGAGCACCTTTTCATAAATTATTTTACTTGATTTAGTTTATGGGAAGAAATGCCTTGCACACAGTAGGTCGTTAATGAACACGTACTTACATATTATTCTAATTTTACCAACAAATAAACAGCATGGTTAAGACACTTGCCTTGTTTCAGGAATGGCAACATATGATATAAAGTCTTTATATCCAGCAGGGGAATTTTAGTAGACCAGAGAAAAATGAGAGTGGAAAATGGAGTATATTTAAGGAAATTGCACGAACCCTCCACAAAAAAGTATATTCTGGAGCTTTTTAGCTAGGATTCTTAATTAATGTCAAACAGCCGTTCTGAGCTGCCGTGATAGCAGCCTTTTCCTGCTAACAGGAAAAGTAAAAGGATAGCATCCGTCTGAGTAGCATGTGGTTATGAGAAAATTCTTTTCTCTACTCTAGTTGAGTTGTTAGGGTTTATAACGATATTAACAGAGGAATGTTTTGTGAACTATTGCAAACAGATGTGCACATTTTGGTGGAATATTTTTAAACTATGGAAGAGCAATTAAGAGGGTAGCATTTAATTTACTGGGCTCTTTGTGTTAAGTTTTGGTTTGATAAACTTTAATGAACTGAAATAGGAAAGATGTATCATTAATACTTAATGTAAAAATAGAAACTGCTTGAAAAGTGGGCTGTGGAGTGACTGGTCCCACTATTTTGACTCCGAGGTAACCCCAGCGGGAAATGATTGTTTCCCAGTATACTGCTTTATCCAAACTTTACAGAAATGATCCCAAAACTGTTGTGGAACATTTTGTTACAAGCATTTCATTTTGTCAACTATCAGATGATCTGGTTAAGTTTTTAGGAAAACTGTGACATAAGGTTGGATGGTTATATGTAGAATTCCTATTCCTCTGGCCCATTTTGTCTCTTTCAGTCCAAAAATATATTTGAACCTGCTAAAAGGCAAAACACTTATGTGTTGTTCAAGTACTTATAAATATTCTTGAAACAGGTCAATGAACATTTGGGGTTGGGCCCCTCCCACTTTTTTGAGTTACTCATCATAAAACAAATTATGGGGTAGGGAAACTTAAAAGTTTATGAGGTGGACATGGGAAGAATGGAAATATTTTAAGCACACCAAAAGAAATACCCATAAATATTCCAAGTCACATTATTCCCAGAAGTTCTGCCCCTGGAAGACATCACATCATTCTGTTAGCCAATCACCGTTCAGCAACATTATTCTTGGAGTCATAACTTTAGGAATGGTGTCAGAAACCAAGTGGGAATCAGAGTACTTAAGGTCAGCGGTTAGAAAATCATCTATCCTGCTCACAGCACTACTAAGCGCCAGTACCCACATTTCTCTGAACACTTTCCTACATTTTGAGTTGGGATTTTGAGACCAGGAAAATCAACTCAATTGAATGCAGACCTTGAACTTTACCCAGAAGAATATGCCTCTAGATTAAAATCCTAATTGCCAATCTTAAAAATGAAGTTGGTTGTTCTTCCATGTTGGATAACAGCCTGCAGACTTGGTTGGTTTTTGTTCTTGCTGTGGTGCTGGTGGTGGTGGGTTTTTTTTTTTTTTTTTTGGCCACCAGTGGAAAGAAAAATACAAAAATGTTTGAGTTGTAATACTTCCTGAAAAAAGACCAACAAAAACACCAGTCCAGGTAATATTCTGTAATATTTTAAGATTCCATCTAGACCAATGAGGAACAAAAAGATTCCATAGAGAGAACTCTGAAATTTACACAAACTGTATATATATGTATAGGCCGAATTGTTTGCTGCATAATTAGAATAATGGCAGAAATCCTGGTAATGTGAGAAGATTGTTTTTTTGCCAACAAGCACAGTGGATTAAAATTGATGCTAAACAGTTGTATGTTTTTAATAAACTCAGAATATAAATAATAGTTTAAGATCAAATAGTTACAGAGGCAAATATTGCTACCTAATTTGAAACAACACTCAAGACAGAGTAAAACTAACTAGCTGCCTAATGATATTAATAAAAATATAGTTAGAATTCTTCTGAGCTTCTCACAAGTTTGGGGATAACCTTTATTCAAGGAAACTAATTATGACATGAATTTCCAAGTTCTGTTTTCCAGTTCAATATTCATCTACTTTTTTTGTTTTTTTTTAAAAATATATTAATTTGACTTATTTTAGTGTTTTTCTTTTTAACTCCAGAGTTTTAAAGAACATATATTAAAAAATGTAAACATCTATTTAACCCTCTTTTATATGTTAGAAATAATTTTAAAAATTCTTTATTGGATAATATTTAAACTGAAGCAGAACCCCATTCATTGAATTTTTTACAAGCAGAATTTTAAGGAGAAGAGACACGTGCATAACTATGGTGTTAAACAAAAGTTACTTTAGTGTCATCAGTTAAATTTTAAAATTTCTAAACAAAAATATGAAAAGCCTACCTTGCTATTTACTGCCTTTCCTACTTTCTATTTTGCTATTTTAAATCAATATTCAAATTGAATTGAAAGTTCAAATTGGAATTTGAAGTGTTATGGTGATAATAACATTTACTGAGTTTTCTGTTTTTGTATTATAAACCAGTGTGGTTAAGCAGAGGAAGCTGGCTGACACTTGCACCTATTCTAAGTGGGTTCCATTTATTCACTTTCCAAAAATGTAAAACAAACTCAACAGATATTTTAAATATTCCTGACAGATACTGCAACTTGTTTTAATTTATTTCAGGAGATTGTGGCAGATTGCAATGACTACTTTGGGACTCTTACAGGTTATTGGATATTTACAATAATATAGGACATGTGCTGATATTCCTGTCCTGAAAAGATTATTACAACATAGAAAATGTATATTCATAAAAAAGTTTTGACTGTTTTAGGAAAATCACTATGAATCGCCAAGTAATTCAGCTATGCTGTAGAGCTCAAACTTTACTGTGTCAATATTCATTAAAATAAATATTAAAAGGTAAATTAAGCTACAGATTTATTCCATTTTAAGAAAACTTAGTATGAAAAACCAGAATTCATAAAAGAGGTTAATTAGATGGTGGTTCTTCAAATTTGTCTACCCCCAATCTTTAATATATATATTTAAATATCCATACATTTAATATAGCTAGAGCTTCTTTACAATTATCTGCATTTATCATTTTTACAATGTATCTATCATTTTGTAATAAAATAACTAATTATCTTTAAAAAAACCTTTGCTTTACCAAAATGTTAGTTAAGAGTTATGTATTCAAGAATGTTTGCCAGAGACTGTAAGGACATATCGATAACATGTTTAGGAGCCATTGCCCACTAAAAAGAGATTTAAAAAAAATCAAAATTCAAATTTGAGATGGACTTGGATTCAGTCCCATTAGAAAGGCAGATACTATAGATCTTATTCTGGCTCTATCACTAACCAGTTCAGGGGATGGAACAAAATGAACCAAAAGGCATGTGTACATCTGTTATTTCATAATTAGTGTTCTGGGTGTACAAAGTACATTCTATAATAAGATTTAACGCATATCAGATGGAGAACTGAAGTGAAATCAATGTAGAAGATATTCATATATAATAAACCCATATATAATACATATGTATGACATATACATTTCTTAGACTGCAAGTGTATGTTTTTTTAAATCATTTGGACAGATTCATTCAGAAGTGTAATCCCAGTGTTTTTTACTTAAAGGCACTAGATTTCATCCCATTTTCTAATACATACATACCTGCCTTCCAGCTTCGTTGTTGTGTAGATTCATTGCTAACAGTACTTTGCTTTCTTTTCCTGTGCTGTTTCTGACGGGGAAATCTAGGAACTTCCTGCTGAACCACATGCCATACTGGACATCATCCGAGCAGCCCCCCCAGTGCCAGCCTTCGCTGGCGGAGCCGCCACTCTGCAAGCTGGTGTCGCAGGAGCACTCGGTCATGTTGCCTGCACTGCAGGACCTGGTCACAGAATGCACCAGGCCTGCAGCCATCACAGCATAAATAAACGCTGTTTCCTTGGTGCCTAGAACAAAACACACATTGCTGAATGGAAGAGTCTGTTTATGTTCATAACAAAGCTTCCTGCTCATCCTCTTCACAGGGAAGCGATTTTTCAACAGCTTTCAATGGATGCTTGAATGAGTACATATTCAGGAAGGACAGTTTCACATTGTTTTAGTCTTTCACAAAAGCAACATTAATTTTCAGTATCTCACTTGGGGGGATTTTTATATATTGTGTATCAAGTCAGCTGTTTGTTTTTAAAATTTGACATGTATGCCAGCACCTAGCTCAGTGCTTAATAGACAAGTTCAATAAATATGTGTTGAATTTAAAATCCTTTGCATGGATACAGCAAATGGTAATACAATGTCCCAAAGAGTCCAGATTACCTTTCTTTTTAAATTTCAAATGTGTTCTCGTGAAACACACGCTGAAATATTTGGTGTGATTCTTGTTTGTATAAATAATACATGTTGGAATGCAAATCAGAATTAAGCAAAGGCCAAAGCAATCAGGAGATGTTACAGTTTACTTTCATATCAAAGACTGGTCTTCTTTTTAAAGTATATTATAAATAACAATCACAAGTATTAATATGAAACAGTTCAATATTTTATATAGTACTAGCTAATCCTCTTACAGGCTGAAAGAGAATGAAAAATTGAAATGTCACCAGAAAAAGAAAAAGAATTGTTATAGAAAACTATTGAATATCTATTTAGCACACCCGCAATAAAGTTTGAGCTAAACTCTTCGCAAATTAAAGTCCCATTAAAACGTCAGTAAAATGGACTAGAAGAGACTCAGCAGGTGACCTTTTTTCTTTTGAGATGTTAAGATTGGAGTACAGCTGCATGCCCATTGTCCCATAAACCTTTTCAACAGCTGATGTCTCTGCGTTTCAGCAACTGAAACTTTTCTTCTTCTTTTTCTCCTCCTCCCCCGCCTTTTTCTTCTCCTTCTCCCCCTCCTCCTTCTTCTCTCCTTTCCTTCTTCTTCCTCCTTCTGTTTTGCCTTCTTCACTTCTTTTTTCTTCCGCGGGGGTCAGGGCTCCCTCGGAAGGGCGTGCCGCCCAAAACTCAGCGGGGCAAACGCAATGCTTTGGCGGCGGTGTGTGTAGGGACCCGGCGGAGAAGGGTCAAAGGAGGAGGGAGAACGGAAACGAAGGTGAAAAACAACAACGAATCTTTCGGCGCCCAGGTTCCAAAATTCTCTGAAACTGCTGATATTCCTAGAACAATCCTGGGTCCCCTGTGCCTTTATCCCCACCGAGTCAACTAGGCACGTGGAAGTGGAACTTTGTTTTACGGCAGCTTCCCGCGCCGCGGGTGTGCTCCGAGGAGGGAAAGAAGGAAAAGAGAACCGAGGGGAGAGCCAAAGCCGTCGTGCTCGGGTTTGCCGCACGTTGAGTTGTCCAGGACACTCCCTTTAAAAATCATCATTATTCTGTCTAGCCCGCGCTCCGAGGTGCCAACAAACGTGGGGCTTCGCTGCAATTAGCCCCTTGTCCAGGGCTCGGTGCGCAGCAGAGCTGCTTAAATCAAAGCAGATGCGGCCGCAGCATTCCCTGCTGCCGACATCATGTTTCTCCAGCTGGTCACCCACGTAGGGGGGCGCTACGGGGTCCGAGGGGTCGGCGGGGTGGAGTGTCAGAGTTTTTCTGCAGCTCCCGCTGGGCGCCGCGGGAAGAAGGAAGAGCTACAGCTCCTAGCGCCCCGCTCGGGACCTGGGGAGTCACCCCCCTCCGGGACCGCACCTGCACCCGGGTCTGGCTTGTGTCACCCCCAATTCTCGTCCACTAAAGGACCTCTTTTGGGATTTAGAGAGCGACGGACCACGCAAGCGCTACTTTATTTACTGTATTTGCAGGAGTTGTCGCCCTCCATCCCGCGCCATCCCGGAGGGTCCCGGGACTTACCGCTGCTCAGCTCGTAACCAAAAAGGGGGCTGGTGCCCGGCGGGGCGGCGGTGACCAGGCAGTTCCACCTCTCGTGCCTGAACTGGCTCCTGCACTCCTGAATGCCCAGCCGCGCGCCCTCTCCGATGCTCGGCAGCAGGTACGGTTTCCTCTTGCACAGCTCCTTCTGGCGGCTGTTCAGCGGCAAGTTGGCGCAGCCCAGCTTCTCCGGAACCCCAAAGGAGGCGATGCCCAACCACCTGTAAGACACCGCCGCCCCTAGCGTGAGCCGCTCCCCAGCTCTCCTCTCCAATCCCAGAGGTTTTGCCGAAAATTGGGTCATCCGCCCTAGGATCCCCTGTCCTGCTCCCCGGCTTCAGCTGAATGTTCCCTGAGGCTGGGCACCCCTTTTGCCACAACCCCCGTGCGCCCCTGCTGCCCGCATACTCACATCCAATTTCCCTGGGCTCCGCAGGGGAACAGCGCGAGCAGGGCTGCCCACAGCGCGCACAGGCGCGACAGTCCCAGAAGCGCCGCTCTGTCCATCGCCCCCGCATGGAGTCCTCCAGCCCCAGCCACTCCTCTTCTGCCCTCCCTGCCCAAGGGCCCGCCAAGCCAGAGGTCAGTTCCCCAGCACCAAGTTGTCCCTCGCCCTCTTTCTCCCTGCAGACAACATAAAAAGAAGGCCAGCGGTGGTGGGGGCTCTCGGCAGCCTTCCCCTGGCTTGCAGGGAGCAGTGAGAGGAGGTGGAGAAAGTAGCCTGGGGCCCTCCTCCTGCGGCGAGCCGGAGGTGTGCAGGAGGTGCGGGAGCGTCCCTCGCAGGAATAGGTGAGAAACTTCTGTGGATGTAGCTCTGCCTCCATCGCCCCCGGCCTCTCCTCCCATCTCCTCCCCCCTGGCCGCGCCTGGAGCCTGATTGGCCCAGCCTCAGCCCCGCATCTCATCATCCCCGGACCTCAGGCTCCCATTGGCTGCGAGCGGGCTCCGCGGGGGGCGCTCGGGCCCGCTGCTCCCGGACGGCGCGTCCCGACCCGGGTGTGTTCTTGACCTTTCCTCCTGTCACCGTCTTCCGCGAGCCGGCCTCTGCGGGAGGGGTATTGATTCAACCCGAAGACTGCTGGGGCCGCTTCTGTCTTAGCAACCCTGGGGGAAGGCGTGGGTCGAATGGGAGACGTTTGAGTTCCACCCACCCCCCTCGCGTTTGGATTAATTACCCTCTGGGTGGAGTGGCTGGAAAATCTCACTGCCCCTGTTCCTTTCCTCTCCTTCACCTCACCGGAGAGGAATCGTTTTGAGTCAGAGTTGGTACCAAACAAGTTGACCTTTCAACACTCTGCTTGAGGTCCCAATGTGTCAGGAGACTGGAGACGGGTGAAATGCTGTCAGGCTTGAGGTTGTCATCGTTTAAATAGACAGCTATTTATAGCGAAAGAGAAGGTTCTGGCCTAGTATCTAAACTACCATATTTAAATTGTGTTACGTGATTTCGTTTTCCCGGTTTGTCTTATTTTCTGCAGTCTTTGAGAGCATTGTCAGAAGGTGGAGGGCAGAGAGAGAGTGCGTGAGAGAGCTTCCGGAGCGCTTTTGAAGAGGTGAGGCTTGTGTCCTTACCCTTATCTCCAGTCCATATTGGTGGCTCACGTGCAGACCTTGGACAGGGCTACTCACTGAAGACACGTTAAAAAAACTTACTTATTAACTGCCTAAGTGTGCCCTGTACTAGGGGGAACTTTATACAGACAATATCCCTTCTCTCAAGTTCACAAATCAACCACAGAGACAAGTCTAAAAGAAAAGAATTTGAGATTTCAGTGAAGGAGAGTATAGGATCCAGTGAGGTACTCTCTGGAGCCAAAGTTCAGAAGCCAGAGACTACACGGTGGCTGGCAGTTTAGGAAGGTTAGGCACCCGGTGTTTTTCAGGATAGAAGATCTCTGGGAGAACTGTGAAGGTGAGCCCGGTGTGCTGAGCTGTGGTATCAGAAAGCCCTGCTTCACCTTGTCGGTGACAAGACACATTTCTGAGAGGCATCACCTGCTCCCTAGAGGACTTCCGAAATGGTAGTAAATTCTCAGGGTAGACATACCAGCTTCGTGGGTGCCAGAATCCAGACTTAGTCAAATAAAAGATTGGCTCTGCTTGCTTTATCCTCAAATAAAGGATTTTATTTGCTCCATATCTCCTATAGGAGCCCAGAGCACTGGGAACTCAACTGAAGTTCCCATCCCATCCCATTCATTCTTTTAGCCAACAAATATTTGTTGAGTGAACACTGTGTACCAGGTCCTAAAGCCACATTGTAATTTTTAGAGAGTCAAGTTGATGATAGGGTGTAGTTACTGATCCAGAAATATTTTGGCTAATGGCTAGTGGGCTCTCTCAAAATCAGAGCCTCCATCCAAGCTCACTTATTCTGTGAGCCTCTCCAGGGGCGATCGCGGAGCAAGTCTCTGCTGTATCCCCGCCATTGGGCCCAGTGCATGAAATCTTGGTTTTGAACACAATTTATTGAGTGGATTAACATGATGAGGAATGCCCTGGACACATACCTAAATGGGCTAAATGATGAAACAGGAGAAGTGACTTCCTTTTCAGGGGGATGGGGGAGGGAAGAACATTAATACTTAGGGATTATTGTGTCCATACCTCTAAAGCAAAGGATACTTATTTCTAGGAGTTGATAGAGTTGAAGAAATACACTTTTCATTCAATGAACAGACATTTGAGTGCCTTTTTTTTTTTTCTGCTAGGCATTGTGAACCCTCAGGCACTGAGAGCCTCTCAAGTGCCTCCAGCATTCCATCTCTTTCTCTCTCTCTCCACACAGAATTTCAACTCCACCCCCCACACTGGTACTCATTTTATAGATTAAAAAAATGAATTTATAGAGGTTAAACACTTGCTCAAGGTCACTCAGCTAGTAAGTAGTAGAGTCGAAATTCACTCTTATTTTAGAGGCCTTGTTCTTTCCACCACAACATACTGCTGCATAACCTGATTCACAACCTTTTTTTTTTTTTTTTTTTCCTGATTAAACCCCACATCACTGGGCCTCAGGATCTAAATGTAAATTTCTCTTTTGTGTCCCATGGTTCTTTACATCACGGTTCACAGATATCTCCATCGAAAGAGTTGTTCTGTTCTCTGAAGATAAACAAACCCCACAGTAGGTCTCCATGAAGTGGGTCTCACTGAGGCAAATGTCAGTCTCCATGGACTTCCTGCCCTTTTTCCCTTCTTCCCTATCTGGTTTCTGTGGGCTGGGAGGAGCCCTGTGGGCGGCAATGGGTGAGTTGGGTGGTTGAGGTGCCCGCCGGTCAACCAGTTATAATCTTAGGCAATTAATGTCACCATTGAGCTTCAGTTTTCTCACCTTTAAGATGACAATAAATTCTTTTTGAGATCTCACTCTCCTACTGCAGTTCCAGTAGGGCCGGAGGGAGGGAGGCAGGGCGTGTGTGTGTGTGTGTGTGTGTGTGTGTGTGGTAATGGGGGGAAGTGACTGCATTTGCTAGTGGATTTACCCTCCCACGAGGAAAAAACCTCAGTCATCGACAAGGGCATGTCTACCTGAGTGATGACCCAGTTTCCAGGGTGGCACAGGCTAGAGTTTTTTGGCCCCCATCTTGCATCTTCAGTTCTAATTTTGCTTCTGGCTTTCAGTGAAAATGAATTCTTTTAATTGCAGAAATCTTTTTAAATGGTTGAACTTGAAAATACATTATAATCTGGTCAGGTCATATGAAATTTTATTTCAAGGATAAAGGAAGTTACAGATATTTTATTTATTCTGGAATAGGAAAGTGAGGAGTTCTTTCATAATCTAATTTATATCTCCAATATAAAGTGGTTCATCTGTACTAGCATGAGTAAGGTTTATACTATTTAGAGAGAAATAACGTAAACGGTGTGTCAAATCTGAACATATACATAACGGCACATTTCAAATTGTTAATTTTTTAAGTAGCAGGCAGGAGCCTGTTTCCTATTTATTATTTTCAATTTTGTAATTTGAAGGGAGGACAAAATATTACCTGGCCAATAGAATATGACCTGATGGTTTACTGTGTTTTGCAAGGTTTCCAAGCTTCAGGTACCCATATCTATAAAATGTTGCGAAGATCATACCATTCATCCTTCGTAAATACCACCTTGTACTATGTCATCTCATGATCTGATCCCAGCTACGAGAATCTGATCAATGCTAAGAAAAGCATCATGGGACTCCAAGTACGCACAGGTTACTGGAGCATCTATAGCTTCTTGATTCCACAAGGAGAATGTGTATTTGAACCCGTTTTCCTAGCAGGGGTAAGGAGTTTTGAGCTGTATTCTGAAAAAGGCTATTTAGGAGGGGGAAAGCCAGATCTCAAGCACATTCATTTACTCAAAAGAGCTCTCTCGAGGGACTGAATCTGTCGTGACCAGAGTCATCTTTGACCAGCTGGGTCAACTGATAAGTACTTGGCTGGCAATAAATCCGACTGCCCACTCAGGACAATTGTAGATTATTAGTTGTAGAACCCAGAGGAGTCTGTTCTTTCTGGTAGTTTTCTCTCCGTCCCTGGGAAACTCAGCAAAAAAGTCTGCCTGCACAGATATGCCTTGGACTCTGCCACTGGCAATCCATCAGAGAACGAGACTTCTAAGGGCCCTGTTGTAAGAATTTCTGCTGCAGATCACAGAGACTTACATACTGGAAACTGATACCAGAAGCACCCCAGCTGGTCTTAACTCCCGTGATAGAACAGAAGACCAGAGGTGACTTTTTACATAACTGGGTCCCCATCCATTCTATTTTAAATTTCACCTGGAGGCGACCAGTGTGTGGAACAGAGCACAGGCTTGTGACTACTGGCTCTCAGGCGGGGGCGGAGAATGGCATTCTGGGTGTCCTGTTGTCCTTTGGTGGCCTGAAAAGCCAGTAAGAATGACGGGCTTGGAACAGCAGAGCTGACACCAGTGGCAGAACCAGGAGAAAGAGCAGGAGTTGAAAAAGGGATGCTGTCTTGCTGTTTGAATCTCCCCAAGTATGAAAGCGAACACTTTTTGTCTACTTGTCCTAAAAAAATTAAGGCTGGAGAAGTGGCCTAGTGTTAATGGTATGGATTATGCCGTCGTTTTGGAATGAGGGATTAAAAGTAAAACATCATCCCTGACAAACGAGAGAGAGAGAGCGAGAGAGAGAGAGCGAGAGAGAGCGCGCGCGAGCGGGAGAGAGCGAGAGAGGGCGCGCGCACGAGCGCATGCGCAGTGACTATTGCCTGAGGGCACAGGTGAGCAAAACAAGCAAAACCAAAAGACTTGGAGAATGTTGATTCGCTCAATCTCTCTTTTCAAAAAAATTCTTTTTTGAATTTTGTAAAACAAAGCAACTCAACGAGCGAATTATCATTGATTTTAATAAGTTACCAGGAAAACTACTTCATAAATCCGGAGTTTACATTTTTTAGAGTACTATTGATAGAGCGATCACTGGGCTGTCTATAATGGAAAACACAAATTGTCTCTTTTTTTCCATTTTAGTAAAATTGAGCAACCTTAAATTTTAAGGGAGAAAACTTAGGGAGAAGAGTCTTTTTAGACAGATTTTGCCTGCGTCTATCTTATTCTAATTGCTGGGCCAAGTAAGTACCCTTGATCTGACGTAATAAATATTCCGGCCGGTAAAAGACCAGTTAAAAATCAGCCCGTGCCCGAAGTTGCTTTTGTAGTCAAGGTTGCTGCTCACGTTGCACCACTGGCTACCGGCCTCCGTGCGGGTGGGTCACGTGCTCACGTGGCGTGGAAGTCTGGCCAAGCAACTAACAGCGTTTGGGGTTCACCCGGGTCTGCGTCATCACACAGTGGTGTATCACATTTAAATTTGACCTTAGTGTCTTCGCTTTCATGACCGAAATCCTTCACGATTTCCTATTTACTCCCACTTAAGTTTCAAATCCTTTGGTTTGACTTCTAAATCTTTCATTCAGGATTTGACCAGAGCAGTCGTTTCTGATTAAATTCACTTGATTTCGGCACATTAAATCTTCATAGGCAGCCCAGCTTCTTTCTCCCCTTTTCCATAAGCAGGGCCTGCATATTCCTACTTCACTTTCTTGAGAAGCACGCCTCCGTGCCTAGAATTTTCTTCTCTTTCCTTTTTCACTTCTCCAAGGCCACCTACCCATTCTTTAGGTCATACCCCTTCAGGAAGCCTTCCACAGTGGACCCTATTGATGCTTTTCTCTGCCCAGTTCCTACATCCTCTGAAGTACCTACCAGGAAGTTTGTCACATAATTTACTTTTGTTCTCTGATCGTTTTATGTGCTTTAATTGTAAGTCACCAAATAGACTGTAAATGTCTTCAAAGCGTATGAGTAATTTTGTGGCACCCCCCCCCATTGCTCGCAAGGCTGAGTGTGTATTAGGCATTCAATAATGGTTGTGTGGTTGCTGTTTTAACAGACAAGGAATTTCTCATAACAGTGGAATCAATAAAGCATTAAGTTGAGAGCTGTCAGCATTGACATAATCTACTAATTTACCACTTTTCAATTGGAAATTTGCCAAGACTTGTACCTAGTACGTTGCATTTGTATGTGCCATGTGATTTGTACCAGTTCTGAGGGGACCGCCAGATGGCTATGTCTAGAGTATTCACAGCTTCAGTTTCTGCTAGCGTTAAAATCAGTAAATAAACGGATACTCTTCCATCTTTCGGACCAATCTGTAGCTGTGCCATGTGCCTCTTCCAGATAAGTTTGTGGAGCTAGGCTAATAACTCAAACTCTCACCGGAGTTTCCTCCAGAGAACGCTCGTATTTGGGTAGGCAAGTGCTCCAAGCCCAGGAGATTTACGAGGGCTTAGAGACATAAACACAAACTGCATAATAGGTGTGAGGTGTGTTTCAACTGCAGCCCTCTCACCTTCTGTTAATGATTACGAAGGGAGGCATCAGTACAAAAAACAGCCGACTGGAGGCTCTCAAGTTCGCAATCTGATGAAGTCTTCTGGTGCCAGACCAATTTTGGGGGCTGTCACATGGCTTAGTGAAGCAGCTTCCAAAATGGGCTGAAAACCACAATATTGATATACTGGGCCACATGCCAGAACAGAGCCTGAGTCCAGCCGACTGGGTAAAAGATTCCAGTTGCTACTTTAGCACCAGCGTATTGTCTGGAATCCCCAGGGCACACTCATGAAACCAGCACCAGACAAATACAGTGGAGCCACTTTTTAATGCTGTTTTGGGGAGAGAACTAATATTTGCCTTATAGGTTAACTGAGTTATAGCAGGTTTCGGCTGGAGGGAGTTTTCCTTCAGGAACTGATTTGGCCCTCAGCGTATCTTTATCTTATAGGAATTGTTGGCAGTCGAGGGTGGGGTTTGGGGCTGGAATCTTAGCCTTCATACTCTACTCCCCTTCCTGCCCCAGGGGTTCTGATGAATAAAGCATGCACAGAGAGAACCGAACCAATTTGGGCAAAGGATCGGCTTTATTAAGTGTAAGGCTTCCTAGTAGAGCTAGATTATGCAAAGTGAAGTTTCCTCTTCCTTCCCCCTGAATTGAAGACAGCAAGCTTGAAAAAGTAAGGCTGATCCAATATGTCCACCCAGTCCCAGGCTGAGAAGCTGGACCTGAGAGAGAAGAGGCTAGGAGGAGGCCACAGGAAGTCAGAAGGGAGTTCATGCTACTTGAAGACGTCCAGCTCTAGGAAGAGGGAAGGTGGGGCTATCCTGCTTTTGGAGCACCCGCCGGTGACGGGCACCCCACGGGCTGGCCACGCTTTCTCCATAGGGGAGGAGTAACCAATGACACGGGGAATAGAGTACAGATTTCCTCATCATAGCATCGAGAAATGAGAATACAGAAATGTTGAAGGAAGTCCTTGCTTCCTTGGGCAAAGAGGGCAAGTTCATCAGTCCTGCCACCTCCTGTTAAATGTAGTGTTGCAAGCCCTCAAAACAGATGGGCCAGCAGATTAAGAACCTCCACGGAAGCTCTAGGCAGGATACCTATGACCAAATGCTCTGGACAGTATTCTGAGGCAAGGCAAGTGAGGGAGCGACACAGCTGTGTAGGGAGGGTTCGATAGAGGGCACATCCATGCTCACTGCAACACCATCCACTTCTGTGCTTGGAAGCCATGCTAAGGCAAGAGTGGTGTCTCCTCATCCATCTCTCTTGATTGTACACATTAGCCCAGGGGAGCAGAGGGATGATTTCACCAAAAAAATCAGTATTCCTAAACAAAGTCCTCCTCTACTTTTTAGACCTTAGAACACATTATTTGTTTTATTTTTCTGCTGTGGTTTCCCTTGGTAACATTGAAATGGACGCATATTCCCTCACACATTGTCATCTCACACGAGTGGCTGGCTCAGAAGCCGGTTGGGTGGCCTAATCAATATGAGGTTAGAAAGGTGGATGAGGCTGAATCACAAAATAAATAATCAACAGGCGGCTTAAAATTGGTAGGCTGATTTTGAGAAATACATAGTCATAGTGATGTATAGAGATATTGGCAAAAGTGCTGAAGAAATATTTTTATTTATTTAATATGCCCAATTATTTGTTAATAGAGTGCATACATTTTCGGACTAGACAAAACATGTTATAGCTGCTTATGATTGCTAATAAAGAAATAGGCTGTAATTTTTCAGGATAATGTAAGTCATTTGATAACACCTGTGATGGAGGGTGATTTTTGTTAATTGCTTGCTGTAAGGTGCATCTTGACTTAGAATTCAAAAATGAACAAAAGAAAGGAGTTGAAAGTCATAAATATATTTCACAGCTGGAGAAATCAGAAGAACCCTTTAAAAAGATTAAGCTCATGCAGCATTTGTTTATCTTTCTGGCTTAGTTTTATGCAGTAGCCCTCAGCAAGTCTTGGAATCTTTCTGTGCCTCCTTTCCTAGTATTTAAACGTCCAGCTCAGTAATCTAATCAAAGGGGTGCAACAGTGAATCAAAGAAAATTTGCAAAACAACTTAAATAAAATGGTGTTCCCACTAAAATTCTCACAAAACCATAAGTTTTTAAAAAATCATATATATGACAAACTGAGGGTTACTGGAGTGGTGGGGGGTGGGAGGGATGGGGTGGCTGGGTGATAGACATTGGGGAGGGTATGTGCTATGGTGAGCGCTGTGAATTGTGTAAGACTGATGAATCACAGGTCTGTACCCCTGAAACAAATAATACATTATATGTTAAAAAAATATAATAAGGTAAGAATGAAGGGGGTGGAAATCGGAGGGGGATGAACCATGAGAGACTATGGACTCTGAGAAACAAACTGAGGGTTCTGGAGGGGAGGGGGGTGGGGGGATGGGTTAGCCTGGTGATGGGTATTAAAGAGGGCACGTTCTGCGTGGAGCACTGGGTGTTATGCACAAACAATGAATCATGGAACACTACATCAAAAACTAACGATGTAATGTATGGTGACTAACATAACATAATAAAATAAAATTTAAAAAATCATATATATGAAGTAATTAAACAATCGTGTAAGTCTTGTAATGAAAAACAGCATTTTCCCACTTCCACACTGGCCATTTAACCCCCCCCCAGAAGTAATAACTTTCAGCTGAGTTCTTTTGGTATTCTGCACCAATTTGCGAAATATCATACTTACACTGTTACTTCTGAATTCTTTAAATTTTAGGCATCATCTGCCCCTCTCTGCTGTGGAAGTTGAGGATTTGCTCTGTTCATCCCTCTCACCCTCCCCTTGCACATGGTATACTTTGGTATCCTTTACGTTTCCAGTATGGTTGTCTTGAAACTGTGGTTAGATCAGCGGTCAGTTTTTATTTTATTCTGACACGTCATGTTATTCATGCTAAGCTATGTAATATACTGTGATTCCATTCCTTTTCCTCATTTGCACTTTTCCCCGTTTGTCTGGTTGCTGTATGCTTATTGCAAGTCCAACTTCAATCCTTACCGGTTCCTGAATCTCCCCATGGGATTCAAAAGTTCTATTAATATCATCTTTTGACACAGTGTCCCCTAGTGTCCCCTGACCTGTTCCAATCTGGAATGGGGGCCTCCACATCTGTTGCCTCCACTTCTGGGATCTACTTCACCATCAGCCCAGTGGTCACATTTTTCTTGCTTCTGTAGAAGGAACACGAAGTCTGTTTTGTCACCATTTCCAGCTTCTGGAGGCTGCCTGCCTTCCTTGGCTCTCGTGGTCTTCCGCACGTCATTCTGACCTCTGCTTCTATGGTCAGATCTCCTTTGCTGACCATGATCCTTCTGCTTCCCTCTTAGAAGGACCCTAGTGGTTGCATTGGGACCACTTGGATAATTCAGGAGAGTCTTCCCATCTCAAGATCCTTCACTTAATCATATCTGCAATACCTCTTTCGCTATGAAAGGTAACATATTCATAGGTTCTGGGGATTAGGACATTGTGGTAGGTTGAGTGGTGGCCCTCCAAAAGATATGTCCACATCCTAATACCCAGAACCTGTGAATGTGATCTTATTTGGATTTTTCCAAATTATATTTCTTTATAAATGCCATTAAATGAAGAATCTTAAAGGAGATCACCCTGGATTATCTGAGCGGGCCCTAAACCCAATGACAAGAGTCCTTGTGAGAGACAGAAGAGGAGAAGACAGAGAAGGAGAAGAAGGCCACGTGGAAGTAGAGGTGGACAGTGGAGAAAGGCCACAAGGAATGCTGGGAGCCGCCAGAAGCTGCAAGAGGCAGGGAAGTGTTCGTCCCGAGAGCCTTCTGAAGAAGGGCAGCCCTGTGATGCCATCTGGATTTCCAGCCTCCAGAACTGTGAGAGAAATCATTTCTGTTGTAAGCCGCCCCGTCTGTGGTACCTTGTTATGACAGCCCTGGAAAACCAGTACAGATGTGCACATATTTGGGGGGTGATTATTTTGCTTAACATAGTATATTGATATTTTTTGCAATTTTCTTCCCCCCAATTCTTCCAGTCCTCTTTATTCTGTTTGCTTTGTCTCTATTTGTCCTTCTAGAAGTTGCCTTGGATGTCTGGCATTCCTTGGTTGTTGCTCATGAATATGCATGAAGTACTTAAAAGCCGGTTAGAAATTCTGAGTATATGGGTAGGACTTAATGATTTGAGTTTTACTTTAGGGGAATCTCGATGGGTCATTTTATTGGTGAATCTTTAATAATGGTATATTTATGTCTTATCTCTTAGGCTGGTCACATTCCCCAGAGAAGACTATTCCAGTCTCCTATTCTGACGATACTGGCAAATGTTCTTCAATCTAGTGGAGGAGGGGGCTTGAGAGGTTTTAGCAATTGCTGTCTAAGTCGAATCTTTGTTTTTATTTTTGTTTTTGTTTTAGTAAAGACGGCCTTGTGCTGAAAATCCAATGTAGGTCTCACTGAAATAGCTTCATAACTTCAAGGGTTAAGTTTCTACACTGGAATACTTGAATCAGAATAAAGGACAACTTTTATTACTGGGAAATGTGAGAAATACAATTAGCAAGTGAGTTACCGTGGCTAGGTTTATTCTGAAAACAAGAAAACTCATGATTCCGAAGACTGAGCTAAAAAAAGGATTAGTCCTTTTCAAAAGGCAGTTTCAAAAGTAGCACTAATCAGATTAGTCAGTACAAAATCAGACATTTTCCTTTTGTGACTACAATTATCCTCTCTCTGATTAGGAGCATCTCTGTATTCCGTCAGCAATGTAGTAATTTAATGGCTGCGAAAACAAACACACAGCTGGAAAAATTGAAAATTTTAGTTTTCAGCTGGAGCCTATGACCTTTTGTTGTTTGTTTGTGGGATACCCTCTAAGATGTACATACTGACTCTGTGGTTAAATTGTAGGCCATGCTAGCTGACAGATAATCATGACACCAACGGACATTTGCCACCGTTTCTTAAGTTTCCTGAATCTCCTCTTTCTCTCCCCCCCCCTTGATTCCTCTTGCTCTCATTTCTTTACTTTCTTTATTCTTCTCATGTGCTGTTGCTGCCTCTTTTTTTTTTTTTTTCTTTTTCTTTTCCTTCTTCTTTTCTTCTTGTAACCTGATGGACAAAACTGGCTGGCTTGCCTTCCCAACTGGTGTTCTAGATCAAAAACAAAGCACACGAACAAACAGCTTATGTTTCTGGAATCATAAGAATGGGTGGTGTAAGTGTTTGAGTCCCGTTCCCTAAGGAGACGAATGCCAGGGGTCAACTTTGAGCACTGCCCGGAAACCAACATTACAAGGTGGAGCACACTCAACAGTTATGCTGTTTATGTGCATGAAAGGAGCAGAAGCGTAGAAGTTTTTCTCATTTGCCTGCAACCACTAATCTACCTTACCTCTCTGGAGGCCAGAGACCATCGGCATATCTAGTCAACATTTAAACATCCTCTCAGATCCTTTAAAACGTAGAATTTCACCACAAAATTTTTTAACCTTCCTAATTTTTCAGGGACCATTCATTCACGTCTCAGAAGCTTGATGAACATACGTTCTCATATGAATGAGCTGTAATAGTTTGTGTGGAGGCTCCAGAGGGAGAGGATCGGTTATACACTCGATTGAATGACTCCTTCTCTTTCTGAAAAATGCCCCTGCACAGAGCCATGGAACGGGTGAGACAGGACACCCAGCACACCAGCACTGCCACACTGATGCTGGCGATCCTTGAGACGGTTGGCATAGCAGCCAGATGGCACTTACATTCAAATCCTCTGAGCAATAAAGGACAGATAACAGGTATTCTATTTCCATCAACAGTTCAGCAGATGACTGATTGTTTTCACTTTAACGATGCTTTACATCCTTGGCAACCCTCGAAGGAGCCTGCTTTTACCCGCAGTGCAGTAACCTACAATCTTTTGTTGCTCTGGGCAGTAGTGGAACCAGCAAATGGAGAGAGAGAGAGGAACAACAAATGATGTTTATTAGGTCTTCTGACTGAGCTGAGTTGGTAAAATACAAAACCATGGGTAATGGGAGTAACCCCATCAGGTCACCGCTCCAGGTGAATAATTCAGATTCCTGTAGCAATTCCAAGAAAGCACTATATTCCAAGGCCACTGCCTGACTGTAAGTGATTTTAAAGTTCAGCCTCTAGAGGTGAGTGTGGCACAGCATGGCGCTAGTTCATAGTGACCATTTGGCATCCAACGCCCCTCTACTTCTCAGGGTCCCCCTTTCTCCATGAGGAATCTGCTTTGCTAGAGGGTTCCCTTCAGAACTGTACAGCATCCTCTTATTTACCCGGTGCATTGAATTTCCTAGCTGTTTGGAGAAAACTGTGATTAAATTCACTCATACTGCAAATGTCTAATAGCCCCAACTTTCCAAGGATATTAGCATCTTAAAAGACCCTGGAGGTTAACGTTAAGTGATTTCACTAATTGAAATGATTTCAAACAGAAGAATCTAGTAAAATAAAGAATTGTGGACATGGTAGGGAGCCATCTGGTAACAAAGCAAGAAAGCTTTCTTTTCGCTCTTTATTCCAGACCTAACTCTGTGCTAAAGAAAGTACCTTTCTCATGGCTTGCAGACCTCTTCCTCTTTACACTTCCCAGATTCATATTAGAAGGCATATATTATACCACTTGCAAAATTAAGCTGCTGATGAACATATCTGCTATCTTGTTTTAGGAAAAAATATGCAGGGAAATCTTTCAGTTAATTCTCTGTTGTAAAAAAAAATTTATGGAATCAGAGTGTGTAAAGGATGAAAGTACCTATTTTAAACGTACCAGAAACAGATGTCTCCCCACCTATGCTTTTCAGGGAAAATGTGATCCCTCTACCCATAGCATTTTCAGTTCTGTAATTAAATTCAGTTGCATTGGTAATGTACTGTTGACATTAACTTGTATCTCATATACACAAGACTGGGAATACACACATGTTAACTTGAAACAGCTGTTTGCAAAATTACTACAATATGGCCAATACTTCTTTTAACCATTATGTCCTTCCATTTAAACACGATTTGCATCTGTAAGCACTTATTATATATAAAATTATAGGAAGATTTATGACATAAAAATGATGAATTTTGATGCTACATTGATATTGCATTTGACAATAGTATGGCCGAAAAAGAAAGTTAATAGAATGTTTCTACAGATCAGAAGTCATGGCCCATTGGTATGCATGCCTGAAGGGCAGGGCCTGTGTGGACTTCTTGCCACACACTCTAGGATCTGGTTAACTATAGCCCTTGGCCATCACGACTGCTTCTCTCTCGTCTCCTCTGTTCTTGGGAATGGCAGAACCTTTGGGCTAAGTTATGTGGTGCTCCCTGCTTCCTCCAGCAGCACCATTTCTGGATTGCTGATATCCGAAATTCTGCAACTAAAAACGTCTTCATTTGTCCTCTTTTAAAGCTTCAGTATACCCTTGTGAGGGCTTGAGGTATAAGGCCTGGTGATTCACTAACCCTGGGCATGACAAGGCATGACACTTTTCCCACTTCTGACAGGGGCAGGGCAGAGAGCATCAGCAAGTGTTGAGATGAGCAATGCGTGGGGTACAGGGAAGGGGAAGTCTGAAGCACCTGACATCTGTGTGGACCACAAGTCTTCAGGCCCTGCTCCTGCCATCAGCGGCTCCCCCAGCGCCAGACATCCTCTCCAGAATCCAGGCAGGCAGCTGCCGAATGTGGCTCACACCTTCTCTAGCCACCTCTCTGTGCCCCACCTCAGTCCTCAGGGCACAAAGGGAATAAACAAACAACTGGCACTTGCCAGAGAGGGCTTGAGGAAATGATAATGCGATATCTAACATAATGCTTTCTTAAAGCCTCTTAGACGAGTTCTATTTAGAGCACAATTTTTATCTCCAGAAAATGCTAGAGTTTGTTAGGTTATTTATTTTTTCATGTTATAAAAATTCATTTTTCATGTCTTTTCTTTGTTAGGCAATATATTTCCAAACTGAGAATGCAAAGATGAAAATACTAAGTGAAAGAAGTCAGCCGCAAAAGACTAACATACTGTATAATCCTATTTATATGAAATGTTCAGGATAAGCAAATCTATAGAAACAAAAGTAGATCAGCAGTTGCCTAATGCCGGGGTGGAGAAGGGGAAGTGTGGGAAGTGACTGATTTCTTTCTTTTTGGGGCAACAAAAATGTTCTAGAGTTAGATTATGGTGAGGATTGCAAACCTGTGTCAGTATACAAAAAACAAACAAAGAACACCCACTGAACTGTAGACTTTAAATGAGTGAACTTTATGGTATGTAAATTGTATCTCAAGAAAACGTTAAAAAGAAATAATAAATAACCAGAACCAACCAACCAACCAACCAACCAACCAACCAACCAGAGTCCTTCCCTCCTGGAATTGACATTCCGGGGGTGCAAAATATGAAACAAAGAAAGCTAAAGGCTGGTATAGGGGTAGATAGAGCAAAGAGAAAGGACACTTTGGTATCTGAGGGATCAGAGAAAAATTCCTACAGGAGATGACATCTGCGCTGAGAGGGGTAGACAGAGAAAAGAGATCGTGAGAAAAGCACGTGGGGAGCGCGTGCTCTCCATTCGATACTGTGCCATAGAAAGAGGAGTAAGACTCAGTCCTAGGCCTTGAGGGGCTAAGGCTAGTGGGGTGGGACAGAAAGAGGTGATGACAGATAACGATTATATAATGTGGTCGCACAACAACAGAGATGGGCACAGGGGCTGCAGAAATAGCAAAAAGGGGAAACAAATCCAGTCAAGGAGGTGAGAGCTGAGTAAAAATTCAGACTTCGGGGTGGGCAGTGCCGGTTTCCCCTTATGAACCATCTCGCCGAGTGCCTTCCGCCCAGCGGCGGCCCCCCGCATGGCTGACAGGGTTCCCTTACTGCCACAGCCTTCTAGCTCCTCAGCCACCGCGCTTTGGCCAGCGGGGAAGCCCTGTGACGTCAGAGCCGCCCAGGAAAGCTCTGAGGGGGAGGGGTGCGCGGAGACGCAGAGCGCAGGACCGGAAGCCGACCCAGAGGAAGTCCCCCAGGAGAGCCCCAGTGACCCGTTTGTTTTCAGTAGGGCACAGAGCTGCCCAGTCCTTCTTCTTCCAGCACATTCTCCTTGTAGTTTTAGTAGTGTGAGTTTTCATGACTCCGCAGTTGAAATTTTCCTAGCATCTTCCCATTCTGATGACTTCTGGCAGTTTGGTCGCTTGTCACCTCTCAAGAGAAGCATCTGCCAGGCACCTCCGGGCTCTGCTTGGCAGAGGCCTCCGACCACATTCCCCACATGCCCAGACGAGTACCCTGTGTTGGCATCCAGAGATAGAGAATAGAGAACCTGTTATTCTAAAGGTTTTACATGCTGCTATAAATTTAAAAATAAGAGGAATGTTTTAAAGAAATGAACGCAATGGACATAGTGTTGTTTGGTACTTCTTTATTATCTATTACATTTTGTGTGTGTGTGCGTGTGCGCACAAATACATATAGTTACACACAGAAGTGTGTATGTATGTTTATTCATTGTGAGAGTTTAAAATAATCCAGAATTCCCGTTTCCAAGTGCCTTATTGACACACACTCTTCCCTGGACACAAATGAAGGAAGCCTTGGTTTTTCCCCCCACAGGCTTTCATGTCTGCAGAGGCAGCATAACAAGTCAGTGAGGGAAAGGCATTTATTTTCACTGTATTTGATAACAGTTTACTGAAGATGATGCCCAGGGCGGCTTCCATCGGAAGAGAAATTGACTCAGTACTTCAAAGACTTACCATGACCCCAGGGAAGAGAAAAATACCACTTAGGCCAATCGCCCACTTGGGACTGCCCATTCTTCTGGGAAATAGACTCATCTTAGAGTCCATAAATAATTCATGGAAAATATCAATTTATTTATAGGACAGGTGGCCAAGAGAGAGTTCCGGATGTTTACCAATAACATGGCCCTGGAACTCCATCCTATTGAAATGATTCCTGTTCTTGGCAGGAATAACTTGTGCTAAGGGTTGTATCCACACCCTTCTAAAAACATGCCATTGATTTTGCATAACTAATACGAGCATTGAAATGGGGACTCTTTAGAGACAAGTATGTACAGAGACCAGGTTTTCCCCCCGGGGGTTTGCCCATGTGGTAGAAACTGATGAACCCAAATCTGTGCCATTTGACGATTATACTCACTTTAGTTTACAAAGGAATTGTTTTCTTTCCCCCCTGTACTATTCCTAATTCGGACCAAATTTTGTCTTCTAAGGAGAAGAGGTAGCTGTAAATGATTTCATGCCCTGGCAATGACATAGGCACAGATTTTTAACAAAAGGCTCATAAAACTTTTTATGATACTGTAAAACTGGAGAGCTCATGCCCATTAAAACATAAGCTTCATGTTACATGTAATTAAGGCAGGGAGGAAAACGTAAAAATGTAAGTCTAAAAATGTATCTTGTATTACATATTAAATACACACAGAAAACACAGCGTAAGTTCCACCTCAAAGGCAAAACTAAAGACAAGCAGAAAACGTCACGGTGGGTGAATGATTCCATGGCTGAAAATGAATTGGTGTTCTAGTTCTCCAGAGGATATATGGTATTGAAGGCTAGAGATCATTTTCTATTTTTCCTGATTGTAAATAAGAAAGATTGTTAAAGATACAGTCAGCTGCCATTTGGTTAATCTAGGCGATCGTTTTTGGTCCACTGAAGTTTGAAAATTATTATTTACCTTTTCCTTAGGAATGAGGACTTGTGTCTTAAGGAGAGGTTTGAAGAGATGAGCAGCATCTGTCAAAGGCAGCTGGAGAAGATGCTCATAACTTTTATCCATTCTAGAACGCAGTGGGAGAGGAGGACTATGCTATAGCGCCTCCTTTCCACCCGTTCTGATTGCGATGGGCCCACTGGATTAACGTAGGCCACGTTTGCTTCCATGTTGGCATTTTTTTCTAAGATTTTATTTATTTATTTGAGAGAGAGAGAGCACATGAGAGGGGGGAGGGTCAGAGGGAGAAGCAGACTCCCCGCTGAGCAGGGAGCCCGATGCGGGACTCGATCCCGGGACTCCAGGATCATGACCTGAGCCGAAGGCATTCGCTTAACCAACTGAGCCACCCAGGCGCCCCATGTTGGCATTTTTTATCATCCTCTTAACTCAATGTATTCACTGCTGAGGGATGCCAAGAATTCTGAATCCCGGCTATTAATGTAAGCTCTTCTGGAGACCAAACGACCTCTTCTATCGAAGTGGGTATGTGATTAATTAGATGTTACAATATATGCCCATTTTACTTTAATGTTCTTAATTTTTTCTAATATTCAAATTCATTATTTAATTTTAAAAGTATATACATTATAGACCAAATAAAAAATCAAATCATAGAGTGTAAAGAAAATTAAAATGTTGACCTTGATGCCACACACTGAGATTTCAATCTATACATTTTGAACAGTTTTTATTATAGGGAAAAAATGGATATACAATTGAACAAAATATATAAATAAATAAATCAGATGCCACCATAATTACATCATTTAGTCTACCACTAAAAGCTGCATCAAATTATCAAACTGATGTATTTCACCAGCCAACCATAAAATAAGGAAATTTTTCACTAAATAGTTGAGAATCAATTGAATACATTTTATATTTATGACACCATGTTACTTCTGAATTCTGACATATGAGTAATCAATTATAATTACTCTGCTTTTTAAAAACATCAAAACATTTTAATAAATTTTATAGGGGTTACTTTTTCATGTAATAAAAATAACAATATGACACTATACATAAATTTCCTAAGAAAAATGTCCTGTTTAGATATATTACATGTCTCCTTATAACCAGCCAGTCAGCATAGATCAAATTCAAAACCTAATCTACCTAAATACAATGACCTTGTAGGAATATAACCCCCCTTTTTTGGTGTTTTCTCTAAAGACAGCTGTTTAATTTTTAAAATTTTGTTCTTCCTCTTAGTTGGGTTTAAGTAATTATCTTCACTTACATGGCAAATATACTTAAAATTGTAAATATTCTTGATAAGTTTAAGAATTAGCATTTTGATTGTGTATTGTGTGTGTTAAAGCAGAGCGATCCAACATTTAATAGAGCCGTAAAACAAATTCTCTATATTTCGACGACCATAAAGAAAACAAACGAAGCCCCATTTTAGGAGGACTGCATGGTCTATATCAGTTAGGAAAAATAAGTTCTACCGCCCCCTACACCAAGTGACCGAATCATAAAAGAAATGTGGAAGTTGATAATAGCAGTTACTATAGCAATAAAAACATGATAAAAGGTTCTTTGACAGTTTGAAACCTTGGAAGCCTTGCCAAATACAAACTCGAGTTTGGAGGCCCTGGCATGATCCTGCCGTCTTTAGGAGGTCTTTGGGTCTTTTGACAACTTCTGGTTCATCCCCCTAAGTCAAAGTGATCTATCAAAATGCCTTAGTTTCCAAGAGCAATCAACATCACTTGAATTTATGTACACACTAACAAAAGAAAAAGAACTACAGTAATATTTGTGGAGCAAGGACTCCTTGATCCAGTCAAAATGGTAGAATCTGCTGTAGTATCATTTTGCGCTTGGATGTGTTTTTGAAGTTATCAGCCCATATGAGCTTACTCAAATTTATGTTTGTTCATTTTAAATACAATAATCTTAGCCACTGATGATATTTTTCATTTTTTATTTGTTTCTTTTTGCAAGGTGAAAATTCACAGGGAGAAATTTCAGATACTGATGATTCTTTCAGTATTTGTTCAACTTAAGGTAATATTTAATAAGACCCTAACCCTGACTATCTCTCTAGGGTCTTAACCTTATTACTGTATTAAACCCCCGTCTCCCCACCATGCCAAAGCATTACAGCTTTGAAATAACTCTTAGTAGGTTACATATTTTTTGACCAGTTTCTGTATTTCTTCTTGGAATCCTCCAGTGAAATGGAACTGAAAGAAGAAACTTCAAAAGCACAAAGGCATTATGTTTTCTGCATAAACATTACCAGCACTATTTCTATGTCAAAAACCAGTGACCTATTCCAGGGCTTTCTAAGTGGAAATTATTGTTTTGTAGAGTTGACTGCTAGGCACAGGGGCGTCTAACATGAGGAAGATCAAATGACCCAAGTGTGAACCCATTTGGCAGGCAATGGTGAGCCCTTCTTTTTCATATGTCCCTCCAGGATCCTATTTGCCTACTTCGATGGCTGGCAAATAGCTCGCTGTGCTTTTAAATGCACACACACGCGCACACACACACACACAATGTCAACAGTGATGCTTGGAAATGCTTATGTAGTTATTCTTTACTTTTAATATTGTCAATGTTTTCTTTAGTTGAGTTCAGTTTAGATTGGATACTAATCAGCTCTTACCAAAAATAATACACTGCCTTTAACTTTTACATCTAAAAATATGTTTAAATACCTATTCCTATTTTCCCCCACTCAATTTATGAACTTGCTAAGCACCTAAGTACACACACACACACACACACACACACACACACACACACAAACACCTATTTCCCCAAGGTAAAATAAAATGTTGTTTTTTCAATTAAGGAGTAACTAAAATAATTCCTAGCATTTCAGTGCCTTATCTTTAAAAAAAAATAGCTCTTCACTGCACTATGTTCAAAAGTTTTGGTCACTGTACAGCAGGGAGTCCATTTGATCAAAATTTGGAGGATATCAGGATTGGAAGAACTAGACAGTTATCCTATTAAACCACACTAAATAGTTGAATCTGTATGAGGACATGCCTGCCAAGTAGTCACTGTGTGGTGGTATACCTCCAGTAAAAAGGAGAATAAAGGATACTCTCTAACACAGACTATTACCAGTAAGACATTTATTAATAGTATTATTACACTTGTTCCTAAAATCTACTATTATTTCAACAGTGAAGAGGTAAATGCCAGACTAACCTCAGTCAGACGGTTATTCTAGTTAGGTTGACAGTAAATTACAAGAAACATCCACAGACTATAATCCTGTTATAGAGTATGTAATACATTAAAACACAATGGAGAGCCTGCACGAATTGGCAAAATTTATATCATCAAAAAAAATCGAAGACCTAAAAATGGTGCTTGCCTATAGTTGCAGATATTAGAAAAATCTTTCATTTTAAAGGGCAATTCTGTACCATTAAAAAAAAATCTATCCTCTGTCAAAGGCAGATATGTATTGTTTATATCAAGTGATAGTTGTGCTTAAATATAATTTAAGACAGTTAAATATAAATTCACGTTTACTTCCATATAAAAAATATATAAAAATAGAGTATTTAAAGAGGTGGATATTCATACTAAGGAACTGATCGATCAAAATAGTCTTTTTTTGGTGTGGTAATGAAATTGAGGTATTTGTACATTTTGTAATTTCAAACCTGGATTGAATAACCCCCTCAGGGTTTTTTTCCCCCAAAAAGAAAAACAATCCTTTAAAAACCAATTTTAACTGTGGGATAGCTCAAAACAAAGCACTTGTAAAATAAAGAAATTCACTATTTTGAAATTAACATAGAGAAGAGAAAGTTCTCAATACTAGAATTGGATATGTTGTATATGTATGCCACAGTTTTAATAAAAAAGTAATTTTATGCTTACTCTAAATTTGTATTTGATAAATCAAAATATGGTTACTAGTAACATAATATTTCTGGACATATACAAATGCTGTATGAAAATAAACACCTACGCACTTGCAAATGGCTAATCCTTTGAAAATATTTACATAAAATGTAATCTTGAATTACACAGGGTTCTAACGGCAAACAAAAGCTTTCTTAAGTAATATCATCAGTAAAACATAATAAAATAATACACTTTAAAATTACATATTTTATCAACTTAGACTGCAGTTACCCATCCAAGTTCACAGACAGGGTAGGAGGGAATGTTTATGAAAAGTACAAAGAGTGCAAAATTAAATGCATTGGTGTTTTAACTGTAAAATATTACACTTCCTATCTCTTGCATAGAATCGTTTTGAATTCCCCATGGAGCATTCCTGTTCTTTTCCTTTCAACTGTAAAATTTAGGAAGTATAGGAAGAAATATTTTCCTAAGCATTAGATTCACAAAGCCTAAGCCATCATAAACATCATTTTTTTCTCCTGGTAAAGGACACAAACACAATTCCTACTTGCAAGTGGAATGTAACTGCTTTTTTCTCCTTTTCAGTATTAATGTACCGAGAGAAAAGATAATGCAATACTCAAGAGCTTTACCCTTTTTGTCCACATAATTCAAGTGTCTATATTTCTCCTTATTATCACAATGCAATACCTAGCCCACAGTGGTTCTAATTTACCATTGTACTCCACGTAACCTTTTTCTAGCTCTAGCTTTCCCCTTGAAAACAAATGATTTTCAAGTGCACACCTTGGACTTATGAAGCTGTAGGAAACAAGTGTTATTATTACGTTTTTTAGCCACGTGTGCATTGGTGCGTATGTGTGTGTGTGCCAGGTTGCATGAGTGTGCGGTCAATCCAAATACACGTGATGTACAGGATTTGGTTCTTAGACTGCTGTCCAGGTGAGTGAGTGGCTTGCCTCCAATTCCAAGTCCAGTCCTCCTGCAGGGAGTCTACACAGTTCTTTTACTCGTACACATCCTGCTGAGAAGGATTTCAGAGCAAACCTGATTAATTGGACCTCTGACATGATACGGTGATTGAAACTTTGTTACAGAGTCTTGTCGTCGTTGTTGTAGTTTGCTTTGATTGCTGAAATATTTCCCCACAATATGATTTCCTGATTGTTTCATTTTAATAAAGGGATATTCTTTGGATAGCTTTGATTTCACTACCTGCAAATAAAGAGCAAAACATAGTCAAAATCAAGGACATTCAAGCCCTGCATCGAGTAGGATAATCAACTCACAAACTTGAACAGCATCTTTATCACGCGGATATTGCCTAAAGGGCATAAATATGATCTACATAACCAAGAGCCAGAGAAACTGCTCTTTCAAAAAACAACAAAACAAAACAAAACACCAAAAAACTAAAGTTGGAATTAGAATTTCTGCCATTTTACTTACCTCAGGGCAGTTGAATCCAATGCAACTGAGGAATAATTTCAGGTGGTATCTCTACCACACTGGTGTGTGTGTGTGTGTGTGTGTGTGTGTGTGTGTGTGTGTGTGTGTGTACTTAGGCTGGATGCCACCATATAGAAAAGACGCTGAGGTGCCTTTGGTGGGTCACTGATTCAAACATGGTGCTCTAAACCTGCCATGGCACCCTTTTATAGAATGGAAATTAAAACTATTTGCAGAGAAAAGAAAAATACTTCTCTATTGCACAGCCATAAGCTGACACTTAAAATTCATGGTTTCCTTTTTCTGGGCACTTACTAAGTTAGTAAGGAATCTGTAGAAGCAGACCAGGCCCTATTAAGCTAATAACTTTATATATGTTTATACATATATTTTATCTTAAACTTTTTTGAATAGGCAGAATTAGAAAGCATTTATAAAGCATAAAAGGATATGTAACACAAATTTCCTCCCCAGCTCTGCCTCCCCACCTCCAGTCACTCAGTTGACTCCCCAGAAGCAACATGTATTACTAGTTTCTTTGTGATTCCATTCACAGATATTTTATGAATATCGACACATACACATACATACAAATATACAGGCCATATTTATAGTCCATTTGTACAGTTTACAAAAAGTTGTCCTGGGGCTATTCTATACTTTTATTTAAATTCAATTAATTAACATACAGTGCATTATTAATTTCAGAGGTAGTATAACTGTCAGTTTTAATCACTGGGTTAATGTAACTCAGATTGTTAATACCAACAGTCAGAGGGAATCAGGAAGGGATCAAAACAGAGATTGTGGGGAGGGTTGGGAAGTGGGGAGGAGAGAAAATACTGGCAAAGCCGTTTGAGGTGTCTTCACAAATGAATAACAAATCATTAATTCAATTTATTAATTATTAATTTTTGATGCAATTGCAAGACATTATTTTCGGTCAATATGGACACATAAACTATATATTATTGATGACTAATGAAGGCAACACTAGCTCACATGGATTCTTAAAACTCCGTTAAGTGCTGTATATTGCTTTAGAGCCACATTTTTTTTATTCCATATAAGAGAATACAATGAAAACGGCTAAAAAAATACAGAATATTTAAACGAACACAAGCTATTTATTTTGAAGATAAGTATTTTTAGTTATTATGTGCAAGTGAGCGTGAACACTTTTAGAAGATTTATTTGAGTAGAAATTCTGTAAAGACCTAAACCAAAATGGTAACAGTAGTGATCTTTGGGTAGAGGAATTATCGGTGATTTAAAACATCTTTGTAACTTCTGGCCTTGCCTTTTTTATTTGAATACAACAAATGTGCATTCCTTTATAATCATAAAAATGTTGAAGCTATTCCCATTTTGAAGAAAAAAATGTAATAGCAATGCATTTTGAAACCAATTATACCCTGCTAACCCCAAAGAAATGAATTGTTTTCCTGTAGCTATGGGATGTTTAGTTTTTTATGATCAGGCCCTCAGATGAAGTGACTCTTAAGAAGACCAGTGAAATCAGTGGGTTGGGGTAAGGAATCCTCGCGGATGGTAAATCAGAGCTAAGTTTGCAGTTAACCACTGATTAATATTCCTGGTCCCAAGGTTGTAAGTTGCTGTCATGTGCAGCTCCTTCCACCCCTGTTTGGTTATCCTACAACTTTAAATATGAGAGGCTGGGAGGTGCACCAGTGTTTTCCTGAAGGTTCTGTCCATTTTGGAGGAGGTGTGTATTCAATGATAGCCAGATTAGTGAAAATTTTTAAGGAAGTTTATTTAAGGAAACACTTAAGCATAAATATTACTTTCAACCCTGAAAAAATATTATTCCAGTATGCTGAAGCCAAAATAAGTTTACTTTTATTTATATAATTTTATCTTAAGGTCTGGTTTTTGCAATTGCCAGATGATCTGCATGCTAATTAAATGCAAAATAGATAAAAATACATCCCATTGCAAAAGGTTATATAGTTCTTTAAAAATTATTTCAATGTTTTGTGTTGCATCTAATGTTGCATTACAAATGTTGGATAACGCTAGTGTAGATGCTTATAGCAATCTTGAATGGATTTATAAAAGAGATAATACAAAAATATATATTTCCATTGTATTTGCTGAAGCTTATAGCTTCTATTCGAGAGTCGTGTCAGTATTTTGCCAAATCACATGGGAAGGTTGATAATGTATTTCTGTTTTTAAACCACTCAGGTGGTCTCTGAGAAAGGAAGATGGGATGATGGGGTCTCTGCCAGCTTCTGAGGGCCAGCCTAATGCCTCTCATAATGCTAGTGCTGGCGTATGCTACTGAAGATTGATTCCTACACATCTATCCCAGGGCTTGGCCCAACAACACTTAATTCAGTTAGTTTCCTTTGAAACCTATTTTTCAGGAAATAATCAAAGATGCTAGCTAAGTGTCTTAATTCCTTGGTGAGGCCAGTTTTACCCTGATACTGACTCCTGAAAGGTGACAAACCTACAGAGAAAGAATTACTTCAATTTTGATTTGTCAAAACAGAGATGTTAAAAGTCCTCCCAAATGCTATTGTCAATGGAATCCGGGAGCCTTTAAAAAAAATGCAGCAGTATTATGTGCTGTACCACCAGCACATGTAATTTATTTCAGGAATACAAGCTTTAGTGTTATGAAACATTTTGTTATAGGAAATTGCCCAAGAATTATTTATAACTATATGATTGTTTACCTTGAAAACCCAAAGGAAGTTACTGAAAAATAATGAGATATTATAAAGTTAATATTCACAAATTATATAGCATTTCTATATTCTATCAATAATTAATAAGAAATATATTAGAGAAAGGATCCCATTACAATGTGAAAACAATTTCATTCAGTTCAGCAATTATGCAGGTGAAGAAAACACAAAGTTTAATAAAAGGAAAACATTAACAAATGGAAAGACATACCGTGTCAAATCCTCCCAGGTTAATTAAAATGCTATTCCAACTGTAATCACAACAGGATTTGGGGGGACATGACAAAGAAATCCTAAAATACATCTTGAAGAATCAATGTAAGAAAATAATCAAGACCATTTGGGAAGGGGAAAAAAAAAACAGTGATGGTGCAGGATTTTTCAATACCAGATGTTCACTCAGTGATATTAATTGAGTCTACCATCAGCCTACCATAGACCCAATTTGTTGGTTGCATAAGCCAAGTACAAGCAGAATTCAATACTGTGATAGAAAAAATAGGAATGTTTGTACTACATTAAAGTGCATTTCATGAACTGCTACTCTTCCCTAAAAATGTTTATGGAGCAATAAGGTAGTTCTAAATAAAGCCCAGTGTTATATGACTCTAGTGATCATAAATGTCGACAGCCTAAGGGTTTTAATTACTTGGAAATAAAATCAAGAGTGTATGTTTAAAATGGAGCTATGTATCAAACTGCTAATAGAATCTCCAATGGGGAAGGGAGTGAGAATTAATGGGTACATATGATAAAAAGGCAGAAATTTTCTCTCTCTCTCTCTCTCTCTTTTTTTTTTTTTAAGAGAGTGAGTGAGTGAGCAAGCACACATATGTGTGAGGGTGGGGAGGGGCAGAAGGAGAGGGAGAGCGAGAATCTTAAACAGGCTCCACACCCAGCACAGAGCCCAACGAAGGGCTCGATGTCACAACCCTGAGATCATGACCTGAGCAGAAATCAAGAGCCAGACGCTTCCCTGACTGAGCCACCCAGGCACCCAAGGAATTTTTTTTAAGATTTTATTTTTAATAATCTCTACACCCAATGTGGGGCTTGAACCCAGGACTCTGAGATCAAGAGTTGCCCGCTCCACTGACCAAGCCATGCAGGCACCCCTAAAGGCAGGAATTTTTTTGTTTTTATTGTATATACTTATTTTTACATTTTTACAGCTAGCAAGAGTTCATGTAATCTTTTTACAATAGAAAAGCAGCAGAAGAGAAAAAAAATGATGCCATATCTTATAAAATTAAAATGAGTTATTGATGACTTAATGATTTATTTTTTTCTACATAATATCCAACTTTCAATCTTCAGAGTTCTCTGCCAGGAAACACATGGAGTAATTCAGACATGGTCTCTACCCTCAAGGGGGCTATATAAAGACACATGTCTAAGATACTTGAAGTAAGAACAAGAATGAAATGACTTCAAAGACATTGTCTGAGACTAACTCCCCAAGGTCAGGCACCATGTTGTTTCCGTGTAATGAATAGTTCCTTCATAAATTACTTAGTGTTAATTTATGGTGGGCATGATCATCTGCTCACAGAGCTATTATTTCTTTGAACTTATTTGTTAAATTCAGTATCCGGCATTGCTGCCAAGCTGCTATCTCCAAGTTTCAAAATATTACTTTATTTTACCTACTCTTACAGGCTCTAAAGTGAAGGAAAAGGACTTAGTTACAATTTTTAGGCTTGGAAATGTTATGCAAATGAAAGATGTTTGATACCTGTACAATAAAGAGCTAATTGCTTCTTTCCTTTGATCTCTTGTGTGGAAATGTGCCCATTTGGGTCCTTTCCAAAAATCAGAGGACCATTTGGGATTATTAAAATCCAACTAAAGTGTCAAGTGGAATGTGGCTTTGAAAGAGATGTTAGCAAGACAAATGTTAGGTTACCTCTGGGGCATAGTAGTAATAATAATGGTAAACAACAAAAGTGAGCTATTGGAAAAAATAATAGTAAACAACAAAAGTGAGCTATTAGAAAACATAGACCTTTAACTGAAGACAAGACTCTAGATGTTTCTGCATGGTGATCATCTCAAACAGAGACAAATTCTAACTGTTTGATGCTGTCAAATGCTTCCTTAAATTTGGGTGCATATGACTCAAACTCTGAGAAAGAGACATTTCTATCCAGAGGGATAAGAAACTATTCCATACAATTAAATGATACATACATAATGTGATTTGGCAAATGTTTACATTACTCCACACACAAATGTTCAATGACAAATCTTTTGACACTGGAAAATAATCCAAAGTAACACTGTCTTTATCTTTGTGTGTGTGTTGCTGTTTATTTTCTTTTTATGCGTTTACCTGTCAAATTATACTTAAAATTAGGAAACAAGAGTGAAGGATAATTGGTCTTCATGAAGTGTGATAACATGGTTAGATCAACATCATTCTCTAATCACAAGTGTAAGTGTAATAAAAATTATTTTTCTCATGGCAGTGTTCACATTTAGATTAAGTTACATGTAGGAATAGACTTTCAAGTAAAGATTACGGTGTTTCAGAACAATAACATAGTTTTAATATATTAATTATAGAAACTTAGAAAGGAGTAATTTTGGTGCTGGAATCAAGTGCTGTCATGATAACAGAATATGTAGATGATCATATTTTTCTGTGAGTCAGTGCAACAAGAATTAAAATTCTGTGCTTAGGTATGAAGAAGTAACTTTTACCTTTTTATAGGTTTCTTATATGCTAAGAGACCTCCCAGTTTATGATTGTAGATCTTTCCACATCTCCATGTAATTAAAGACTTGGGCACACAGGCATTATAGAAGGCATACAAATGGCTACGATTCAACTTGACTGTCTTTGTCCTCTGGCTATCGTAGGACTAGCCAAACGAATGAAAAACTGTTATAAATTACACAATAAAACTCCCATTGCAACTTTTACTTTTAAATGCATATAACTTTAACACTCAAAATTGGTTTCACATAAATATTAATCAGAATGAGTATATTACCATGTCAGTTAATTGCTGCATCTAAAATAACTTTGAACTTGCAAAAAAGTCAGTACAAAAAGGGAAAGCTTGGTGCATTGGAAAAGTGTCAGGCATATTAGAAGCAAATACCTTTCCTAAAACTGATCTTAACCTGAATAACACCCAAGGAACTTCTGATGTGGTTCCAGATCCACAGAACAAAATAGAAAACAATTTTCAGTGGTGCAAGTGTTCCAAAATCTCTCTAGACTGGATTAAGGGGGATGTTCTGATTATAAACGTGTTTCACAGACATGGATGGGATTGGAAGAGGAATGAGGGTAATGGCTTTCTTTCCAAGGCTGGAAAACCTGACATTGACCAAAATGTGCTAGTGTGGTCTTTTAAGATAAATGTATATGATTGAAGTACTTTTTATTTGGTATAGTCATTCTGCAGACATGACATTCAATCCAAGATCCAGTCACCAAATTTATAACCAGCTGAAAAAGTAGCCCAAGAATTCACAGAAATGGAATAAAAATAAAGCAACAAACAACAGCTAGAAGCCCGTCCTTATAATTCACAGTTCCATTTCAGGAAATTATGCAATTTTTACAGATAATAATGATTTTTTTTCATCTATCCCCCACCCCAGTATCTAATCATGGCCACATGAAATAAGCTATGTTTTGATTGAAGGGAGTCCAACTTCTGAATGGGTCAAAGATGCTGAGGATTAGAAGGCAAGACTAAAGTTTTCTTTAGGAGTGAGGAATTGTTTTTTGCTTTTGGTGTTTCCAGATTTGCAATGTCTTGGTCTCTTCCCCTACCTCCAAATCTCCAAGCCTTCTTACTCTGACAGCTGAGTCTTTTTAACTCTTGCCCCGTAGACAGACCTCAGTTTCCAGCTCTGGGAACAAATTCTGCTCTGAGGTGGGGAGATTGATTATAAGGAGCTATAGTTTAGCATTTCCAGTGAAATTGTGGTTCTATCTTGTACTCCTCTCCAGAGACTCAGTCACATTTTTAAACTCCGTTTTCAAAGTGGCTGGATATTCATGTCACTGAATTCTTGATATTATTTGAATGACCTTCATTAGTCCAGTGGCTTACAAGCTAAGTTCCCACGCTGATCTATTTCCATGTACATTTTGGGTCTTGGAATCTATTTTGACCTTCATTCACAGGTATCTGTTTCCATCTATTTCTCTGGAACTTAGTTTTATTTAAGCGTATGACACTAAAATGTCACTTAGAAAGAATTTGTGTGGAGTGACATTCCATCTGCTGGCTTCACTGTAGGAATTCGATCAGCACTACTGGGGCCTTTGAAAGGAGCGCCTCCACTGGGCCACTCAATTCTTGTCAGAAGAGCCGTCTAGCCGCTTGTCTGAGGTGGTGCATGCCCGTCTGCTGGTCTGCTGGTATTCCAGAGGGTCTGGAGAGAAGTTTAGGGGCTCCGCCCTTCAGGTGCCAACTTTCTCTTTCATTTTTCTGATGTCAGCCTCTAGATTCATTTGTTCTTTTCTGTACCTGTCTTTCTGAGTCCATCTCTGATGTTCAATTTTTAAAGACATCGTATACATGGACGTAGGCTGCATGTGGTGGGGTGAGGGGTCCACCAATTTTGCATACAGACTTTCTGACGTGTGTCTCAGCCTGCCTTCTTCCACACCTACCTCCTTCAGGCCTGGGCCATTGGGATGATCTGTGGGCAAGTGTGCTTCACCTCTTAATTGGTGATTCTCCCCTCTCTCATTTTACATTGTAATTTCCTTTGTAGGCTAAGTTAAACTTCTTAGAATAAATTCAGAGTTCTTGTCTGTTATGAGTTATTTCTTATTCTTTTTTTTTTTTTAGTGGGGAGCAGTGGTGAATAGCTTCATGTCTTTAAAGTCTTTTGGTGGAGTTTCAAGTGGAAGAGAAGATAAATGCTTGTGGTCATTCTGCCACATTTAATCTGTACTCCCTGCATGATTTTTGACCTTATCCTCTATGATAGTTTTTCCAAAGTGTGTTTAGTGAGGTGTTAATAGTTGTTATTAAAAAAAGGAAAGTGGTTCTGTGGTCAAAAAACGTTTGGGAAAAACTGGGTCAAACGAAGCTAAATAGTTTCTTTGCCATAAGGGCTTTTTGGATCATTTAAAATACTAATATTATTTGAGAATCTTTACAGTAGAGGAGTATACAGAATTTCCCAAACCACAGATCCTGTTTTCACTAGGCTAGAACATCAAAACATGAAGTAGGGAATGCTAATCAGGACAGTAAATAGTCCATCCTAGCTTGACTCTTTAACCTTGGTAGCAAACCCCCTGAAACGAGGGTTTATTGGAAAAACATGAGATACTTATGGACTGACATCTCTTCCTTAGGCATACTGACATCCTAGGCATTGGTACTGCAGAGGCTGGTGTGTACAGCTGCCTCTTGGGGTCATCATACTAGTTAGCATGGAGTGACTGACACTCTGCTCATCTTTCATTTAATTATCCTTCTTAAGATAGAGAGCCTGATATAGTTGGTGTTACCACCATTCAACAAAAGATGCTCCCTTTGGAACAGGATCTTGTACCAAACCATCTCAGAAAAGGCTGGGCTTCCTTGGGGCTCATGAATTCATTCTCAGCAGGCACTGATTTGTAATCTGATCATCTGGCAGAAAAAGCTAGAATTCTTGCAGACAGTGGACTGAGCGTTAATTATTTTTTGCACAGAAAAAACTGTCTAGGATCACTTTCCCCCGGAAGCGGTTTAAGAATGGTAGGCAGTGAAAGTTCCTGTGACTCCTCTTTAGTGATAAGGCCATTGAGACATTTTAAATGACAACATTGGATTGGAACCACAGAAACATCCTGGTCGGAACGTGAATTCGAGTAATTGAAAGTGAAGCTTCCAAGATGAAAATATTGCAGAAGTCTAGGGCAGGTAAATGCTAGGGAAGAAGAAACCTGCGGCCAACCTCATTCATTTACCAGCACCCTACCAACTGTCTACAGTGTCCTTGACCTGATCCTCCTCCACATGATCAAGGACCTTCCTCTTATGCCCTCCTGTTTTCCTTATGTATCCCTTAGTATGGATTATTCCCTTTCTGCCCATAAACACAAAAAGTAGTTCCTCCTATAAGCTGCTCCTAGACCACTTTCTTTTCTAAATCCAGTATCTTTCCTTTATTCTTATTTTCACTTGTTGGAAGGCTTTACCAACCTCCTTTTCTCATTTCTTATACCTCTTCAATCTATTGTAGTTTAATTCATGCCCCCAGTATTTTTACTGAAATTTATATGATAACCACACTCTACTAGAGTTTTCCTCTATCAGTTTATTCTCCAAATTCAAATGCTCCTATTTCTGCGAACTTTGCTTAAATATTGATGTCTCCAAGAGTTCCTTCCTCAGCTCCTCTTACTCTACTCACTTTCTCTGGATGATCTACTTTCATTGTTGCAACTGTTGCCTGTTTTCTGATGACTTCCAACCTTTTATCTCCAGCCGCACCCTGCTCCTCCGAGCTTCAGACTTGTAGAGCCAACCGCCTGTGAGATATATCTCCACCTGGATGTCCTACAGGCATCTCAAACACAACATGTTCAAAACGGAGTCATCTTTTCCCTGAGCCGGAACCTTCTCAGCCATTCTCTGACTCCACTGCTGGTTCAGCTCTAATCCATCACCCAAGTTAGGAGTCGTCTTTGATTCTTTCGACACCCCCATGCTTCAGATAAGATCTACAGATTTTACTTTTAAAAATAGGGCTTGTATTCGCCTCCTTCTCCCTTATACTTGCAGTCTCTGTCCTGGTTTGGGCAAGCTTTTATCATCTCTCACCTGACTTCTGAAAATGTCTCCTGACTTCTCTCCCAAACTCAGCCCTTTTCCCATCTCCCCCCCTTAATGTTATCAGACTTACCTATCCGAGGCAAAGATGTCACCATTTCACTTCTCTATCAAATCTTTCGTTGGCTCTCCACAACCTATAGGATGAAGTCTAAGCTCTTACCATGATCTGGCCCTAGCCCACTTTCCCAGGCCCTGATTTTAACTGATGTTCTACAATATACAGGAATTGCATGCTGGGGATATGTTGAGTTTGAGATACTCAAGGGAACCTGAAAAAATGTTCTCCTAGCTCCTTTTACAGTAGTTAGTACAGCGCTCATATAGACACTCAAATCTTTGTTGAATTAAATTGCCATTACTAATTTATTAAAAATAGCCATGCTGATAAATTCTGTGATCTGCTATCTAAGCTATCTATATTTGGATCAGTTCCTTTTTCTCTGAAAGTCATTACCTCAGTGTTTTAGATAGGTGAATTTAAAGGCTTTTTTCTTCATTGTGTTTATGACAAACTTTTAAAGTTTGAAGGAGAAAGGGAAAAACTTCAAGCCCATCACATAGAAGGAAAACTTTTCTAGGTCAGCTAAGCTTTTGTTTACATAATTAAAATTAAATAATAAAGAGTATAAGATGAAGATCTAACAATAATGGGAAATCATCTCTGACAAGGAATTGAAAATCCTTTCTTCTTTCCGTGGTGCCAGAATCAAAGGAAACTTGGTGTTATTAGAGCTGGGTAGTAATGCCAGAGGGATTTTTTTTTCCTTTGGACTGAGTCAAAAGCTGTACACCTGCCAGAAAACAGAGATCTCATGTAAGGTTTATACAGCTGATTAGACTAATTAATAATCACGAAACAGCTGTGGATTTGCCCCTCCTGCAGCCAGGTCTGGGCCGATAATATTTTTGTATCCTTCCCAGGTTTTGGCTTGCTCATAGTAGATGTTTGCCACATAACTAAAGGCACTATCCAAAACCACTCTTGGGCAAAAGCTACCTGGATCCTGTTTGTTGTCCTGCATAAACATTGGGAAAACAAAATTCCATTTCTGCCCATGAAGAGAAACACCTGCTTTTCTAATCAGCAGGAACATTATAGTCAAAACTGATGCACACCAGTTGGGAAATTGTTTATAGATTCATGGTGGCAACATATTCTCTCTCTCGGTGCCTTGACAGATGAAAGAGGTGCCCCCAAGACCTCTCATCTTACCTATGGCGACACGAGCCCATTGAAGCAGGTTTGTTATGTCTATGATAGAATTCCCACCACAAATCAAAGAGGACACATCAAGATCTTACTGTAATGATTATGGCAATCCTTCTCAGGTATGTGTGAAGCTATTGTGGGAATGGTTTGATTGAACACCAGAAGATACAAAGCTCCCAACCTCAAATTCTTACGGTTCTCGCACAGCTGATTTCAATTCTTGCTATTACTGTATGACAAATCGCTTTGCCAGCTCATAAGATGAGCATAGAGGCAAAAAATGGTTATTATTAACAAATTTCTGCCCTTTAATATGTTTTGCATGAGATCAATAACCTACTTTTCCCTGGCTTGCTACATTAATCATCAAATCATCTTTTGCGAGGGCCTTTAGGTTTTCTTGATTTTTTATAGTAAGCTCACAGTGATTTAAGATGTTGGATGAGAGTTTGGAAAGATCATAAAACATCAGTGTCAGCACTAGAAACTTCCTGAGGTACAAATAGTGCATATTGTTCAAGACTTAAGTAACAATATGCTTAAATGACGAACGGGTCAGAGACTTTGTGATGAAGAGAGCCAGTTGAGAAAGATGATCTTATCATTCTGTGGTGTAACTGGAAAGGCAAATGCTCTCAGAAGTATTTTAGCTCAAACAAGAAAACTTCAACATGGATAACACTGCTCCAGAATCAACTGAGATAATTTGGACGATACCTAGGTAACTTGCCAAGTCAACACACGTTAGAAATAGGGCTTAAAAAGCAATTTGTATATGATCATTGCACATAATTAAAAAGTCAAGTAAATGACATCTTAAATCATTGTTATGCAAATTAAAGATAATTTTATTAGTAATCTTTAGAAGCCGATATTCTAGTTCTGGTGGTTCAAAGAGTCTTTGTTGTAGTTCTCAAATTCCATGACCATTGGTGTCACTGGTTAATGCTGCGGCAGGAGATACATGTAATGCAATTGTGTGGGAAGGGTATCTTCTGTTTTTAATTGGAGCCATGCTGGAAATCCTTTGGAAGACTTCTCCTTTTTAGGTTTCCAGAGGGACTAAAGATGAAAAAGAAAAACAGATACCCTCCCCAAAAATACTAATTGAAGACACATTATATAAAAATAAGTAAATAAACAAACCTTTTCTAAAAGAGGCAAAAACCCGATCTGTATGTTGTCTTTCAAAGTCCCCATTTTATGTGGGTTTTGGCAACCTCCGACCAGTTTTCGCAGCCAACTCTGGTACTGGGATGGCTCAGCGGCAAGATTATTTCTTCTTCTTCCAGGCTACCTGCTCTTGTGTTCCTAAGTCTTGACTTTTTGCAAATCGGATAGGAACTCAAAGGGTGTTCTATTTTTTTGTGAAAGAAAGAAATAGACACACAGTCTCCTACAGTGTAGAAGCTCTCTGCAACAGCACGGCCAAGCTTCAAGTTACTAGATCAAAACTGAAAATGCCCTGCTGTCCACGGTGGGTGCGGGCTCTCACTTCCCTGAGATGCAGATGCATTTGTCATACACAATTACATATAAAAAACATAACATAGAGTATTTAGAAGAACCAATACAGTGTCAATAACTTTTGGGTAGCCAGAAAAACCTGAGGACCAAAATGGATTCTGACCATCATTTTAGGGCTGAAAAACAGGATCCAAGAATCCTTTAGTTGTCATTTCCCTACTCAACCCAATGACTGCCTTCTGGTTTACAAGGGGGAGAGGTACATTTGAGAAAGAAGGAGTGAACTCATATCTGACAGAATGATCAAATGAGACATTTTCCATTGCAGTTTCAGCAGAATTTTCTGAGATCTAGAGCAAACAACAGGAGCCAAGTAACCTCATATATCAAAGCAATGTCTGCACAATGTATGCAAAACTTGAAAAAATGTGGATAAAATCCAGCTTGCAAACCTTTGTCTCATTAAAAGAGTAGGAGAATGAAGATGAAGGAAGAGAGAGAATTTCAATTTGAGATGTTGTCCAAAGGCTTGGTGGTCTTCCTCCCTCATAGAGAGTGGCTTCACCCTTGCTTCAAGCCAAGTGGAGGGGCCTTCAAGAGACCAACTCTGAGAGGTGGACATGTGTCCTTTGGGGTTTGCGGAGCATTAGAATTGGTATGAGACACGGTGGCTATAGATCAGCTTTAAGGTGGCTGGGGGAAGGATATAATTATTTTCTGCTATCACCTTATCAGCTTAGCCTATTATATTACTGACTACAGATAAAATCATTTTCACCACGGGGTGTTGGGGGCTACTCAAAACACAGATCCACCTGTTTAATGCATTGGATAAACCATGGAGGAAGGTCATTCATGAGTTTAGCACCTTAAATTGTCTTGATTTTCAAGCTCCACCAAAGACTTGCTACCTTCTTTGGCCACAATTTCTGAGGGAAGGGTTCAGAGTCTATTAGATAAGGCAAGTGTTCTCCAGGTTTCCATCCTTTTGACCGGTGATCCTAGTTTTTAAGTGTCTACATAAAAACTAATTCTTTTTTAACTTCTTATTTTTTAGAGCCTCCAGTTGTGATTGCTACCTGTTTTGGCTGAGTGACGTTGAATACCTCATTTGATTTGATTTGATCGCCTCCTGACATAGTTTTTTAAAACAAAATAACACTGACAATGAAATTAAAGATATAATGAGAAATTTAAAAAATCAAAAGCTACAATAAATAAAGAGCCAGCATAAATACCTCATGAAAATGGCATCCACATGTCCCCTGCAAAAACTCCTTGTATCGCCCCATTGTTATAGTAAATGTGTCAACCACTTCATAGCCATATGTTTTTGCAGCATCCAGAATAATCACATTTTCTTTCCATAAGTTCTGAACTTCACTCTGTATTGCAACGGAGAAGAATGGGAATTTTTTTTATTTAAATTCAATTAGAATGAGAATTTTTATTAAGAGAATTGTTTTATGATTTAATAACTCAGATAGAAATCATGTGAATATCATCGTTTTTACAGATTGGTCCCACTGCAAGAAAAATAATTTCACATGCATTTCTTAAACAAAGATGTGTTGTCAGTTTTTTACTCAAAATATAAGTACAAACATTTATGTATATATAAAATGGCAACACATAAATATCTGGAATGACACACAGTTTGGAACTTTTCCTTCTGTGAAAAGCAATTAGGTTTATTTTCCACAAAGGTTCATTGAAATATTTAAAATTCTCACTTTAAAAGTCAAATTTTGAACATCACAAAGGCTATCTCCATCTATTTAGATTCTTAATCATTTAGTCATTTGAATATTAATTAGTAGCTGTTCTGTGCTTAGCTCTGTGCTAAGGGATAATGCAAGGATAAATAAATCATGGCCCCTGCTCCTAAGACATTGCATTGTAATAGGAGAAACAGATTTATAAACATTTACTAAGACCTTTATTGGATGTAAATATCCTAGCCTCAGGGCTAGTAGGGAAGAGGGAATAGCTCAGTGGGGCAGGGGGACAGCTAGACAGTGAGGCTTCAGGAAGGAGTTCCAGAGCAGAGTGAGGTTTGCCTGTTGGCTGGCGGTGGGGCAACAGAGAGAGAAGGAGCTGTTCAGGGAACAGAACAGGAGCTGTTCAGGGAACAGCAGAAGTGAGTGAAAGCTCCAGCTGCTGCTTCTCAGGATCATATTCTTCCCTCCCTCCCCAACCATGTCCAAAGCAATGATGGTGCTTGGCAGAAAGTCTAATTCAGGTCCACTGTTGATAGGAGGGACCCCTCCACTAACTACTCTAGCTCTGGGATTTCTCATCAACTTGACTAGTACTTTCTCAGACTTTCCCAGACTGCCCTGTAGTCTGAGACTTCCTACCTCATCCATCCTTCATCAGACAATTACAGCCAACCACAGTGCCCAGTAGTGCCCAATATATAGTAGGCACTCCAAAAATATTTGGTGCAAGATTGAGTGATATGCATTAGGTGCTGGGGCCTGAAACTCTTCCTGCCTCCTCAGCACCCTTCCCTTTATCCTTTCCAGACATTCTCCCTAATAAACCCCCTTCCTCTGCTAATTCTGTCTGCTGTCGGTTTCTTGGAGAACCTAAACTGACGGAGGAAGGGACCCACTCTTGCCTTCTCTAAAGGATAAAAATGCTTCTCATTTTTCAGCTGAAAAAGCATATCATGGGGGCGCTTGGGTGGCTCAGTTGGTTAAGTGTCTGCCTTCGGCTCAGGTCATGATCCCAGGGTCCTGGGATTGAGTCCCACATCAGGCTCCTAGCTCAATGGGGAGCCTGCTTCCCCCTCTCCCTCTAGTCTCCCTGCTTGTGCTCTCTTCTCTGTCTGTGTGTGTGTCAAATAAATAAATAAAATCTTAAGAAAAAAAGAAAAAGAAAATCACTTGCTTTTGTTGATCCAACTGCAAGGTAAAAGAAGCAGTACAAATATATCTAATTTTCTGTTTTCTCCACTGTGTTAGCATACCTATCTTCAAGAAGAGTGTTCCCCCCCCCAATAAAAGTAGTGAATAGAAAAATTCCTAAAGAAGAAATCTAGGGGAAAGGAACATATGTGAATTTGGTTTATGCCATCATGTGAACAATGATGTTCAATATTGTTTGTAGACTTCTTGTCCAGTTACAAGTATTTTCTCAACTTTAATATGTCTAGCTATGAAAGGTATATGGAACTTTACAGTAAGCAGTTTCTAATGAGAGTTTTCTAGAGGAAGGTTGGTTCTCTGGAAAGCAGATTCCTGAGATGGGAATTTGCCTGCAGGAGGCTGACGGGAGAGTGTTTTGGGGATCAACACCCCCTCAGGAAGTGATGTAGTTCTAAGAGAGGCTTTTGTGGATCCCCCGGGAGTTCTAGAGCTGGCCTGGTCCCTCCAAGATGGCTCAAATTAGGGAAAGGGGGCTGAATCTTGGTACTCCTACACTGGCAAGTCAGGCCTGGGCAGCAAAAGGCAATTCCTGGCTAGAGTCAGGGGGGAGTCCTTAGCTGGGCCACACTCCCAGTGGCCCAGGTAAATGAATGTCTCAGTCTTGAAGGGGTGATCTGGGAGGAGCCAAATCATATGAAGTATCACTCACTCATTCTTGTGTGAGATATTTTTTGAGATTCTACTATGTGCTGAGAATTGTGTATTGCATTCGGGGTACCAGAGAGAGCAATGCAGCCCTCACTCCCCAGTCCTTGCTCTCACAGAAATTAGCCTAGCAGGGGAGACAGACAGCCAAGGATTGTATCTGTTGAGAGACATAAACAAAGACACATGGCCCTATTATAGGAGCTCCTGGCAGGAGTAGCCAATGGAGTCTAGTGTGTCAATTAAGTCTGCCTAGTGGTAAACTAACACTGGAAGGGTAACTGGAAGTTGTTCAGGTGAAGAGGTGGTGGGCGAGTGGGCTCCACTAAGAGGGGACCGTGACTTCAAAGATCTGGATGTGACTGAGAGCCTGGCATGTGCTATTCTTTCCCCTCCACCTCTCCCCTCCTTTTGTCTTCATTCCATTTGAGAAGACTGATGAGGATCATTAAAGCCATGGTGGGAGGCATACTATTCAACACAGGATCTGGCGCATAAAAGTGTTGTAGAAATGTTTGCTATCGGCTGACATGAATTGATTTTGAGTTTGGAACCTAAATATAAGTAAGGGTCACAAGTACTCCAGTTCCTGCAAGGGGTAAAGTGGGGGTTCAAAGCAGAGTCCTCCAGAAGGAACTGTAACCTTGACTGTAAATAACAGTCAAGGAGATTCAACTCAAAACCATTATCAAAAGAGCTCTCGTTTAATCCCCAACAGCCTCCAACCCTTCAGCTGCCCCAGATGCTAAATACCTCAACTCGTCTTAAGTGACCTTCCCCTCCCACACTCCCCCTAAGAGGCTGAATTTGGAGACTTGACTTAGGCCACATTCTACCACTTCTCCTGATTTTACATCAGAGATCTGGCACCGAGGCGGGCAAAGTTTTGAGAAGGCGAGGGGATCGTGTCATCTGTTCCGGGGAAAGCTAAGAGGGCTCAACATAACACACACACACACACACACACACACACACACACACACACACACACGCACACACACACACGGAAATCTCACTCGATTTATACAGTAAATGGACAGCTTCCAGTCTCCCCCGGGGCTCCCTGGAGCAAGCACACACAGTCCCTGTGGCCCGTGAACTCTCCTTACTTGAACAAGAGCAGTTGCCTTTCTTTTCTTTTCTGAGACTTCTATTCAGTGCTGAGACCACTTTACTCTTTTCTGTAAGAACTGGTCGGAGGCCTCTAACTCCTCCCATTCCTGAATATCCAAGCAAAGGGAAAACTAATGATACTACTTCAAATACTTTTTTTTTTTTAAAGCAATCAGTCAGAAATCATCTTCAAAAAAGCCATGCTTTCCCAAAGTACTCATTGATACCGACAAGTTCATTAGTGGTTTCAGCATGAGTCTTTAAAGGTGTATGAAATGTTAGTGGGGTAAGGGGATACTTAAAGATTAATCTTTCTCATCCAGGCCTCAGTTCTTTATTTTTTCATAGCATGGCATCCCCTTTCTTTTCTTATAGCTCAAGGCATTATTCACAACGTGTTAATGGGATATGGTCGCCTTATTTCCAGGAATAAGTAAGTATAACTGATTTGAAATCCTAATCCTTAAGTACATTATCTCCTTTGATTTTTATGAACGTGGCTGAATCTTATATAGTGCCTTGTAGGTCCTTTTTCAGACATCAGCAAAGATCCTTATAGGAACCATGAAGTTCATGCAGCCTGGAGGAAATGGGCCTACCTGTGTCAAGAAATGCAATCCATCCACTGGGAGATGAAATCCAATTCCCAAAGTTTTGATGATCACAAGGATATTGAGTAAATTTTCCCTGAGAAATAATCAGAATTCTGAGGTCATAAACTTTGATTACATTTCTTGGTGTTTGTGCTTACATAAACAAATACAATGGAATTCTTTTAGGATGTGATAATTGGCATATAAGACTAAATTCTCATTTTATAGATTTGGTATATTTTAGGGTTTTGGTTTTTCTTTTTTTTTTTTTGTAGACAGAGTTTTATGTGTCAGTGGGTGTGTTTTTTACCTGTAGTAAATATAAATGTGGATACTGAAGAGTTCTCTTGTGATTGGATACAAAAAGTATTTTGAAACATTTTAAACTGGACTTCAAGTATGTAGTTCTAAATTACAAGCTGCTCTTTCCATAAAATCTTGATAAAATTGAGTCACCTCAAAGGTGACTTTTCTTTTTCACTTCGAATACTAATGACAATTCTTGTTGCAGAAACTTACCTCTTCAAAACCTTGTGAATAATTTGTAGGTGATTGGAATTGAGCCACTGAACACCACCGACGACCAATACCGTCTGGCCCGTGTTCTCCAGGGGACGGGATCTGAAATCCAGAAAGGAAAACAACACATGTTGCCTTGAAACAGATGCTCAACATTTTCTCAGCAGTGCCTCACATTTCACTGAACCATAGCTAGCATCTGATCACCGGACCTCCTTGTCGTTTCCAACTTGTTTTCATCCATATTACTTGGGATTTAAGCTTTTCAGCACATTTGATGTACAGGGAGCAATTATGGCCCCCAGTAAAATGTCAGTCCATTGTGGCATTACGCCATCCATAATAGTTCCACTGTACCTTTGCAAGAGATGTTCGAGTGCTTTCTCAAACGTTGGTCTCAAGGAAGGGCTTATCCAGAACTGAGGATAGTAGGAATAACTGATCAAAGTCTTCCCACCGTTGATGTTGTGATAGAATTTCATGCCGTGCACCTTCTGCCATTCCTGCAGGGTTTCATTTAGTCTTTCAATCAGATAGTACATTATTCCTCTGTTGGTTGAATCTCCGATGAAAAGAATCTATGAAGTAAAGAAAAAATATTTGCTTTCAAATCCGATGTTTACATGGTGTGAGAGACAATACAAAGTAAGTAATTTGTTGAATACTCCTAAAGGCACAAGGCTAATTCCTTGAAGGAAAGCCCTTTCAGCTGTTAGAAATGACTTTCATCATATCCTCCCCCAAACCTGTTCATTTTCCTCTCTTCCATATTCCTCACAATGTTATCAGCCTCTGACTTGCTCACTCATGTTTAAAGCTTCTTGCTTTCTGCTCTCTTGTTTCTCCACCTCCCTTGGGCACTTTGCTTTCCTATCTAACGAGCTTAACAGATTTTATGGATTCAAATAGTCATGAGATATTTTCGTGCTATAAGAATACTTAGAGATTTTTCCAACCTCTTCATTTCATAGATATGAACACTGGGAACCCACTGAGGTTAGACAGCTCAGTAGAAGTCACACCACTGTTTGAGAAAAGAGCCACAGAACTGGAGCCTGAGTCTCTGAACAGCTATGTCCCAGGGAGCGAACCCCAGCCCCATTGGCCCGGGAAGACTCGTACTTACCCCCTCCTCCATACTGCCCCCCCGCGCCGTGAAGCAGCTCTGCTTCAGGCTCCTATCACCCCAGAGCTGTGGGAATGGCTGCCCTCGAAGTCAGGCGATATGCACAGCACTACTGTGAGAAATTTCCCAATGCCTACTTCTGGTCCTCTCACTTTCATGCTCAAAAACCTTACTGGCTGTCCATTTTCTATAGAATCAAGCCCACGTGACTTAGGTTCAGCCAACATTTGCAGAAATTTTATTGCATATCAGACTCTGCTAGGTGGAGATTTCACACGGGGCACCCCACTTTAATCATAATGGTGAGGTTTGAGTCATTATTTCCATTTCACAGACAAGGAATTTGAAGCTCAAGGAGATTGAGGTCATAAATCTAGTAAATGGGGAACGCAGGACTCAAACCTAGGCCCTTTGACTCCAAGTGCAGGGTCAATGGTCCCGTCTTCTCAATGCTTCCCCTTGTGTAAGCAGGTCAGATTCCTACTTTTTCGCTGAACATGATATGCACTCTCCCACAACATCTGTTTCCCCTTGTGCTAATCCGCCTGCCTAGCGAGCTCTTCCCTCTACAACCCCACCTGTGTAAACGCTACACAACCTCCAGACCCCAAAGAAACAACTGTCTCTCCCAGTGGGTCTTGTCCAATGCCCCAGCTTGTCCAATGACCTTCTCTATCCTCTGTGATTTCATTACATTTTTAATTTCCATTACAGATTTTATCAAAGACTACATGACATTATGGCTATTTGTGTCTGTGTCTTTTTTCTCATATCACATCTAGAAATATTTGAGGTCAGAGTCAGGGTTAATTTCTAAATTCTAATTTTCCCCATACTACCATGCATACACTTTAAAAATATTTATTGAATTGAAAATCAAAGGGACTTTTGTTAGAGACAATCCTTTTTAATGTCTTTGGACAGGTTTATTTCATTCTTCAGTTTTCTCTCTCTGTGTTGCGATTTCTCTTTCTGTTAGTCATGCACATATTTTTCTCTGATTTTAACAGCAGTCATTGCTGTCATTTCTCAGGACTACTGCATTTGTCCATACACAGCAAAATGAGTGAGAATCTGCAAATTTCATTCTTCCATGGTAAATGTAGTCTATTAGCTGTGTGAAGAAATCCCCAAGCATCTCCGATTTGCCCTCAGATCAAACACCCAAAGCATCGTCAAGCTAAACTGAAAAATTTAAGATGTCAAGGCCCCAGTCACTGATCCTCTCAGTCAAGTTCCATTTGGGGCAATAAAATTCCAGTATGATAAAATAATTTGTGAAATCACTTGAAATTCTTCTCACTGGATGTAGCCTGTATAACGATTTGTTTTTCTGGTCTAGATTTCTGATTTAGAAATTTAAATCATCTGGAAAGCTCTTAATTTCAGATACTAGTAATTACCCAGCTCCATCTGTACTAGTTTGCTGGGGCTGCCATGACAAAGTACCACACACTGGGTGGCTTATCCAACAGAAATTAATTTTCTCATGATTCTGGAGGCCAGAAGTCCACGATCAAGGTATTTGCATGGTTGAACTCTTCTGAGGGCCTTTCTCCTTGTCCTGTCGATGGTCAACTTCCCTCCGTGTGTTCACATGGTCTTTCCTCTGTGTGCCTCTGTGTCCTAATCTCCTGTTCTTGTGAGGACACCAGTCACACTGGATTAGAGCCCGCCCATAAGACCTGATTTCACCCTCATTACCTCTTTTAAAGGCTCTACCTGCAAACACAGTCACATTCTGAGGTGTTGGGAGTTAGGACCTCAGTGTCTGAATTTGGCTGGGTGGGAACACATTTCAGCTCTTAACACCAGTAAAAGACCTTTAAGACCCGCTCTTAAACTAAAGTGTCACTACAGGTTTTCCGACGGGTTCTTTTCATTACGGTGTGGAGATGCAATCCCTTCTAGGGTATCTCCTGGCAGCCAGTAAGATCACTGGGGGGGTCTGTATTGTGGTCTGCAGGGAGAGATCCAGGGGTTTAGGAAAATCAAAGTAGCTGCATGTTACTGAGAGAAAAACATTTTGAGATATTTGTTCTTTTCTGTGGGGTGATACAAAGATGCAGCCCACAGAAAATGTCAGAGGCAAAAAGAATTACATGTCAGAATTCTTAGGTACAGTAATTTATTACCTAGACAATCTTAGATAAATTATGACTGCCCCAAAGCTTCCTTCTCTTATGTGTAAAATGGGGGAATATAACAGCACCACCTTAGAGAACGTCAGGGAGATGTTCATACCTGTCTTGTTCCTGGCGCACGGTAAGCTCCCAGTGTGAGCTAGCATGAAGACACAGCAAAGTGTAGTGTTTGTGAAGGCATCCAGTGGGCCTTGCAGTGCATTGCTAGGCACTTTAAATTCATTAACTTGTTTAGAAGAAACGCCAGAGAAGATGGGGAATGTCTCAGTCACAGCGCTTGCCCTACGAACCCTGCTGCAGATCCCCAGCAGGACTCACAGGGCTGCTGGTGAAACTGGAGCTCTGGATGGAGAACCAGAAGAGAGATTCCACCCTGAGCAAACCGACACTCTCAGAACCACCTCTCGCCTCTCCATCCCTGACTAGTGACCAACAAGACCTGCAGGGATGGGAGAAGGAAGCCTCATCACCAACATGTGCAAGATGAGTGCTAAATTGCAAATAACGAGGTAGCATTTTTCAAGTCTAGCAGACACGACTCTGAGAAGAATATTTCCTAGAGAATTGTTTTCTCCCGATGCCTTTCTATTCATGAAAGAGAGAGATAATACATTGTAACTAAAATGAAAATGCAGTTGTGATTTTAAGATGGCCTGTTCTGTAGGGGAGCAGTTTTTGTAAGAGGCTGATGGATATTCTTAACTAAAAGATTTCTAACTTCAAAAGATTAGTTCTTTTAAGTGCACATACACAATTTAAAAGTAACATCAGGAAATAGAGTGGGTTTCCCCCCCAGTCCCAGTTACATAGCTAATAGTCCATCTTTATATCTTTTAGATCATTCAATTTGGGGAATTTTCAAAAAGGAAATTTGTACATTATTTGTTTTAAAGGTCAGCTTTAAAAGGCCTAAATTTCCATAACAAATATCCATAACTGGCCATAGAATTTGTAAGTAATTCTCTCCTGTGAATATTATTGCCCTACACTAGCATGCACAGGTGCTGGCTGGCATAGGCAATTAATGAAAAAAAAAACCTGTGATCATTAAGTACAAATAACCAGTAAGCAATTATAAAAACAACCAATGTCAGCAATAAAACATCACAATAACTAGTTTTTCCCCCTACCAAAATAGCAAAGATTTTGAAAGCCCCTACAGTCTTATGAGCTCAGGGACATGAACTCTCTCATATACGATTGTGTGAGAGCTATGAGGGAGAGGTTTTATCTTCTTTCTTTTCAACTGTTGAATCCCAAGTTCCAGAATAGTGCCTGGCATAAGAGTTGGTTCTCATGTGTTAAATGGATGAATGGAAAGTTTGCTGTCGTGTGTAAATTGGCAGATTTTAAGGAATTCCCCTTCTAGGAAATATTTAAGGATGTCCATTACAATATATTTTATTTTATTTTTATTTATTTGTTTATTTTTTTCATTACAATATATTTTAAAAGCCAAATACATTGGAAGCAGTGCAAGTGTCTACCAGATTCCTTATATTAAGGTATAATCATCCACTTGAATTTTTTTTCATCTTTTAACAATGATACTATAATATGGATACACTGTGATGGGGAAGATTTCAGTTAGCTTTTATGAAAAGCTCATTGCAATCAGAATATAAATAACGATGGCACGTTTGTGAAAGTAAAGCATGTGGATGTGTAGAAGGGGTCGTGGAAAGTTACCCATGGTTATTTTGAAGGGGAGGATATGACAGTTTATTCTCTTTCCCAAAATGAACGTATATTGGCTTTTTCCGACAATAATCAAAAACCCCACAAAAGCAGCTGCCGTGACAGCAATAACAGTAAGTCCGTTTTGTTTAAAAATGCTTTGAAAATTCACATTAAAAATAATCAGCTTAAACAAATTTTATTTCAACTTTTGTGAAACAATGGCTTAAGGGTCGGTTCAATTAGCCCATCACGGGAATCATGTGACTCCTATTTCGGACCGCAGTGCAACTTTATCCCAAAGACTGAATGGCATTTTCCCATGCAGCATCTTCTCTGGTCCTTTGGTGCAAGAAGGGAGCCTGCTTCCATCCAGGTGGGCCCTGGAGAGTAGCAGGAGCTTCTGGGCCTGGATGTGTCCTGGGAGGCTGGACCTCAACTCATCAGTGGGAGACAGAGATGTGGTTAGGGGAGTTTTGTATCTGTTCTATTCCCGAGACTTGGCAGGCAGTATGTCATTGAGAAGTTCACAGGGGCTGGCGTATTTCCTACTCTTTTTCACACCACCGTGGACCAGAGGACCTAGAAGCATATCATGTTCCTAGGCTCTATTAAAGCTTGGGGCTTATTAAAAAGTCACCTTATTAAAAGCACATGAAATCGTTTAATTATCTTTGTTTTCATTTCTTAGTATTATATGGTCCCTGTATTAGGTGGGGTAGGCTATGTGCTATAACAAATAGAGCTCCGAGAAGTATAATGGCCTACACGCAATGGAAGTTTATTTCTCCCTTGGGAAAACAGTCCAAGTGGTTCCAGGCAGGTGTATGTGTGGAGTGGGGGCAGGGTCCCTGGATGGTTAGACTGTGCCTATTTCAATGATGGTTTCGAAGAGCTTTGCAGGCATTGATATTCAGCTGAGGGAAGGAGTAAGGAGCTGCCAGGTTGTCTGTGGGCCCACCTTAGCAGCTGGGCACATCCCTGCTGCTCACACATTCCACTGGTTAGAACTCCGTCATAGGGCAGCACCTAATTTCAAGGGACACTGAGATAGGTAGTCAAGCTACATTTGCCAGGAAGAGGAGGAAATGGGTCTGATGAACACTTAGCTAGCCTTTACATATTCTCCTACATGCTGTCTTTCTGGGGAAAAATCTAAAATCTAAATGCAGATTTTTCCACATATGATTTAGTGAAAGTATGAAACGGCTAAATTTATAATCCACATGATGCACAGAAAGACTTCTTTGAAAAATCAGTCCTTGAGACATATAACAGCAAGAAGTATTGCTAGTATTAATATTAGTATTAGTATAAGTATTAGTGAAAATGCAACCAAGATTGGGAATTTTTGACTGAAATATAAAAGTAAAATGATTTTCATTCCATTCATCATGAATGAAAGGAACTAAGAATGGTGATACTTAAACATGCAAATATTGTACTTTATTACCTCCTTTCTGCAGAGTCATCAAAAAGTAACAAGGACCTAGGTAGCAAAGCAAGTTATAAAGAAATGAAAAGAGAAGCACTGGGGGCTATCTTGGTTGAATCAATATAAAGGCAGTAAAATGTCTGGAGCCTGTTAGCTTCTCAGATTCTCCTGATCTGATGAGGCTAAAAAAGAATTGGGTATATGTAGAATTAATAGGCCAGGAAAAAACCCTTGATTTTCAATAATTTCCCTCCTTCCTCTCTTTCCTCTTGCATAGGTTCTATCTTCAGTATTCACTGAAATAGGGATATTTCTTCAGAACCAACAAAATGCATGTAGATGCTAAGACAGGACTCAGTCCAGCTTACAGGAACCCACTGAAACCTTCCAGGAGGGGAAATTATATAGGCATGCCATAGAAGCTACTTGTCCATTAATCTAGGCAATGCCTGCTTACTGGTGTGCTCTCTCATAGGTAAATAAGGAAATAACAGTGAGGTAAAGGGGTGTTTTACTCATTACCTCTAGTCCAGGGCCAACCTTAGCCCATCTATTTAGAAAGCTCCATAGTGATTCTGATGAGCCCTGTGATAGGGCACCACTGTTCTCATAAGATAAATGTTCATTTCTAAATGAAGCAAGGGGTCACTCAGTCCTAACAGGAAGCTAAGACTGATCAGATGGCTAATGATAATTAGGGCATGATGAAAATCTAGCTCAGCAAAGCATCTCTTTGTGAAATATAATATGGTTACAATGAATGTTTTCCAATGATGCATTTTGATTAAATCAGCTATAGATAACCAACCAAATTGCTCTTTGGGATCAAGAACAAATGTAAACTGCCATTTAGGCAAATCACCCTCAAATACATGAAATTTGGCACAAAGGAGAAACAAACAACTAAACTCTATCACCTAGACACAGATCTTCTAGCTGCATGGAACAAAATTATTTATCCATATTGCCATTCTATCTGGGCTGTGGGCGTTATGGATAAGCCATCCTTTCCTGGGGAGAGTGAGGTGATTTCCTTCCCTTTTATCCTTCCCTTCATATTGAAACTGACAAGCAACAATGAATTGTGTAACTGCAATAGAACTCACATATTAGAACATATTATTATAAATTAGCCACACTTCAAAAATTTAAACACCTTGAATCCAAGACACTACTTAACTTGCAAAGGTTACTTAAAGATGTAAGTTCCATTTCCTGTTTTAACAGCTGAGTTTAAGTACTTTCAGTAAATACTGCCTTATTATATTTTCCTTCCTTAATTGCACTCTTCTCTCAGATACTGTTTTAAATTCTGAGCTATGTTTTCAACTGACAAACAAAATAAGGGCTTGCTTAATTCAGTTTGGTCAGGCTCCTAAATTTTTTCTGTTGTAAATTTGATTATCATATTTCTAAACTATATCCTATAAATTTCGCACTGTGATTACAAAGTTATGCTCTGATAAATTTTTGTGGATGTTCCATTCAGAGCTTGTTAAGTAAGAAGTGGGTATCTATTTAGAGAAATGTGTGAGAGTATAATTGAAAACATAGCTTGTATTTTTCAATTGATTTTGCTTTGACTCAACACGGTTACACAACATAAAACCTATACATATCTGTGAGATAACTCATACTTGGCTAAGGTGAGGGTTTAAAAGGAGCCCCACATTTACCTGCCCTTCATACACAAATAAGTGTGACATCGAAATGGGCTACAAGTGCTTGAAGGAGAAATCTTGTTCCATGTTTCCTCCAGAGACCAGCCTCCTGTTCGCATCACTGTAGCGAAGGCAAATGACTGAGTCTAGAAAGTAACAGTACTGCTCACATGCCACTAAGCACAGTGGGGTTCCTGGTCAAAGTTACTGGAAACTTGAACCCCTTTTTAAGTCTCAACTGATTTGTGCCTTGCTCTGTCCTCACAGGTGGGCATGTATTTCCAAGTATAGCCTTGCATTCATTAGTGTAGAACAGTAGTAAAAAGATGTATAAGGTCATAATAACAACATAAGGAAATTCAGTTGACGGAAATGACCACTTGGAGATTCTAAAGAAAGCAGAATGCTAGAAGGCCTAACTTTCCAATCATTCTCACCAGCCCCGTCAAATTCTATTGCATTTAAATCTGGTTCTTTGGAGGAAGATAATTCTGTTTAATGCAGTCCCAAAAGCTGAAGCTTGCCTTGATTAGGATTTTTTTGTGGCACAGCATTTGCACTGCCTATTCGTGGCAACAGTGAACCTCGGCTTCTCACTGTAAAAAAATCTGAGTTTTACATATTAATTGACAGTCTTCAGGTTAGTAAGGCTACTATGCTGTTAGAATTTGCATGTTTAGGCATATCCCACTTTTACATAATCCAAGAAGCATAAATTGCTACACTGACAAATGAGAAACTCGGACTCCTCTCTTGCACTCCTGATTGGTTCCTGCCCATCATCTGTTCCTTCCAATCCAAGGGAAATCCAAGAAGGCACTAGGCTTGAGGGATAGGACTCTCCCTACAGATTCTTTTTGGGGGAAAAATGAAGATCCCTATTTTTTTCCAGTTCAGTTAAGCCATTTCAAAGTAACGTGTTTGGTAGATTGCTTATAACTACCACCACCGTCCTTTGTAGGCACTTTTAGCAACTTTCTAGAACCTGGGAGTCCAGGGTGTCACCCTCTAGGGGCGCTGTACCTTTGCAACCCACTATGTTGTAACACTCACTTCTCTCATGTGTCTCCTTCTACTAGAAATTTAGCTCTTTGGAGGATCGTGTTTGTATGCCCCTAGAACAGACTCTTAGCTCATCAAAAGCTAGAGGAGTGAATGGGCAGTGGAACATCATGAAAGTTACAAAAAGTTTTGTTATACAAGGTTTCTGATGTGGAGCACCAGAGTTAAGCTGATGGAGTCGGTGAATAAAGAATCCCTTCGTCTGATGGGATCAGAACTGTAGTGCAGCCTTGCTGACCGCCAGTCCGAACCCTCTCCCTGCCCACGACCCTGCTACCCTTATGCAGATGTGAAGTAAATTTCTGTACAAAGTCGCTCAAATAACATGTTTCTTTTGAACGTTTGACACAGTAGAAACTGAGTACCCCCCTGAAATGTCAGTATATATGGTGTTTAAAAAACAAAATATTTATGTTACTTGTTTTTCTATTTTTGTAATTGGTATGCTTTAACATATATTTGTCTTTGGAATAGAATAATGATTATGAAAAATTCTGGGTAGGATGAGCATTGTCTTCATTTAGTAATGAAAGAGTGTCAAGATACTTTGTATATATATATTTTTCTCATGGAGAGTGAGAAATAAATATACTGGGAAAACTTTTTGCTAACCTACTTCTATTCATAAATGGTGTTTCCTTAAGATAAGTGCTATTTGATAGTCGTAATTGTGAATGTTTACACAATTATGTCTGTGCTGTGTGGTGTGTGTGTGCGTGCATGCACTTGTCTGTATATTATCAGGTCCCATGATTGTAAATATAAAATTTCTTTCTCAGACTCTCCTTTGCATTTCCACTGCCTCGGTCCTAATTCTGATTTATACAATCTTTTAAAATACAGATTTTTAGACTAAAAAGTGCTTACCCATGAAAATGAAAATCATACAGATATTTTAAAAGAACTCTTCACCCTTCGCCAATCATGCTTTGCTCCCTGAGCTGGCTTCGTAGGCATGTGACCTGGGGGGCTACACATAGTTCCTGCAGTGGGAGGGACCTGTGTTTGTTTTCTTGCTCTGCTGTTGCCTTCTTGGAAATTTTAATCATTTTGAACACAGGGTCCTGCACTTTCATTTTGCCCTCAGCCTCACGGAATACGTAGTTGGTCCTGTCACCAAGCCACCCCTCTCCTGTTCCCCTTCACTTATGTAATCATTCTTGACTGTGTTACTTCCAGAATTTTCTGTGTATGCAGGCATGTTAACATGTGTGTATTAGTTTTTACATCAATGGCATTATTCTGTACATATACTATAGAATATATATTCTATCTTTGAAACCATACTTCTTCAGAAATCTGTGCTTAGAATCTATACTTGCTTTTTTTTTTTTAAAGATTTTATTTATTTATTTGAGAGAGAGAATTAGAGAGAGAGAGAGCACATGAGAGGGGGGAGGGTCAGAGGGAGAAGCAGACTCCCCGCCAAGCAGGGAGCCCGATGCGGGACTCGATCCCGGGACTCCAGGATCATGACCTGAGCCAAAGGCAGTCGCCCAACCAACTGAGCCACCCAGGCACCCAGAATCTATACTTGCTTTGACTCCTCATTGTTGTGTGATGGAATTTTTCCGTTAAAGAGTCTCTGCCTCCCCAGCACCCATGCCCTGCTCCCCGTAGGCAGTCTCCATACTGCTGTGGAGGGTTTTTTTTCTAATTGTGGCCATGTCACTCCTCTGCTAAAAATGGACAATGCTTCCCTGTGGTGTATAGAATACAATGTCCAATGTGTTTGGACTCTGTGGAACCATGGCCAGTGTGCTCGCAAACTGGAATTCTGAGCGTGAAGGTCTGAATGATGCCTCTGTTAGACTAAGAGATTCACTAAGATAAGCCCTCACTGCTAAGCAGCAGTCGGCTGGTCTCTGCCAGGATTGCCTAATCTGAACATAGCATTTATTTTCAGACTTTGGAACATCCTCTGTAACAGGTAGAAAAAAAAGGGATCTTCCTTTTTTCTTACCATTTCTTTGTCGAGTTGCTAATAACCAGCCTTGAAAATAGCAAAGACTGTATCATTTGTGCCTCACCCCCAATTTATATGTTGAAACCTTGCCCCCCTTGAGTGATGTAATTATTAGGAGGTGGAACACCTGGAATGCAATTAGGGCCAGATGAGGTGTTGAGGGTGGGGCCTCCATGACAGGATTAGTGTCCTTAGAAGAAGAGGAGACTGGAGCTCTATCTCTGTCTTGTGAGGACCGCAGAAAGGCAGCCAATGGAAGCTGGGAAGGAGCTCTCACCAGAGCCCAGCCCTGCTGGTCTCCAGATCTCAGATTTCTCAGCCTACAGAGCTATGAGAAATGAACATCTGTTGTGTAAGCCACCCAGTCGATGATATTTTAAGACAGAGGAGGAAGAAAGCTTTTAGCTTTCTATAAACTGATTAATCTACAGTATAGGATTAGATCATATAGGCTTCTTTTATTTTATAGATGAAGAAAGTGAGCTGGGGAAACAGTATGTGTCATGTCAAAAGCCATGGAATTTAGTTATGAATTAAATTAACATCTACTGCCTTTCAGGTTAATAGACTGTGACATCTTGGAATTTTCCTGAACGCTCTAAATTCTGAGGTCAGAACAGGATTCTGGAAGAGTTTAGAGATGTCTAACTATTACAGCAACAACTATTTTCATTGCTTCCAGTCCTGCATTTCTTAGATGTGGATGTTGGATTGTCCAAGTTGGTGGTTAAAAATGCCAGAGTAGTAGCCACACATATGTGTGTGATCATGGGAGAATTCTTCAATCTCTCTGAGCTTTCATTTTCTTAAGTAGAAAACAGATATAATAGCTACCTCACAGATTCGTGATTAGAAATAAATAAGATTTTACCCTATCTGTTAACAAATATTTGATAAGCGACTATTACATATCAAAAAGTTGTGCTAAGCAGTGAGATTATGTCAGTGATTCAAACATGTCCCTTGTCCTCATGAAGCTTACAGTCTGGTCAGATTTAAGGTATGAAAAAGTTAGCAGCACACTTACTTCCTTGCACAGAATCAATTCTCAGTTAATAATACTGATGGTTCATACATTTCTAAATGTTTGTTTTCTTCTCTTTCCTTTTTAAAAGTAACTAATATGGCTGCTTTATCTTCAGGGCTACTCTTGGTCATGAAAATTGGGGCATTTATATTGGAATCACCATGAAGAAGAATGTCCGTCCTCCTGCCCTGCTCTTTACCCCCTGTCATTATTTCTAAATTATTTGCTAGTAGAGAATCTGAACCTAGGCTGATCTGAAAAACTGGCATACATTCATCCCAGTGCTCTTTCCCTTATGCATTAATAGAACTTAAAAAAAATAAATCAGGTTTTGAACTCAGTCTTGCCCCTATGTGAGCGCTTACAAATGGTTGGTAAGGAAATGTTCATCTAATAAAAAATATTTCGAAGATCTGGATAAGAATTACTTACTTCATGTTAACCAAGCATTTCGGTCTATGTGCCCAGTTCACACGTCCAAGAGCTCGGCCAGGATCTACCTACTCAGAGTGCGCCTAGCAAGGAGACACTGCATGTCCAACAAATCAGCTTAGAGGCCTCACTAAAGGAAAAGCAGCCTAGTGAGGTCCGTGTGAGACCTGCCCGGGAACGTGAAAGAAGATCAGGAAGGTTAGCGTGTCATGCACTCAGGAAGCTCTAGCAGAAGTGAGCTTGACATGCAGGGACATTTCATTGCTTGTGCAAGCGAGCTGCAGATGTCTGCTGTAACCGCGGGGCCTTGCTGGAGCCGCGGCTGACAAGGCCAGCTTCTCAGAACTGCCATCTGTCTGCGGACGTGGCAAGCTCTTACCAATGTGTGCTGAGAGAACCAGCATGGAATTGGGGCAGCCTGGGACATGACTTTAATGTCCTCCATCTGTCAAGTAGACTTATTTGGAAATAATGGATCATTCTGAGCAAGAATTGTTCAGGCTCTTCTAGAGTAACATTTACCCATTATTCTAAAAGCCAAATGGCATGCAGTTAGTTACCCTCTGTGGAGTCAGAGAGCAGGAATCGGTCTAGTCAATACAATTGCATGGCTCTTGGTGCTTCAGGTGGCATAAATGAAAGGCTTCCCCCCACTGGATCCAGAACCTACCTTCCTTCCTCCCAGGCACTGCTGGAGTTGGGGCTTAGTAAGAACACCATATTGGCAGTCATGGGGCTGCCAAGTTATTTCCCTCCAGTCACAGGTCCTGTTGTCTGAACAGCTAAGGCAAGGCACAATCCATTGGCCTGGAATAGACAGCGAAATCTTTGTTCAGATTCTACTACTGAAATTATAGTTCGTAAGTCACTACAGAGAGAAGACCACTTTGACTGTGTAAGTCCACGGAGCGAGGCATGGCCCCCTGCCAACCAGATAGAATCACATGTAGAAATGTTCTGAAATAACACAGTCTGTGCCGAAATCAAGTATGAGTCCTGCTCTGTGAAAATACATTCTTAACAAAAAACCAAGAGATTGGGTGCTACTCCATTATTACTTGTTTTTAAATAATACATTAGGCACTAAGAAGGACCGAAGTAGATGGGAAGCCACTAATATTAAGGGAGTTGACCACAAATCTTCATTGACCTAACACAAGCTTAGGTTAGCAATCCAGCAATACATATATTCCCCGCTTTCAAGAGAGTCAAGGTATAAGAGAAATACTTTAATATTCTGATAACTCATTATTTTGAAGACTAGGTATTGTTCCTTAACTTGATTGGTGACCTTTTCGGTGTGAATCTCTTCAGCTCATTCTAGCTCTGTTGCCTTCATTTCTTCAGCTGTAAGACAAGGCATGTACTGTTCTCACACGGCTGGGGGGAGGATTTCATGGGATAATGCATGTAATGTATCTAGCACAACTATGATATCATATTTACCTTTGTTACTAGGAGACTTCAGGCACAAAATAGGTCACAAGCTTTAGTAAATGCTTATGAGATAAATGAATATTCTCAATGCATTTTAAAATCTTTTCTATTTTATTGATAAAGTGATATGTATTCAAAACACCTGCACTTTTAGTGTGAGTAGACACATTAATAATTTATTAGAAAAAAATCAAGAAATGATTTTTTTTGATTTTTTTTTCCTTTTTCTTCTTTTCAGAAATGGAGTTTGAACCAGTGTATTGAATACAGAGTGGTTACTTACATCCTTTGTGGAGAAGACCCTGATGTCTCCAGCAATCACATGCTCTACCCTAAAGCTCTTGCTTATGTTACCCCTAGATGTTTCTCTTCAAAGTACCGAGGAGCTAAATATTCCTAGCGGCTTTTTGAGTTAGAAAGGAAAAAAAAAAAACAACTTTATCCATCCTGGCTTTGCTTTCTGTTAACAAAAGTATCTGGTGTGACATTAATTTTAGTGGGAAGAATTCCTACTTTCAGGCAATGAATATGGTGCGTTCACATTTCATTACCTCAAGGATGTCAGAATTGTGTGTTTGTGGAATAGTTAGAAATAATAAAATATGAAAGAAGATCTAGTTTATGGCTTACTAGTTGATCACAGGAAAGGAAAAAAAATGTGGGTATATTAAGAGAGAACTGGGGGAGATAAAATAGTACTCTCTGGGAGGATTTTAACTTAATACATTATTGAAATATCTACCTTACTAGACGTTAGGTGCTATTGGTGTTAAAATATAATAACTAAAAAAAAATAACGTTTCATAGCACGTGTCAGATGCTAGGAATATTCTGAGCACTTTAATATATTAACGTATGTAAGCCTCTTAACTTACAATGCTAAACCTCAAAAAAATTTATAATCAGGTTAGAGGGTTACAATTTATACATGTAAAATAGTTACAGCATAATAAAAGTAAGGCATAATTGAGTAAAAATATCTATGTGGTGCCAAAAGAGTCTGGGCTCTAGAGACACACACACAGCTGAGCTCTGCCTTCAGCTAGCTCTGTGGACCTCAACTCTGCACATTAGAGTCACCTTCAAAGCTTGTTAAAATCCCCATGCTCAAATTGTATCCTGGACTGATTAATTCAGAACCACTGGGTATGGAACTCAGGCACCGGGATTTTTTAAGTGCTTTCCAGGTGATTCCAATATGCAGCCACAGTTGAGAACCACTATTTAACTTGGAAAAATTACTTACTATTCTCTCTAGGAGAAAAATATATATAGCACCTGCCATAGTGCCTGATACCTAGCACCTGGTGGATATATTTTTCTCTCCCACCCCCACCTTAGGTAAGCCTTGGCGGTTCAGAATAAAGAAAGCATCTTGAGGGTCAGAGTTGTCTGGAAGTTCCCATGGAGCACATGAAATGTGGTCGGGTCTTCTGGATGGATCAGATTCGGAGAGCTGGAATGGGGGGTACTTTGGGGACAGTGATGAGGCAGCTCTAACAGCAGTGGGACTGAAGAAGGAAGCGGCCTCCACCAAAGATTCCATATAGGAGCAAAAAAGAAGTCTGCTCCGTAAAAGGCATTTCTGAAGTTTCCAGATGTAGAGAAGAGCCATGCTACTAAAAGACATGACATAGAAAATTTAGGAGAGGTGCTGGGTGTTGAATGGCAAAATGAAGACTGTCCTCAAAGGTGCTTGTTTCTCCATCCAATTCTCTTTTGTAACTTTTCTGTGGTTTTCATTCAGAATTTACCTTGCTTCTAATTCTAACTTTGCCCTGGAATATAGTGTTTGTAATCAATAACCACCTCCTGCCTATGTATCTTCACAACTTCATAAAGATTTGCGGTCAGTGGGCATCCTCTCGAATGGAGTTGGAATGGGTCTTTGGATCTCCTGTCCATCCTCCTCTTTTACAGATGAGGTAAACTGAGGACCTAAGAATTAAAGGGCAGAAATGGGATCATGCTGTTAATGACAGGCTGGACTAGAACTGAGGTCTTGGGGTCTCCAATTTGCTGATCCTTTTGTCATGTTAGGCCAGGTGAGCACAAAATTAACAGACAAAAAATGAAATATGGCCTAATGACCTCTTTGGTAGCACTTACAGGAAAACCCACAAATAGGTTATTTTAATGAATTTATCTTTATTTTGAAATGCTGAATTTATTTAGTGGATTCATGTGTTGACAGAGACCGTGTTTTAAAAAAAAAGATTGTTAATTTTCTTTCTAATAGGATGGTGGTATGTGGGGGACATAAATGTGTTTCTGCTAATGAGATTATATTTAGTAATATTTTGAAGGGCTCAGTTTTCGTCAGATCCTTGAGTATTTCAGAGCACATGCATCCTCTCCTCCAAACACTCTCTCCCCCCTAATCTTGCTGACAGCTAATTTTGCACAAACTGGGGCCTTCTTTGGCCATTTGCTTCTAAAGCTGAAGAAGCAAGTGGCCAATTGCATGCACAAAAATCCAAATATGGGTACAATTAGTTTGTGGGCATAAAATCTCAAGCACATCAAAAGGACTCCTGATTGGGTCTCTGAAAACTTGGCCCCAGTGGTTCATACTACTATATATTTATATAGTCATAACTCTCTGCATTTTTGTATTAGTTAAAAATGCCCCCCTTTTTTATTGTGATTTAGTAATACTGCTTGAAATAGACATCTGTATAACATCTGCAGGACTGGAGTTTCTTGACATTTTAAATGATACCAGCTCTTAACTAAAATTGTCAAAAAGAGGGACATAAATGCTATGTTATATATTTAAGCATTGAATGAATCAAAGCTGTGATTTCTGAAATAGAGTATGACATGTGTTTTAGGGAATGACATTCTGAGGAATAAAAATGGCTTTTGGGAGAAGTTATTTGGTTTATAATTATAGCTTTATATTTAATGCAAGTTAGAGTTCAGCCATTTAAGTGAATCAGATTGGCTGACATAATGGAGAGAAGAAATTCACTTTTGTGACTTAGGGCCATGGTGAGATGTAAAATCATATAGATAGCACTAATTCCTGACTATGTTATAGAATAAAGCAGTTTTCACTCAAGAAAAAAGTACATCATATTTTCAACATTAGAAGTATTAAAATAAAATCATATTTCCTTGCTACAAAGAAAAGATGATACTATCGTCTGTTTACATATCATAAAATGCATTTGGAGCTATTTTCCTTTAAGGTACTTCTCATTCAAAAATCACTGTATAAGTTTCTCTGTCAGATTAGAAGAATTCTTTTTTCATTCTTAAGCAAGAGATTTTATTCTTTGGCTGTGTCTCATAGTTAAATTATTTTCTAAACGCTAAAAATCAACTTAAAATTAAAGAAAAAAAAACAAACCCAGGCCCTCAAAATTATATTAGCTAGTGTTGTTGAAAAAGATGTGCAGACCATCATTTCATTGGCAAGGAAAAAAATGTATCCGGTTTGCTAAATAACTGTAATGTGCTGTGAAAATAAGATTTTGGAACTAATTTATGGTCATATAAGCTAAAGCCGGAGTGCCTGAATCAACTTCCTTCCAACGTTGTCCACCATGACAGCTGCTTTCAGCAGGAGGGAGTCCTACTGTCAAGGAAGGAACTCTCTGGCCACAAAAAATCCATTCTTGCAAACTGCTTTTCCTGGTCTCACTCATTTGTTTTGAATCTTTAGGTCTTTAGAACTGTTATGGGAGGGGCAGTGAGCCTTGGTTGACCATGCCCTGACTGCTCACAGTCTTCCGTGGGAAGGAGGAGGACTTGGATCTTGGTTTTAGTTCAGCAACCATTTTATTTTATTTTATTTTATTTATTTATTTATTTATTTATTTAAATTTTTTTTAAAGATTTTATTTATTTGACAGAGAGACACAGCAAGAGAGGGAACACAAAACAGGGGGAGTGGGGAGGGAGAAGCAGGCTTCCCGCGGAGCAGGGAGCCCGATGCGGGGCTCGATCCCAGGACCCAGGGACCATGACCTGAGCAGAAGGCAGATGCTTAACGACTGAGCCACCCAGGCGCCCCTCGGCAACCATTTTAAAATCACTGAAAGATGAAAAAGGGACATTCTCTGCTCTGGAGAAACATATAATCTAGGGCAGTTATCAGCAATGCACCTTTGACTATATTAATACACACTGTAATGTATGTACTTATACTCCTGTATCTGTGTATTATGTTCATTATAAAACAAAAATAAGAAGGATTAGATAAAAATAAATGCACATATATTTTCATCTTTACGGGCTACATCCTGTGGACTGTCCGTCCCATGCCACGCCATCCAATGCATCATTCCACTCTGAAAACTACTGGTTAGTGAAAGAGAGAGAAACATGTAAAGTAAACACTTGGAACATAATGAGGTAAGTGCTATGGTGGATATGTGCCCCAGGTATTCTGGGAGCATAGCAGAGAAGCCAATCTGGGGGTGGGCTGGTAAGGAGAGGCTTCCTAAAGAGGAAAATACAGCATCAGGAGAATTAGGCCAAGATGGGAAGAAAACTTTCAGGAGCCAGGGACAGCACGAAGCAGAGCACGGAATCCTGCAGTGGCACTGTGGGCGTGAAGTGAAGCCAAGAGGCTAGGAGGAGCGGGCAGACAGGGAGGGCCAGATTTTGAGGCTCGGTGTTGTCAGGCTAAGGGACATGGGCTTGACTGGGGAGTCTATCTTGGGGTCTTCTCTCAAGAAGCCGAGCTACTCAAGTTCCTGAAGGTGTCTGCTTGAAGATAGCTTCTCCTGTTAAGGACCAGGCACAGAGATAGCTACGTGACAGGGCCTGGCGTAAGTTACAGCAAATTTAATGAGCAGAAAAAGATGCCACTTCCTGAGAAATCTAGTACTATAGCTTTGACTTTTTGTTGAAGAACTTTTGACTTGGTTCAGTAGGAGGAATGGAATTAAGTTGTTTTATGACTCTCAGTAAAATGTCATCTGATAAAAAAAAATCCTTAACTAGACACATCGGTGTCTCCTTTGTATGTAAGAGTATATATCTCATTTAGCTGAGAATCATAAACCATACCACCTGACATGCCATAATGGGCAAATCCCTCCCTATGCACCGACAGTGATTTATTATTTAGAACACATGTTCAAGAACGGGGATATGCCCATGTTTGTTAACTGTGCATGCCAAATTGCGATTTGTACTGCCCATTTGTGAAACTCATTTCCCATTCAAGTTGTGGTGTGAAGTTCATGGCAAGGGTAGAAAAGCTCTTGAGTGTTTTCTCAGACTCTTTAGATGAAGGGAGACTTGGGGTCATGAGGCCAGAGGGACAACCAGGAATCTCACAGAAGATGCTCCTTGCTCCTCTTATCTCTTTGGAGGTATTTTTAGTCCCAGCTTTAGCTTGACCCCACTAGTCTCCACTGAAAGAAGAACACTGGGAAGGAGAGAAACAGGGAACGTGGACAGTGGCACCAAAGTGTCTCATTCCAGCTCTGCTCTATAATTAGGCAGCATTCAACACTGTAATTTCAATTTGACATCATGATTTTCCTGCCTCTATTAATGTTCAGTATATGGGAGATCTTAGTGATCATTCTCAAAGATGTTTTTTTTAAATTAAAAAAATGATTTAAACCTAGACTTGTTCCCTTAAGCAGTTCTTTGGTTCACATAGCCAACAGATATTTATTTTGTCCCTACTCTGTAGAAATTACAGTGCTAGGTGAATTGATAGAGTGTGAACAAGTCAGACTCCCCGTCCTCATGTAGCTGATGATCTGGGAAGACTGACCTCAAAGAATTAATTACGTACTTACATTTAAATGATTGTGGAAACGGTCATGGAAGAAAAGCACAGGGTGCTATGAAAATATACAATAAGGAAACAAATCAGAGGCTCAAGAAAGGTTTTCTGGTACAAGTGACTTTTTGGCTGATATCTGTAGATGAATATGGATGAACCAGGCAAAGAGCAGAGGGTGAAGAAAAAAGAATTTGGTGAATCAAATAGTTCACATATTAAAGCAATGTATTCAGATTAATTCTATGTGTTACCGTTCATCCTAATGAAAAAGTCATGTAGTACCTTGATTTTTTTGTATAAGGATAGTTTAAGTATATACTCATCTATATTAGAGGATTTTTTAGGAGAAGTGATATCCAAAGTAATCATCACCTGTTGTGTCCCCAGATGGACAGATCTTTAGTTCGGGCTGTGAAATGGCTTCAATGTAGTCAGAGGAAATAGGCTGTAACCCACAGGTTTCCTCTGGGTGAATCAGCAAACCACAATCCTGCATTAAAATGGTAGAAATTAGCTGTAATTAACCTGACCTACAGTAATAAAATCTAAAAAAAATAAGATTATTTTTTTGTGCCAAATAACCTTTGCAGATAAAAGGGAGCAATTTTTTACCCTTCTTGTGGTATTGACTTATCAATAGTTGTTTGTGCTAGAAGTAACTACTTGCATTGAGAGATGAATATAAATCCTAATGACAATTTAATCTTTGTTTTGGCATTGATATTCATTACTGCATTAATACTGTCATTGATATTATTATTGCTCTGCCATTTTTTTAAAGAAATGGATGCAAGTTTTACCTTAAAAAAATACACCTGTGTGTTGTTGACTCATTAAAAATAGACTATAAGACAATATATCAAGTGAGAAAAACCATTAATGTGAAAAAATGGGAAATATTTGAGGAGAATGTTAACAGATGAATTTCATTTCAATGCACATTTATTAAGGACCCATAATATGCCAGACATGGAATTAAATACATATATTTTATTCAAAACTTATAAAAGTAGGTAACATGTCACTGCAGTGAATATCATTATAGATGCTTGTCTACTAAGCAATTCTTTCTCTAGTCTGACACGTGCAGTGGAGAATAGCAGTTTGGCTCTCTGAGCTCTCTCTTCATCTCTCCTCTGCTCCAGCAGGTCGGAGCACTCTCATTTTCATTTAGCTTTTCCTTCCTTCCTTCCTTCCTTCCTTCCCCCCTTCCTTCCTTCCTTCCTTCCTTCCTTCCTTCCTTCCTTCCTTCCTTCCTTCCTTCCCCCCTTCCTTCCTTCCCCCCTTCCTTCCTTCCTTCCTTCCTTCCCCCCTTCCTTCCTTCCCCCCTTCCTTCCTCCCTCCCTCCCTCCCTCCCTTCCTCCCTCCCTCCCCCCTCCTCCTCCACCTTTCCCGCTCCTTCCCCTCCCTTCTGTCTTTCTCTCATGCATATATGTGCTCACTTTTTATCGAGGTAAAATTGATATATAACATTATATGAGTTTCAACCGTAGAACGTTACAATTCAACGTGTGTACACACTACAAAGTGGTCTTCTAGCTTCTTCTTACAAGGTATTGGCTCCTGTACCTCGCCGGTGTCCCTCCATCCTGCCTCGCCTGATTCCACTGCCTCCCTCTTCACAGGGTTCTGTCAGTCTATCACGCACCCTCATGATAAATGCTATTATCTCTGCTGGGAATGCTTTCCCTCTAATTTTTCCTGGAGAGCATCTTTTTGTGTCTTAGGTCTCAGCAAGGCCTTCTTGGGACTCTGGCACCATTATGTCTCCCACTCTCGTCCATGTCATCGCTGCTTGTTTCCTTCATACCCTTCACCTTTTGATAATTTGAATATTTTCAAATATTCAAATATTTGATATTTGGTGATAATTTGTTATTTGTGTCTTTATTCAAATATTTGATATTTGGTGATAATTTGTTATTTGTGTCTTTTCCACTAGACTGAACACTCCATGAGAGCAAGTAACTATTTCACGCACACATATACCCAGTCCCTACCATAGAGTAGGCAAATATTTATTGACTGCATAAAAGGTTAGGCATAATTGTTTCCCACTTCATATCATAAATTCTCAGTAATGGAGAGAAATAATTGGTTTGACCTCTTTGCTCTGTAACTCTGTCTCTAATGAGCAGTTTCTAGTCACCTTCCCTCACCGCTCACATATCCTCACCCCCAACTCAGACTTCCACATCTCATATGAGAAGGTCCAGGACATTAAGGAACAAAAGGAATGAGGGTTATGTACAGACTTCATGAAATCTTGATTCAGTATACATATTTCCATTTTTAAATTCATAAGTGAAGTTGGAATTTAGAATACCTATTAAAGATCAGGAATGTGATTTGTATTAAAGTGTTCATTATAAAAAAGCAATTAAAATAACACAAAGTTAATAATAATGTCGTGAGGAGTTTTAGTCTGAATAAACATCTATGAATGTGTGTGTGTGTGTGTGTGTGTGTGTGTGTGTGTGTGTGATAGCTATCTACACATTTATTTTTGGTACAGCCTGAACCTTTTTGTAAGGCTAGAAAAAATAACATTAAGCGTCTATGAGACTGCCAAAAATGTTTGCATCAAACATGAGGAAGGGCAATGAGAAATAACATTGTACACAAGTGATGGGATTGCAAATGAGTTCAGCTACTTTTGGAGGGAAGTTTATACTAAAATAAAAAACTCACAGACTCCATAGCCCTGAAGTCAGACTTCTCAGAGTCTACTCTAGAGAAACCCTCATGTAATGTATAAGGATAGAACTAAATGGACTAACTAACATGGAGAGATTTCCAAGACACATGATAAAGAAAAAAACAAAACCTAAAGAAATGCTTTGTTATAGAACAACATTTATCATATGAAACACACAGTGAACGTGCCACCAAGTCACCTAAATTCAGGTACTTCAGACTGAGATGTTATGCTCAACGTATTAATAAAAAGATACCTTTTAGCATATATAAATCAACATATATAGATAGAGATAGATGATGATAGATTCATTCATGCATGCAAATAATGTTGAAACATTTCTAAAACTCTGGATTTAGAGAAACCTTTGCTGAAAATTATTGTTTGGGGTCTCTCTGGGGTGTGTGTGTGTGTGTGTGTGTGTGTGTGTGTGTGTGCGCGCGCAAGGGCATATCCTAATATTCACCAGGAGGGCATCAGAGAGTCCAGATCACAGCTGACAGAGTCCTAGCCGTTCTCTGTGGAAGCCCCACGTGTGATTGACACGTATCAATCAATGAGAAAAATGTGCTCTTACATGCGCTGATGGCTTGTCCTGTGGGGGACCCAACTCAATCCCTGACGAGTGGGTGTGGGCTGTTTTGGGAAGCTTAGTCACAGGAGCTTTTCTGAGGTGACATCTGAACAGAATAATGAGAAAAATCAGGGGATGAGAGTTCTGAGAAGAAATTGCATGTCAAGCCCACAAGATAAAGCAGGAAAAGGATTTGTCTTACATCCTAAGTAAAAAAAAAAAGTCATTTTTTAAGAACTCATGTGCTGACAATCTACATTATAATGATCAAATCATGGAACCTTTCTTGAGATGGCACCTCGAAGCTTATCTACTACAAACTCCTACTCAGAGGAAGAACAATTAATTCATAATGTGGTCCTAAGCATTTTTGAATACAGCTTCAAAATGGACAAGTATTAATACCTAGCAAGTGCAAAGTTCTTGCTGAAAATGCAAGTCCCCAACCTCAAGTGGCATCATCTAGCTCATTGTCAGAAGTGCCTTCTTTATCTTGCACTGAAATCTACATCTCATTTGTTCTAATTATCTTCTTAGCTGCAGCTTAGAAAAAAATTACTATAATAATACAGAAGCGTGTTCTGATCCGACTTCAAAGCTTCTGAAACAAATGGCTGGAAACAGAGCATGATAATCTTCTAAAATGTCCCATGTTTGCACTTTCTGAATATCGGGGATCCCCCGTATGAGCCCGTGATAATAGCAGAAACATAATGCAGAGCACAGGAAAGCAGACTGGGAGTCCGCCTGGGTGACCACACCTGCTCCTTGGAACTTGGGTCTTTGTGTTTGAATTGTCACCTGGCGTCGTGCTATTTCTGCCTCAGGTGGACTTTCCCAGGGGCTACCGCTCTGTGACAGTTGGTAGATCAGACCCATTGGTTCTAACTAAACACCCACGACTCTAGTACATTCTAAGACAGGACAGGAATCAAAGTGATATTGGAAAGGATAGACACAGCTGAGGGTAGGAGAGGGAGAGCAGATTTCAAGGTAAATGAAATTTAGTCCTAACCACCTTTCTGTAGTTGAGGTCAAAGAATATTCTATTGTATTGTTTTTCCTTTTGAAATTCTCCTTGGCAGTTAATCTTTGTTTGCAGTTCATAAATCTTAACCCTTTCAGTTAAACTCTTGGCTCTTTTGGAAAGCCAAGGCAGCCTGCTGAAGTGGACGTTATTCATTTTCCAGCTGCAGCCAAACAATGTTACTCTTAAGGTTGAATGAAACACAGCATCTGGCTAAGTACAGACCCAAGTCTGGAGACCGGCTGACAGAGTTGGGCGAGTAAGAAGAAGAGTGGCATCAGTACAGATGGGTGGGCTCTGTGCACAGTTTATGAAATAAGAGAATAGCAGCATACAGCGGAAAGAGCTCCACTGTGTTACGAGTCATCCTTGTGAATTTTAGTTCCAGTTTTGCCATGAACTGGCTGTATGATGTTGAGTAAGTCACCTGACCTCATTTTCTCAACATAAAATGATGAAAGGTGGAGAGAAAAGAGGGGGAAAATGCATTAAATGATCTCTTAAGTATGGCAGCAGGCAATGTTGGGTGCCTACACAATATCCATTCTCCTTTCTTCCTTTCTAACAAGAAGACCTTTGTTTTGTTGCAGGTAGCAATATATCAGGATGAAAAAAAAAGAGGAAGAAATTCTATTTCCCAGTCTTCTCTGTGGCTAGACATAGCCATGTGACACTATTCTAGCCAAAAAAAAAAAAAAAAAAAAGGAAGGGAAAGAAAAATTAGTAAGTGAAAGCAGAAGTTGACTACAGATTTCTAGAAAAGTTTTGCTTCCCTGTTGTAAGCTTTGCCTCCTTGATGTGCATTTTTTTGGTCACTCTGTTTCTTGATTCCTCTTAGAATGCAGATGCAAGCTTGAAGGAGGAAGAGCCATGTTGTGACCATGAGACAACCGTGAGCAGAAACGTGAAAGTGCCCAGGGCATAGACGCTGCTGCAGAAATGCAGTGCCAACTTTGGGTTGTCTACCTCTGCACTTGAGAAACAAACTCATACTTGGTCAAACCATTATGTAAATAAGAATATGCAGCCAAACTTCTCTTTTCCTCTAAGAGTTTGTGAAACCTATTCTTCTCAGGCCATATGAATCTCTCTGAGTACTGCTTTAGATATTAAAAGTGATTTACCTACTAATAACAAAATTTAAACTATCTTGAAAGAAAAACTCATTAGCATCTCTCATTTCTTTCCTCACTGGGGTGATTAGTAATTTGTTCAGGTTCAGACATATTCAAGAAAATGAATGACAGCTCTTTTGGTTGTAAGTGTCATCTCTTGGAGCCTCAGAGTTTAGATACACAGAAAAGGTAGTATTTAGCAGAGTTGCTTAAAATGGCATTAACCCCAAAGAGCTCCACATTTAGAGTATATCATTTTGCTGGAGACTTCACAGACTCCTGAATGGATTGCCATAGCTCTCACTAGAATGCAGTAAGATAATTAGCAGGGATTTCCTTGTTCAGACATGTGTAGAGTATATCTGTTTATAATTTTAAAAATTGACTAACTTTTCATGAAGTGCTACAGTGACTAACAGAAGAATATGAAAGTGCCCTTGGCTTTGTCTGCTGCCCTACCCAATGAATTCATGATCACTATTTCTTGTTACCAATTTTTCTGGGTGGCTCAGTCATTAAGCATCTGCCTTCAGCTCAGGTCATGATCCCAGGGTCCCAGGATCGAGTTCCACATCGGGCTGCCTGCTCCATGGGAAGCCTGCTTCTCCCTCTCCCACTCCCCTGCTTGTGTTCCCTCTTCCACTGTGTCTCTGTCAAATAAATAAATAAAATCTTAAAAAAAAGCCTATTTAGTTCTTATAAAAGGTGTTTTGCCATAAAGGAATTAGTAGTATTTCTAATTTTTAATGTGATATTGCCATATTTTTGGAGCCATGGAGTATTTGATCTGGTAGGTGTCCTTATTTTATTTTTTTAAAGATTTTATTTATTTATCTGACACAGAGAGAGAGAGACAGAGAGATATCACAAGTAGACAGACAGGCAGGCAAAGGGAGAGGGAGAAGCAGGCTCCCTGCTGAGCATGGAGCCCGATGCGGGGCTTGATCCCAGGACTCTGGGATCATGACCTGAGCTGAAGGCAAATGTTTAACCGACTGAGTCACCCAGGCACCCCTGATAGGTGTCTTTAAATCTTACTTGCTTTTCTGGACCCATGGAATCATGCCTTCAAGATGAAATAATTGTCTCCCTCTCCTACTAAATAATGAAAAATGCCCCCCTTAAGTTTAAAAATATACATTCACTCCCTATGGCACCCAGTTATTGCTGAGGCACCCATTTCTTCCTCTTTCCCTGGCCTGCTACTATTTCCAGGAACTCAGTAGTGACATTCAAACTGGGCAATCCTGGCACTGTCCCCTGAGAGGCAGAGTCCCCTTCCCATCAAGACTGATCTTTCCTATAAGAAATGAGGTTCCCAAAGGATCCTAAATTTGTATGGAACCACAAAAGACCCCAAATGGCCAAAGCAATTTTGAGAAAGAAGAACAAAGCTGGAGTTTCCTGATTTCAAACTATACTGCAAAGCTATTGTAATCAAAACAGCATGGTACTGGCAATAAAAACAAACACATAGATCAATAGAATAGAATAAAAAGCCTCCCCAAGGCCCATGCATATATGGCCAATTAATTGATGACATAGGAAGCAAAATTATACAATGGGGAAAAGGCAGTCTCCTCAAAAATGGTGCTGGGAAAACTGGACAGCTACACACAAAAGAATAAAACTGGAGAACTACCATATATAAAAATAAATTCAAAGTGAATTAAAGACTTGATTATAAGATGTGAAATCACAAAACTCTTAGAAGAAAACATAGGTAAAAAAAAAAGAAAAACTCTGATACTGGTCTTAGCAATATTTTTTGGGACCAGCCTCCTCAAGCAAGGGCAACACAAGCTAAAATAAACAAAAGGGATTACATCAAACTAAAAAGCTTTTGCACAGTGAAGAAAACCATCAACAAAACAAAAAGGCAACCTACTGAATGGGAGAAGCTATCTTTAAATCATATAAGCAATAAGGGGCTAGTATCCAAAATATATGAAGAACTCACACAACTTAATGTCAAAAAACCCCAAACAACCCGATTAAAAAGTGAGCAGAGGACTCCAATGGACATTTTTCCAAAGAAGACATAGAGATGGCCAAAAGGCACATGAAAAGATGCTCAACATCACTAACCATCAATGATATGCAAATGAAAACCACAATGAAGTATCACCTCACACCTGTCAGACTGGCTATTATCAAAAAGACAACAAACAACAAGTGTCAGCGAGGTTGTGGAGAAAAAGGAACTTTGTGCTCTGTTGGTGTCAATGTAAATTGGTGCAGCCATTATGGAAAACAGTATTGATTTTCCTCAAAAAGTTAGAAATAGAACTACCATACAATCCAGCAATTCCACTTCTGGGTATTTGTCCAAAGAAAATGAAAACACCAATCCAAAAAGATATAAAGATATATTCACCCCTATGTTCACAGAGATATTATTTACAACAGCCAAGATAGGAAAGAAATCTAAGTGTCCACTGATAGAAGAATGGATAAAGAAGAAGTGGTATATATATATATATGTGTGTGTGTGTGTGTGTGTGTGTGTGTGTGTGTGTATATATATATATATATATATATATATATATATATAATGGAATATTACTTGGCCATAAAAAAGAATGAGCTCTTGCCATTTGCAACTATATGGATGGACCTAGAGGGTATTATGCTAAGTGAAATAACTTGTCAGAGAAAGACAAATACCATATGATTTCACTTACACATGGAATCTAAAGGTCAAAACAAATGAACAAATGAAACAAAGGAGAAATAGACCGATAGTAACAGGAAACAAATTACTGGGAGGCAGGCAAAATAGGTAAAGGGGATTCAGAGGAACCAGTTTTCAGTTATAAACTAAATGTCATGAAGATGTAATGTGTGCTTAGGGAATATAATAAATGATATTGCAATAACTTTGTGAGGTGACAGACAGTAACCAGACTTATTATGGGGATCATTTTATAATGTATAAAGATAGTGGATCACTAAGATATACCCCTGAAACTAATAAGATACTGTATGTCAGTTATATTTCCATTGTAAAAAAGAAAGAAATGATGCTTCAGAGGAGCTAATTTCACTATCTTGTTCCAAAAGGAATGAATTATTTTTTGTCTTCACATTGTCTCTAAATTTAACAACTGCTTTCCTTGTATTGTAGTCAGCAAGCCATAAAATACTGAGTAGCTCTTATGTGATTCTTATTATTAGATACCCAGTGAACATGTGTAGGAAAATAGCTGAGGTATACATTAGCAATAAATAATTACGGCATAATCCATCTGAAATCATCCTTTACATACCACATTGATCCTAAGACCGAATTTTTTCATTAAGAAAAGAGTGTAATGCATATAAATTCATATGAAAGGAGATTTATATCCTTTATGCAAGGCATTTTGGAAATATCTTGTGAATATAATTATACTCCAAAGACTTTATCCTACAGATATACTTCATAAAGTCTGCAGGGAAATTTACTGGAGTTATTTGTATAATAAGAGAAAACTTGACACAATCCAAGTGTTCATCAGTAGGCGCTGGTTAAATAAAATCCACTTAATGGATTATTTTGTAATTCTTAGAAAAGAAGGATGCAGAGTAAAGATATGGAGAGATATATAAGATATATTATTAAGAGCAATAAAGCAAGTCGTAGGACATTATGTATACCAGCATCTTATTTAAGTAAAATAAAATGCTAAATATTACATTTACTTGACTGTGCCTACACAATTGTTGGAATGATGCCGAAGAAACTCTGAACAGTGGCTCTATTAGAAGATTAAGAATGGTAGGCCAGAGATGAGGAAGCAAAAATGAACTCTTAACATGTTTTTAAAGATCTTGTCATTAGTATGGATCGTTATTATATTTTTAAAAATACATATTTAAGTAAAAAATAATATTTAAAATGGAAAAGTAAAAGAAGAGAAAGTCAGAAAAACACTGATACCTCCCTTTAAAGGTATATCAATTTTCTGTGACTGCCATAATATATTACCACCAACTGCATGGCTCAGAATGACAGAAATATATTGTCTCACATTCTGGAGGCCATAAGTCCTAAATCAAGATGTTGGCACATTTGGTTTCGTCTGAGGGCTGTGAAGAACTATGGACCTGCACAGTCACTTAATTCTGTCCTGTGTTCACCGTGATTGTAGTTTATCAGTGGAAACACAATTAAAAGGGAATCAAGTAAATGTTCCAGGTAGACGGATGAGCACCTGAAACATTCTGGAATTGAGTGCAAACTTGGCCATTCAAGTTCAGAGTGGATGATGTTTGAGGACGAGATACGAAGTGGGTAGAAATCAGTAAAATTATTCTGGAATCATGATTTTCATCTTGGGCCCATTCTAACGAAACAAATGTTAGAATGGTGACAGTGAATTTAGCTTCTTCAATGTTGTTCTGTTTAAAAATTCTTAACAGATACGTCTCTAAGCTCCAGTTCCTTTTATCAAACTTGGAAAATTTTTCACTAAGTAGAGGCCTTTTAAGAAAGAGTACAAAATTAAATATTTTTACTGAGGAGCAGGAGACACTTTGACTTTTATTTCACATTGTTCTAATAAAACATTTGCAGTGAATAAGCTTTACCTCTACAGTTGCCTCACGTTGAATTTTAATGAAAATGAGCAACTAGCCGAGTCATTCTACTCTGTGCGGAATGGTTCTCTAATAACATGGCTTTAAAAGTCGATGTTCCTGTTTTAGTGAAAATTTACAAATAGGTTTTTAATTTTAATGTTTTTTGAGGAATAATGGAACTTGGTGTCGGGCAGCAGAACTGTAAATGCGGCTTGACATGCTATTTGTGTTTGGAGTTCTTAGTCTTATGTGGAACACATTAGGATCCATGTAGTAATAAGCCATCAATAGGAATAACACAATTGTGTGTTTCTTTCCTTAAACATCAGCTGAAAAGTGGCTGTATATTACACTACCTGAGAATATTAAGCTGGTCCCCAATGAACTCAGGAAAAGGGGAAATTGAAACAAATTATAAACAGATGAATTAGTTCCACTCAATTGAATTTATTAATATGACATCAGTATTTGGAATACTTCTATATATTTTTCATGCATTCCAAATCCCTGAACTAATATGCAATTTTCTCTCTTTTTTTTTTAAACCTAGATGGCCTCTAAATTAACTAGGATGGGGCCAGCATGATCCTGCTTGCTGGAGTCCATTCTGAAAGGCATCCTGTATTCTCAATTTAGAAGTGCATATGAATGTCTGGGTTTGTGGAACTGGGTCTGGAAATCTAGTGAGCTGGAGCCTCTGAAGGGACTGATGCTTCCCACTTCCGGTGAGCTGGGAACTCCAAGGAAAGCAGCCTTTGTTGTGGTCTTTCAGCACTTTTGGTTTTGGGTCCAGATGGAATCCAGAGGGTAGATGTGAATGCAAATGAAAAGAAAGAATGAATTTATAGGTTTGGATATGTGAAAAAATTCGGTTCTTTTTGATTTGTGAACAAAGGAGTGGGGAATTGAAACTGAATGCACGACTGTGGGGTCTCTCATGCTTCGAAGCATCTGGATTGGTTTGGGAAGTGACAAAAGACAACATCAACAACAACTAGAAAAGGTTATTTCATATTCTTAAAGGAGCAAACCTATTATCTGTGGACTGAAGCGGAAATAGGAGAGAGTGGATGGAGGCAGGAGGCCACAGAGGTATTTTAAAAGACAACATTTAATGGATGTTTACTTACCAAACCTAACAAACGTTTGGTGTGGTGACACCAAACCTAACAAATGTTTGCACACATATTAAGTAGCAAGCAGATCTTCCCAGGAAATACTGATACTCATAAGGAATAGAACTGGTGGATTTCAGCATGGACCGTGCCATGGGTCAAGAGTCCACTAATAAAGCATATGAGGTTGTGACCCTTAAAAGTGTAGCTTTGGTAGGGAAACTTCTCAGTGAATATTTTAATCCAATGTACAGTTACATTAGTTTGGGCACCACGCAGGCATTTCCTGCCTACATTCATCTTGGTGACTGCTACACAAACACACCCCCACCTACACACACACACCCCAGGTACCCACACACAATGATCCTGAGAATTGGAGAATTTTAAAACTTAAAGGGAACCAAGTGACATGTGTTACGCTACAAAAGAATTATCTCCTTACATGTCTTAAGTTATAAATTCTACCACTTTTGAGGCTTTCATAGTAATTACTTAGCACTAATAGTATTTTTAAAGATCACCCACCAATCAGCATCTGGCACGTCCACAGTTAAATTCAAAGCATGCTAAACGTGGCTACGTTCTGTTTAGAAGGACATGTTGATGCATTCAAAGCTGAACATCCAAGCTACCGTGACATTGTAAGATCAAAAGTTAACATTAATTTTTAGTGTAAATGTATCCTAACATTGCAAATATTAGCTATGAAACTGATTGTGCTATGACAGGACAGCCCTCCCTATGTGTAGTTTTATATGTTTATACATGTTAATCAGTCTTTTAAAAATACTCTAGGAGCAGCCTAAAGGTCACCCCTCCCCCAAGATATTATTATTATTACACAGAGAAAAATGTAACTCCACAGTGGAGAAACCCAGCCAACACTACCCTCAAGAGAAACACATCCCTTCTGCAGAATTTTTGCCACAAATGTGTAAGTTCATTTAATCAGAGAAAACATATGATTCCAAATTAAGAGGCATCCTACCAAATAACTGATCTGCATTCTCCAAAAGCGTCACACAGTCCTGAAAAACAAGGAGAGACTGTGGAACTGCCACAGATTTGAGAAGACTAAGGCACATGATAACTAAAAGCATTCTGGGGTCCTGGAACAGAAAAAGAAAATGATTGGAAAAACCAGTGAAATCCATATAAGGTGTTTGGGTAAGCAAATACATTGTACCAATATTAATTTTTAGGATTGACAGTACTGATAAAGTACCACAGTCATGTGAAATGTTAATATTAGGAAAAGCTAGATGAAGCGTATTTGGGAAATTTCTGTAATTGTAAAATTAATTTTATAAGTTAAAAGATAGTCTAATACAATTTGATAGTCATATTTTAGGGTTTTCTTGAAGAACAAATATACATTAACAGTAGAACTTAATCATTAAAAAGCTTTGAGCCATTTGGTTGAAGTGTCATATTGCAGAGCAATGGTTCTGTGTGGTCATGTGTTATTGGCACCCATGGATATCCCATGGCAGAAATTGTAATCTACAAGCATTTTGCTTTTAAAAATTGTGGGAATTGTGGGAGGACAGTCTACAGGCTAAAGAAGAGGTAGGGCGCACCTTCTGTATTTATGGACTAACTCTTGGGGGGATACCAATCTTCTGGTGAGTTGGCAAGGAGAAAGAGAAATGCTCTTTGTAGAGGACCTGGGTTATGCCAAGCACCTGGGTAGGCACTTCCAATGCATGACTGCATTGAATCTTTACAACTGTTTGAACACCCACTCAACAGATGAGGACATCAAGATGTGTAGAGTTTAGGGAAGCTTTTCTGAAGTCAAACAAGTTAATAAGTAGAGTAGCTAGAGTTTGAATCCTGGGTCTACATTTAAACCCATGCTTCATAGACTGAAAAATGAAACAAAATAAAACAAAACACACCATACTAAGAAATGAAGATTGTGTTTATGAAACAAATCCAGACCAATTAGTTCTTCATCAGGGAAGACTCTTTTTTCATGGCTGCAGATGGCATCTCTAAACATAACCAGCTGCACTTTAAAATGCTTACAGTTGGTCAAAATGGGACTAAGCAAGAATGTGAATGATGCAGGTCAAATCTATTGCCTCCAGTGGAAATAAGCCTCAAAGCACCTTTCCAGCTCATGCTTGGTCACTCAGATATAGATATATATATATCTATATCTATTTTACTTTTGAATAACAGCACATCGGGAAGTTACTTATTAACTAAAAACTTAAAATTAATTCCCATGGTAGAAAGTAAACAGTTATTTACATATTATGGCCTATCATCAAGGAAAATATTTGTTTTAATATGATTTTCCAAATCATCAGGACTCCTATGTCATGTGTTTTTAGCACTCTGAAGAAGTTTAGAGTTTATGACATTCATTTGCTTGTTTTTTTTTTTTTTTTCCAAAACGGATTCCTTTAGCAGACATTTGTTCAGCATCTCCATGAGCTAGCCATAGCCACTGCCCTCATGGAGCTCTAACAGAGAAAACAGATATGTAAACACATGTTTGCTGTGGAAAGTGCTAAATGCTGTAATGAAGATTGTTCTGGACACAGTGTTGGCACGAAGGAACGTGATCAACCCTGCTCTGCAAAGGAGATTACAACTTGAAATGTACTCAGAGTTCACCAGGCAGATGGGCTTTCCAAGCACTGGAAACCAGGGAGTCAGGGGCAAGGCGGGCAAAGCCATTGATTCTCTCCAGTACAAAGACCTACAAAGGAGTGAGCATCCTTTGTATCTGAAGGCTAACTGCACCCAGATTTATGATTTGCTAATTTTTCTTCCCTGCTGTGACTGTTAGCTTGGGATTCGGTTCTTAGCCATAAAACACACAAGACAATCTGGAACACACTGAAAAATGGATTTTGACTACTTGTGTTCAGGGACAGTGTAAACCATATGGTGGCAGTTGCGAAACTCTAAAGCAGTGTTTTCACCATGCAACCCAGCCATATCAGCTCAGGCTTTGATATTGCCAGTTATCAGCAAGAATGCCCAGTGAGAAGCTGGCATTTTCCTGTGGAAAATGTGCTATCTTCCTTGGCATGCAATGCAGAATTAAGTGTTGCCCATTTTCATGGGGGAAATCAGGACTCCAGGACCCCACTTACAAGAGAAGGTGTCCTGGAGAAATTTTAAGATATAAGATTGTCATTTAGCTTGTCTAAACTTCCCATGGGTTTTAAATTAGCTCATTATTTCCTGAACTTGGATGCTGTTGCTGTGATTTGATCATTACTGGTAAGCGGTTGTCACAACTCACTGTGTGGGATGAAATGACTCTTTCATTTGAAGCCAGCTCTGGAGAGTGAGTCTTATAGATCACATATCTCGAAGTCTCTACAATTTTAGCCTCAAAAGGCTGCTATTCCTCTGCCTCAGGTTGCCTCTCTCCACTCAGGAAAAACCACTGGCTCTTCTCTCCTTGGACACATGCTCCGTGGACTTGTGGAGTAGTCTTCTACCAATGTTTCTCCATAATCCACAACCACAAGGCATTTGAAGCTGATTGCCAGAATATGTCTATTCTCTGCATTAGTCCACAGCTGTTCTGAGATCCTGCTGTCACCAATCAGATATGCTTGCCTGGCCTAGCAGAGCCAAGTTATAGCTCACATTGCTTTAAAGTCAGAGGCCTGGCTTGGTTCTAGAACTCTGCAGTTGTTACCCTGCTCAGATCTTTGTTGCTCCTCAGTGTTTTATCTCTCAAAAGCCAACTGTGTCTTACGACTCCACTGTATTGGCTAACTTTGACAGGTCACAACCAAAGGGGACAGAGCATTAGACAATGTTAATTCCCACTGAGTCCCCTTTCCTTATGCCAGGTATTCCTTGTAATTGGAGCTGTGTATGTAACTCAATGGTTTAATAGTGAAGGCTGATAACTGGAGAAAAAATAGTATCTAAGAGGATAAATTGTTCAATAGATTGGCCATTATTTTTTAACTGGTATGAAATAATGGTATGAAACAGCATTCCCTATGGTGTTTCATAAAGTTTCAGAATCCTATTTTAATTGTATTTTAAGAATGTTATTGAAATAAAAATGATACAATGATTCAAAGAAGGGCTGTAGGTTCCCCAAAGTGTGTTCCATGAAACATAGGTCTTTTGGAAGTAGTTTGTAGGTGCTAAGTCAAAAAAGAATGGTGTAGACCAACCAAACTAACTTTTGGCAAAAAAGTTTTAAATAGATTTTGCCTATTTTCACTGTCAACGGTAAGTCATTCTGTCAACGATTTTTTTTTTCTAATTTAATAAAGCTGTTTCTTAAAAAATGGTTAACAAGTTGTCATTTTTATACTGGAGATAATTCAGCTCTCTCAGAGAGTTTTTATTTCCTGAGGAGAAAGACATTTTTGATGAAATCTTTTTGACTCTCTATTAAAGAACCTATGACCAGGAGAATCTTTATCAAGTTAGCTGCTCTGATGACTAGTTTGTGTCGAAAACACTGAACTAAGAAATCATGTGGGATCATTTGTTCTATCATGTGGGCATGAGTGAAAAACTCATATGTGGCAGCTAAGATCAAAACAAAAGAAAATATCACAAAGCTATATGGAAACAATTGACAATCATTTACTATTCTTTTTAAAATTATAAACAAAAGAAATATTCTCTGATGACAGACATCTGTCTGGCATAACTAAGAAATCATTCCTGGGAATGGATAAGTTCTTGAGTTAGCTGCAAGTTTTCCTTTTTCAGTAAGTCACCAATTATGCACATGATATGATTCATATTCTATGAATACACCATTTTCTTTGTTATTTATAGCAATCCTCCTGGGTGTCAGTAACAAAAGTCATTATGCAGACGGTATACTATTCTATCAAATTAAATTTTAAAAAAATTTTTATTTTTTAATTTTTTAAAAAAGATTTTATTTATTTATTTGACAGAGAGAGAGACACAGCGAGAGAGGGAACACAAGCAGGGGGAGTGGGAGAGGGAGAAGCAGGCTTCCTGCTGAGCAGGGAGCCCGATGAGCGGGGCTCGATCCCAGGACCCTGGGATCATGACCTGAGCTGAAGGCAGCTGCTTAACGACTGAGCCACCCAGGTGCCCCTAAATTTAATTTTTTAAATGGGATTCCTTTTCTGAAGAATATTAATCACATTTCACATGCTATCTCAGATGCTGTCCATTATTATGCCCCGGAAATTGGTTTCTATACAATGGAGTTCTCCTATGAAATTCACTTGAGTGCAGGGCACTGGGAAACAGAGTCCCTGAGGCCAGGGTAGCCCAAAAGAGACTGGAAGGGTCCAGATCTAACATTATCAGCAGTACAGTGGGTAAGAGTGGGGGCTATTGTGTCAGATTGCAGAATTCTAATTTCAGCTCCACCACTCACGGTCTTTGTGACCCTGGGCAAATTAAATCCCTAGTTACTTTAGTTTCCTCTTCTGGGAAAGCCTGCCTCATAAGATGGCTGAGAAGATTAAATAAATGAATACATGTAATGAATGCAGAACCATGCATGATCACAATAAGGGCTCAACAAATGTGGTTATGATTAAAATTGAGTATCTACCATGTGCCAATAACCACACAATGCACATTATGCAACGCATCTATGTGTTATGTTAGTATTAGCTCCATTAATAGACATTCTAAACAAATAGAGTTTAAGTAATATGTCTGATGGAAGGTCAGAAATTAGACACAAGCCCATATGATTCTAACACCCATACTCATTTCCTTTTATCATTCTAAATTTAAAAGAAAAATATCTGGGTTCATGCTAGCTGTGCAACATGGCACAAATAAATTACTTGCTCTGAGCCTCAGTTTCCTCACATTTAAAATGGGATACAAATAAAATAAAATGGGATATCAATATTTATTGCTTATATACCCCTTAGAATTTTTTCGTTGTTCAAATAATGTATGACCAGAAGCCCTGGTCACTGGTAAGCCACAATGCAATGCTTCATTTTTATTCTTTTTTTTCTTTTGAAGATTTTATTTATTTATTTGAGAGAGAGAGAGCGAGCATGCAAGCGGGGTGAGGAGCAGAGGGAGAGAGAGAATCTGAAGCAGACTCCATGCTGAGTGCTGAGCCCAGCGTGGGGCTTAATTTCCCCACCCTGAGATCATGACCTGAGCTGAAATCAAAAGTCAGATGCTTAACTGACTGAGCCACCCACGTGCTCCTCATTTTTATTCTTAATGACCACCATCTAATCTATTACTCAGCAACTGGCTTATGATGAATATACAGGGTGGCAGAGGGTAAACTCAATTAAATACCCATATAATTTAAGTTTCCTTTGAGGTGGATCAATGTTTTGAGGGCCCCCCCCAACTTGGGAAAGCTTCTTACATACAGAGGAGGAAAATTTGTTTTTATTTGCAACTAAGTTTTATGAAAAGCTATGATATGAAAGTATATAAATTTCATTTTTAATTATTTAGGTTGAAAAAACAATTTATTACTTGTAATGAGAATTAGACATTCAAACACTTTTCTCACATTTTTAGACCAATTTTGTAAGTATTACAAGTCAATAAAAATCCGAAGGTGATTTGATATTGTTGAGCAGTATAAAATGGTAAAAGTGGACCTCAGGTTAGAAAAAACAATTATTGATAAAATTCTATGTGATTGGATATTACATAAGAACATGTATTCAAAGATTGTCCCTTTGTGAGTGGAATAGGAGAAAAAAAAAGCAGTGTCTTAAAAACCTGCTTTTAGGGGGTTGTGGATGTGAAAAGAAATGAATGAGCAGAGTGCAGAGGATTTTTAGGACAGTGAATATACAATGTATGATATAATGATGGACACATGTCATTATACATTTTCCATACCCATAGAATGTACAATGCCAGGAATGCCCTGTAATGCATTTTGAGTACGGGCTTTGGGTGATTATGTTGGATCAATGTAGGTTCGTCATTGGTTTAGGAAAAAAAAAAGTACCATTCTGGTAAGTAATGTTGATACAATTTTATTGTAAACCTAAAGCTGCTTTAAAAAATTGAGTATTTTTTGAAAAGCAGCTATAAAATCAGATGGAGTTACAGTGGACTGGAAATACAGTTCAGTTATAATATGCGTGAGGGGCTAAGAGCTAATTGACAGCTGAAGATGGACAGATGGACAAGATCAAAGTCATCTGAAGGAAAGTTGAGATAATTACTTTGGGATAAGTTTTTCAGAACTGAATTACTGTCAAAAGTAATGATTATTCTCTTTCTGTCTTATAGCCACACATAGAAATTAAATGTATTCACTTAAAAACGCAAATCAGTTATATAAATATCAATTTATTTAACACCCATTTAATTCTTGATGACAAGTGATGCTTTTTGTGCTATACATAACAAAAAAATAATGAAATTTTAAAAAACCTGCTTTAGAAGTTCACATATATTCGGAATCCTATTGGTTTTGATAAGTACACACGTAAACTGGTAATATTTATATGCTTGAGAATTAAGAAATTATTGTGTTTTTTTTGGCTATTATTAATCTTAAACACCTTTACAATCACCTAATAAATGTTAGCTTATTTAATTCTCAGTGAATTTAAATAGCAATATATATGTAGTTAAATGAGTCCTTTCTAATGATATTAAAAATGACTGTGGGCATTTCCATATTAAGGAAATAAAATGCATTATATCTAAAAACAATTAAAATTCAATAAGCACTTCATACTATGCTAAGGGGTTTGGATTTTATGTTTCCTCTCATTAATTAATTAGTAATATATACATGCTCGTTACAAGGTTGGAAAATAAAAAATAAATTTTAAAAATGGAAAGTATAGACGATATTTTGGATTTCACCATACCTCTATACACGCATACTGTGTTTCAGTTGTGCATTGTAAAAATAGTATTTATTACATGTGCATACATTTTACAAAAATGGAGTTAAACTGTTCACTGTGTTTTGTAATCATCTTTTTTAACCCTAACGTAGTATCAGGACACGAGAGAAGGATTTTGATGGTGATGGTGGTGGGGTGAGCTATCAGAATATAATTAGATCTGCATATTTAAAAAAACCAACCCTTGGGCACCTGGGTGGCTCAGTCAGTTAAGCGTCTGCCTTCAGCTCAGGTCATGATCCCAGGGTCCTGGGATCGAGCCCCGCATTGGACTCCCCGCTCAATGGGAAGCCTGCTTCTCCCTCTCCACCACTTGTGCTCTCTTGCACTCTCTCTCTCTCAAATAAATAAATAAAATCTTTATATATATATACAAAAAACCCCCCAAACCCTAACGAAGCTACACTGGGACTTGCTGGGTCTAGAGGCAGGAAGGTAGGTGAGACAAGTCTTGTAAGCATTCAGGGAAAAGGTGGCCACAGTCTGAATTAGAATGGTGGGGAAGGGGTTGGGATACATGAGACCTGTGGCAGGAAGTTAGAAGTAGTGAAGGAGAGGAAAAAATTCTAGGAAATCTTTGGGCTACTGGATGGACACATGAAAAGAGAGAGATTAGCTTGTTCATGAAGGGAGGTGCAGGAAGAAATGTTCAATTGGTTGTCAAGTTCAAAATGTCTGTGGGATATGCAGGTAGACTGCCCAATGGACAGTGGCATAAAATGCTTAAGTACAGACTTCTGAGGAGAGGACAAATATGGTGATATTTATTAAAATACTGTTTCTTGGGATCAGAGTCATGTTTCTTTGACTACTCACTCACTGGGAATTATAAGTTGCACATGTCCACCCTAGTGATGATTTCCAGACTTTCAGGAATGATGATGCTCTACCATTACTTGTTCAAATTTGTGTTTCCCCTTGCTTAAAAAAAGTCCACTGGCTCACCAGTGGGGATGGGTTTAGATTCAAATTTTTGGCATAACCACCAAAATCCTTCACAACCGAGATCAATCGTTCTCGCTAGAGTGCCTCTCCCTCTCCTTCTCGTTGTTACCCTGTATTCCACCCCTGCAGATCTACTCGCTATTCCCCTGTGATTTCACCCCTGTCTAGAAATCCTAGCGTGCTCTGGGACTACGCAAGATTGTTCTCTCTCGTGAGAAATCCTTCTTGGCTCCCACTCCCTTCTTGCCTCAAAGAGGTCATTCTCGCTTTGCTGTAATGTCATAACATGACACCTTCATCAGACATATCATACTCTATTGTAACGACTTATCTATATGTAGGTGTAGCTTTTTCTTTAAGCTTCACCCTCGAGATTGATATGTATGTATCTCTCTCTATATAAACTACATATATACATATGTTTATATATGTAATTTATATATATAATATATATAGTGTAAAATTTGCCCCAAGAACTAGACAACCTAGATAGTACATGGACAATAATATCTGCTGAATAAATTTGGGTTTTGAGTCACTTTGGCCTTTCTTCAATATGTGATATGTATTACACCATGTTTTTAATTAGTACTAAATGTCAATTCAATTCTTTTCCAGCTTTTTGGCATGTAATATCCCTCTTGGTTATAAGAGAACCTGAAATTAATCCCGTTGGAGAGAAGAATCAATATCTCATCATGAAGTATATAAATTAATAGAGCACTTCCTTGTGCAAGATTTGTCATTGTGTCTGAGAACCAGGCTGACCATCTATTTATACTCTTCATTTTAACATACAATGTCGTGACTAACAGCAGTGGTGATGAGGGTGTAGGAAAATAGGCATGCTTCTACATTGCTTACGGAAAGTACTTTGGCAGGATCTATTATAGTTTAAAATACTCATTCTTTTTAATCTATTCTACTTCCATTTTCTTTCTTACAGAAGTAAGAGTGCATGTATATAAAAATGTATATGCAGAAGGATGATTATTGTAGTAATATTTTTGAGAGCAAATCATAAGAAACCACCTGAATGCCTGCCAGTGAAGTATTAAATAGGTCAATACATTGTATTCATGTAATAAAATATTATATAACCACTAAAAAGGTGAAGGTCATTCTGTATCTACTAATCTGAAAAGATGTACACACATATTAAAGTTGGGGAACAACAGAAAGTTCAGACCACTATTATAGCACAGTTTCATTTTTATATAAAAATACATATGTATGCAGATGAATATGTAGATATGTCAGTATCAATTTGGTCAAAATCTGGAAGGATATGCTCAATAGTATTCACTATCCAGATTCTAAGTGTGGGTAAGTTGGATCAGACGAATGGAAAGATTTTCAATAACTATTTTACATAAGGTTTTTTGGATTATGAGTAATTTTTTTCTCTCTTCAGTGATTCTTTGTATTTTTTCAGCCAATGAAGAGAAAAATTAATTAAGAGAATAAAACAGATGGGTATGTATTGATCTAAAAAGATATCCATAATATTGTAAGTGAAAAATGTAGGTTACAAATGAAATTTTATGTTGAATTGCCTCATTTTTTGATAAATATATCTGATAGTTAAAAGACTAAATGTGTATATACCAGATCATGATGTATGGGTCAGAATTAGAAAAAAAATGCTTATTGTTTGTTATATACATTTTGTATAGTTTGGAATAAAATGAATAAAAATAATAAAATAAATAACCATTAATGAAAAGTCATCATGGTTTGTTTTATACCCTAGATATAGTCTTTAAAAGTTCTGTGTAAATTAAATTTTAGTAAGGAAAACTGTATTTTAATTAGAACAATAGAGTTTTCAATTATGCAAAATATTCTTCTGTAAAGAGAATATAACCTTTTGTGATATTAATACCTGCGACTCCCAGCTGCCCATTTTGGCCTATTTAATGCTTGTCCTTCAGAGAAATAAAAGTCAAAGTTTCTTAATTACCTGTTTAAGATTTATCAGAGAAAAATGTCATTATTTTGCTTTTATTAGCATTCTCCGGGAACGCTTTGAGCCCCACTTCTATGCATTCACTCCCTTTTCCTTTTCGAGGGAGGGTATCTGTCCCTGGCAGGTGAAGCTCCTTTTAGCATTGATGTAGTTTCAATTTCAAGATGGAAGAAAGAAAGTTACTATTGCCTGTACTTACATACAGGGAACAGATGACTGGAGTTGCTTGAGTTAAAAAAAAATCCTGTAACAACAGCTGTCCTGTGCAGCTTTCCCCTCAGCGGAGTGAGCTCTCCTTTCTCGTGGATGTTGAAGCCTACAGTTGGTTCAAAGTCAGTCTTTATTGGCATGTTTGAGGTAACCAACTAATTGGCTGGGTAACTTTGAGCTTTCTGCTTGCTTCCAACTCATGATTTAAAGAGCTCTTGAGTATCTGAATATTTAAATTACATTTGAACTGAACAGGTCACAGTGTCTTATGCTTTCAGAGTGAGCAAAGTATGAGCTCGCTCCCAGTAATCATTCCAAGTGACTGCTTTTCAGAGATTCAAGAAAAATAAGCCAAAGGAATGGTTTAAGTTCTATTTCTTTATTTAAAATCACATCTAATTCGATTCTCCAGTTTGGAACGACCAAAAGAAAAAAAATTGTCTCTGTCTTAATTGGAGCTGAGTTTCCAGAAACCAAAAATAAAAACGATATCAAAAACCTCTGAAAGTATAAAGAAAAGATTGTATCGACAAGTACCTGAAAATAAATTTCCCTAAATATCATCAACTGAAGGGTGACCAGAAAATATTTTCACAGTGTGAAAAGTGAACACAGAATTCATAATTACTTACAGGGTGAAAACTAAGAGGGATGAAATAATTAACTTACTCCGAATGAAAGTATTGCTTCATTGACAGATAAGTGGGATTTATAAAATCGAAGTTACAGAATTTCTTTATTTCTGAATTATAAAGGGCAGTGTTTCTAATGGTCTCATAAAACATAGGAAGACTTTTTGTGCGTGGTCACATATATCAATGCAAGAAGAAATCTTCAAAAAAGGAGAAATTATAATAATTATTTTACCCATTAATAGGCACAGCCATGTAGTTTTGTCAGTATATAAAATTCATCTGAAATCTTCATCATCAAAACAAACCTTGCTTTCCGGGGCGGGTGGATGGGTGGAATTAATTCAACCTTTTTTGAATTAATAATGGAAAGGAACTGCATCTCAGAAAAGAATAGCAATGTTTTATGGAGGTGGCCTGCAACCCCCACTTGAATCATCAAGATCAGGCAATGACTCTTTTTTGGTTATATTTATCTGACCGTTTTCTGTAGGAAAGTAATATTAATAGCTACATAAAGCTTCAACACATGTTGCACAGAAAGGACTATATAATCTGCTATTATTTCTGCCTGTAAATGACTACATGTCTAGCACTAGCCTGGGGCAGAATTAGCTGCCAGGAAACTTGACCTGCATCATGGGCTTAATGAAGCTGTAACTTTCTGTTTATAATTCTTTCCACTTTTAACTAGTATTGTATCCAGGGGAAATGAGATAATGTGCCTCTCCTTTTTAGATCATCTGGGCTACTGACCAGTCCTTGTGTGTAGGACATGCTCATAATCTGAACGCTTTTCGGCTTCTGTCACCTGCTCTGCCCATCACTCTGCAAGATCAGTTCAGCCCTTACCCAGGTAGGGCACCTGAGGATTTCCAGCTATGAGAGCAGAGGCTGAGATCTGGTTGTGTGTGTTAACTGGAGGTGTGTGCTAACTGGCAGACTTTGAAATAAATCTCTACAGAATTTCCTCCTGCCTTTTCCCAGAAGACAATGAACAAGAGCAGATCTTTCCAACACTTCTAGGTCCGAGTACTTTTCCTTTGGCATCTGCAGGCTATTTCCAATCTCTTTTCTCATTCAGGGGCTTCTACTCTGTAAACCTATTATGGACTTTTAGGCATCTGACATGCGTAGAGTATTTAGGTCACCTCAACAAAAAAGCAAAGGATATTATTATTTTTCTTAACTAAACTAAATGAACTTTAGTTTACATTTAAGCCGCCTCTCCCCAAATTTGGAACAAAGGGTTTTTAACTGAGACATCTATTAAGTACATGAAAGAAGTTTTTAGAGTACAGATGTATTCTCCTGAGTGTCCTGGAATTTCAGGTGTTTGAGGAAATATAGGCTGTGATGAATCTCTTCTTTCTGAGTCCGTTCTGCCTTCCCTCCCTGAGAGTGGGGGAAGGTGTCAGACAAGAGCAGGTGCAAATGCGAGAGCTCTGGTAGAGAAGGGGAAGTCCTGGCCTCTTTTTTATTTTTTAAAAATTATTTATTTATTTGGGGGGGCGCAGAGGGAGAGAGAGAGAGATTCCTCAAGCAGACTCCCCGCTGAGCACGGAGTTCGACCCAGCTCGGGGCCCAGTCTCACTACCCTGAGGTCATGACCTGAGCTGAAATCAAGAGTCAGACGCTCAACCGACGGAGCCACCCAGGTTCCTCAACTCCTGGCTTTTTGACCCATGCAATGATAGTCCCAAGATCTGGGACCAGCCCTGCCACACATCCCCAACTAACAAGCAGCTTCCTACCTTTTTTTCCTTCCTTTCTAACTCTCCTATTATGTCTTCTGTTTTCTGCCCTTGGACACCCAAATAAGACATGGCCTCATAATCAACTCACTCAACACAGTCACCCTCCTCCTCCATCATGCCTCTGGTCATGTTTCCCCCTGTTAATATGAAAACTGCTAAATTTGTTAGCCTTGTTTCTCTTAGAGAGAGAATTCAGTTTCCATAGCACCATGAAAACCAGAAGTTGTGTGGGAAGGAAACAGAAATTTCTGGACTTGTTGCTCAAGCACACTAAGGGCAGTTGGTGATTTACTCGACTTAAAGGACAGAACTACAGAAGAAGCCACTGTGGCCTCAGCAATGGTATAGAACGGTCTACTGGCAGCATGGAAGTCACACTGCAGGTGGCTTCGTTTTTGACAGAGGAGGAAGTGGAAAGATGATAAGATGGCCCCAGGAGTCACAGGACAGACAAAGAATTATCTTTAAATATGGTAGTGACTTGTAGGTAGGTGTGCTGGCACAGAGGAAGGAGTCAGTAGAAATGATGAGTTTGAAAAATTAACTGACGGAGCAAAGTTTCCAGGACAGAAGAGGTAGTGAGATCTGAGGGAAGAGGAGAAATCAGTCTTTGAGAGAGCAGGGACACAACCCTCTCAGAGAAATGAGGAATCTGTGAAGGTGTAGAAGAACGTGGAGACATTGTGAGTTCACACCAGCTGACTTTGATCTTGTTAATGATCTGTTGAGACTTAGGGCATAGGGATGAAAGCTTGAGAAGAGTGGAAAAGATTTGGAATGGATGGATCATGTCCTCTGGTGGTGGGCCAGGTGTGTCATCTTTATTTATGATGGGCTACACTCCAGTGTGTCTTAAAATAGGAGTGACTGGTTTCAGAAATGAATAAAAACCTATGCCTGAAGGAGGGAATAATTCTAGAAAAAAAAGTAATCTGCATGTTCTGCATCACGCATATTTTGCAAGCTTACTGAGTACATCAGCCTTTCTAGAGGTGCTTTGGAAAATGTATCAGATGACCTGGGTCATAGCACCAACTCAGCTACTTAATTACTTTGTTGTCTTTGGCATGATCATTAGTTATTCCCAAATCAGATTCTCCATTTGCAACCATTAATTCACTCAATAAATATTCATTGAATGCCCACCACATGCCAAGAGCTCCGTTGGGTATTGCAGGCACAAGAGTAAACAAGACACTCTCTGCCCTCAAGTTCCACCAGCCCAGCGGCTCCCTACCCTACCTCCTTTACCAGGAGGGTCACATGAGATAATACCTCAGAATGTATTTCAACAATTCTGGAGCTCATCTATAGAAAAGAAAACCTATAAAAAGCAATTTTTTGTCTTGAAACACTTGTCTTGTTGTGATCACGATCTTAACATTGATTATAGTTAATATACTACTTCCACAAAATGCCCCATGGCTCCCTCAGGCTTAAACCACCTTCCTACATAGCTTCCCAACCAGAAATGGCAGCCACTGTCTCACTGGGAAGCAGGGAGCATGGCTTTACCCTAGGCTCATGGAGTCTTCACCACTTCCTCATGTCTCCAATGACTGGTTGCCCTATTCCTGTGGCTGGCTCCTCTGAAGATTTCGGTGCTAATTCCAGCAGGGACACAACACAGAGCTGTCCCAGCGGCCAAGTGTAAACCAGAGGAGTTCTTTGATCTTCAGCCTGGCGCATTCTTTGGGTGGTCAAACTTTGGAAGGACAAGCTACGAGAGTATGTCTGGTGATTGGAAGCCAGGTCAAAGGTAACGTCCTGGAGAGGATTTCTGGGCGTAGAAGTAAGGAAATTGTCCTTTCTTTCAGACAGTTAAGTCTAGAATAGGAAAAATATTCCCTGAAATGGATCCCGGAATTCTGGGAAGAGTCTGTCATTACAGTTATGGTCACAGTTTTAATTTTTTTATAGTGCACCCAGCTGCTTTAGCATACTCAATCTTACCCCGTATTTCCATGTTATCAAACATTCAAAAATTGTCATCAGTGGTAGAAAGCAGTAGGTGGTCTTTCTCTTCTTTTGTGTTCAGGCTAAGAGAAGGAGTCCATTTCTAAAACCGGATTTTGCAGATAAGAAAAAAATACAGACTACAGATTAGGTGAAGAGTAGAGAGGAAGACGAAACTGAGATTGCTTTACTTTCTGCTTTCGGTCTTCCTCTGGGAAGGACCGTATCTCTAAGTGGATCCAGAAATTAGACTCAGACAGCTTACCAGGTAGGGGCATGAGCCAATCACCCCACATCTAGATGTGAGAAAAACAGCAAAAAGCTGTGAAGAAGGCAATTTCCTGAGCATTCATCTCTAAATAATTCATTTCGGTATATCATGTGATTCTTGGGTATCTGGGTACAAAAGTACACTTTCCAGAGTTTCTTCCCCCAGCTCTGGTTCTTGACCTTTTTATGTGACACACTTCCTCCTGCCTTTTGTCCCAGATCTCATTTTCTCAAAAAAAAAAAAAAAACAAAACCCAAAACAAAAAAAAAACCCTAAACATTTCCCTGTTAAGAGCAGAAACTCCCACATCTGTTAGGTGAAGAAAGTTTTTATTAAAGTTTAGCCTATTATTCCCTGCCTTGTTTTGTCTATCCTTCTCTCCATTGCTTTCCTTGCTCTCTCTTCTTCTCTGATTTGCCTTGAATGTGAATATTCTCCAGTGAATGACCTTGACATGGAATGATTGAGAGGAGTTGGGAGGGGCTTCCCTGCTGTGTCAGTAACGACAATTTCCCTCCCTGTCTTTTCCCCGTTAACTTCAACTTGGTAGTGTAATTTGTTTCTCTTCCTGGGCTTTTTAAGTTCATCTCTCTTCAAGTGCTCAACTCTGCACTGGTCTCTATCAAACTTTCTCTTTAATTCAATCCCGCAAATATTTACTGATAATTATGCTTGGTCCAGTGTGTGAGATCGATATATGCAAACAACGAATCATGGAACATTACATCAAAAACTCATGAGGTAATATATGATGACTAACATAACATAATAAAATAACATTAAAAAAAAGAATCTATCTCTTTTTCTAAAGAACTTAGAAGGAGGCAGCCAAGTGCGGAATGCAACAAATGCTATTGCAGAGATTCTGTCGGACTCACTGGAGAAGAATTAACTGAAGGTACACACACCTCCCCACAAAGGCTTCCCAAGACCACTCCATTTCTCCTCTTTCCAATTTCCAAATTCCTACATCACTTATTTTGGGCTTAAATCAGCATTTTCCACAGTAGGTTTCTTATAACACTAGACCCAAGAGATTTTCTGTGAAGAAACAATTTCATGATCAATTAAGAATAGGAAATATCGTATACACATTCTCTTTTTGGAAATCCACAATGTACATCAGCACATCCGAGGTTTTCACTAGTGGAGGAGGAGATGAAAATTTGTTTCACCCAGAATTTTCCGAGCCTATATAATCATACCTCACTTTTTACGTAGCACCTATAGGAAAAGTATGTTCCTCAGACTACACCCTTGGAAATGTTGCACTCATTGATTAATTAAATGATGACTCTGAGTGTTATGAATATCCCACTTGTTTGCAAGACTTTATTTTTATCACCATGTAAAAACATCTTTTATACCAACTGGATTTTTAAATGTCTAGGATTTGTGCTGCCCAATACGGTAGCCACAAGCCACATGTAGCTAGCTCATCTCACTTGAGATGCACTGTTAAGTATAAAATACAAAACTTTATATTGATTACATGTTGAGGTAATTCAGGTATATTTGGTTAAAAACTTTATTGAAATTAACTTCGCCTCTTTTTATCTCAATATGAAAATATAGTTAAAAAAACAAAGTAACAATTGGTAAATGTAATTAACCATCAGCAAAAAATAAACACCAACACACAATGGAAAAATACTTTAAGATAAATCAAGTGGTATTTCAACTATTTTGCAGACATGTTTATGAGAATATGCTAACTCCCTTTTCGCATATAATATTCAGAGCTCAAAGTCTAAAACAAAAAATTAAAAGGTTTAAAAAATTAACTTCACCTTTTTCTACTTTTTAAAATATGGCTACTAGAAAGTTTAAAATTACACATGTGGCTCCCATTATTTTTCTACTAACATCCCAAGCTTAGAAAATAGGAATTATATTTTCCATATATTTTGTACCTTCCTCTAGCACACAGAAAGATGCTATACAAAATAAGACATGGAAAACATACATGTTGACTGAATTAATTTGGTTAGCAAGGTTGGGATTTGGTTGAGAGAGCCAGGGAATTGAATCTCATTCTCCAAGGTTTCATGGTCTTATTCATTATTGTATCCATTGTGTGGATTGTTCCTGTTGTCCAACTTCAGCTTATACATCTTAGAGACCAACACTTAGTAATGCTAAGCTGATACTGACCGCCTAAGACCCTCTGTTAGATTCTTCTTTGCTTCCCAATTGGATTGCTAATGTACACTTGTAAGTCCTATTTCAGCATGATCATTCTTACGGCATTTTGGTAAGTTTCAATAGTTTTTAGGCATTTACAGGATGTAGAGTATTCACTGAATGGATGGCCATTGTTTCTCATAACCCAGAATCCTACTTCTTGGTGGGTAAGGGAAAAAAAAAAAAACAACAGAGGTTAAAATATCTACTATTACCATACTTGCTTCAGAAGAATCTTCATAGATGTGTTCTGAACTCTGAAGGTTCATGGAATCAAGCTAGGCAATAACTGAGTTTCACCTTGTTTTCAGTTACTAACAGAAATGAAAGGTAAGATAAAGATCACACTTTGATCAAAGTCAGGCCCCATCTGTAAGAACCACTTCCAGCCCAGTGAGTTTCAGACAATGGGGAGAGGCGGTCTTGGCGGCAGCTCCTATGAAAGTTACATCAGGAGGAGAAACGCAGGACTGGGCTGTGCTCTCCAAGGCATGAGTCAGAGTAAAAAATAGGGCACAAGACCATGGAAAATAAACTGCAGATGCTTTCAGTCGGACAGAAGTGTGCCTGCTCCACTTACACCCGCCGTCCACAGAGGGATAATGCAACTGGAGCTGATATCCTCATCTCTCACACAGATGCACAGCATGTCCTCAAGAAACCACACTGAACCATCAAAGACAAGCTTTCCCCTAAGAAGCTTCAGAAAGCCATCAGGAAAGATGTATGCCCATGACAATCAGGACTGGACATATGAACATTAAGGCTTCTCATCTTCTCAGGCTGGCCCTATAGGGTCTTTGAGATTTTCTAGTTTAAGGATGCCGAGATGGCGGGTACTGATGGGTTCTTCTCCTGGAGTCATAAAATACTTTGCTGGAACCAGCTTGTCTTTTGCATCACTGTCATCCCCAAATGCTATTTTCTGCCTTTTTTTTTTTTCCTTTTTTCCTTTGGCAATCGTACTCCAAATAAGTTGTATCAGTCTTTCTCCATCGCAATCCAACCACTCTGTTATCAGACTAAACTCTGAACTGCATTTCTGAATGTATCTCCCTAATATTAAAAAACCATCAATGATTTTCCTTTGGCACTAAACAAAGGCCATCCTCCCTAGCCTGACCTTTAGAGTTTTTATAATTTGGCCCAACCTATTAGTCTAGCTTTACACACCATAATCAACTTTGTATACTCCACTGACTAAGATGTTTGGGCAGCTTGCTCCTCTACTCATGTGGCCGGGCAGCCCCAGCCTCCAGCTCTGGACACCCAACTCATACCCAAGGTCCAACCTTCAGCCCCATTCCATGGTTCTCCCAACACCAGAACGCTCTGTCCTCTGGGTCTCTTCAGCAATTTTCTAAGCATCCTTCTACTCATTTCCCTGCACACATGCTCACATACGTACACACATACACTCGAGTGTAAGCAACCCTTCTTCCTGAATTAAATCTCTGCTCTGTCAATTCCTAGCTGTGTGACCTTGGCCATTACTTAACCTCCCTGGGCCCCAATTTCCTTAAATGTGAAACTCAGGATAATAATAGCTCCTACTGCATAGGGCTGTTGCGAGAATAAATTAATTTCTAGGAAGTGCTTCAAACAGTGCTTGATACACATTCTGCCTTTTGTAAGTGATTTGCTCTCAGTAGTAGGAGTCGTGGTAATGGATTCAGTGGTATGAGTTTTGTATTCCTAATGGGACGTCGTGTGATCTCATATACGGTTACATGATCGATAAACATTTACAGAATAAAAGGATAAGTAAATGAGCATAAAGCAAGAGATTTTAAAGTGAGAATCAATGCACTAGACCATTATTATTTTGAAAACCTGGGGCGTCTGGGTGGCTTAGTCGGTTAAGCGTCTGCCTCTGGCTCAGGTCATGATCTCAGGGTCCTGGGATTGAGCCCTGCATCAGGCTCCCTGCTCAGCGGGGAATCTGCTTCTCCCTCTCCCTCTGTGTGCTCGCTCTCTCAAATAAATAAATGAAATCTCAAAAAAAAAAAAAAACAAAAAACACCTGCCTTAGGAATTCCCTCTTAACAATGTCAGAATTTACTAGATATTCTTCAAGAGAAAATATAATTTCTTTAAAAGGAAGAACTAAAATAAAAACAAGGCTCCATTGCTGGCAATTTGTGGATTAACTACTATTTGAAAATGCATATTTTAGTGCGCAAGTCTGGAGAAGCAAACATCTATCTCAATTTATATTTGATATCCTTAAATTGCAATAAACTGATACAAAATAAAAACTGAGAGGGCTGAATGACAACTGAGTGGAGGTTTTTAACTTTCTAGATTGCTTTTATGCCCGTTATTAAAGCTTGCTTGCTCTAATGAGCTAGACTTACGGGAAGGGTTTAAAAATAAAACTAAAAAAATTTGTGATCTAAAATGTGGTCATGTCTCTTCTTCTCTACCAGCGGCCAGTAGCATGGGGATGGGAGAACCACTTTCTGGCCTTTGAAAGTCAATGTGCATTTTGTGGGGGAGGGGGGGACTGCCGCCTTTCAGTTACAGTTTTTCCCCTGCTGTCTTATAACTATGTCCTGCACTAAATTTAACATGTCCCCAGACTCCTATTTAATTCTCACAGCTGGGACACGGGACTAGCCCAGCCAAATCTATTTTCCTAGAGTACCTACAAATCTGCCCTTTAATAATTTATTTTCTCCACTCTAATGCTCTCTAATGAAGCTCTAATAGATTTTGCCACATAGTTGTCGCTTTAATCAGAGAAGAGAATTTTGCAGGTTTATTAATCGTGCTCTTTTTCAAAAGCTACTGATTAAGTATTTGCCTTCTGCCTGCAAGCAGCCAGAAGGTACAATGGAGGCTGCAAGCTTCCCGGGCAGCAGTCTGCAGGTAGCTGTTACCCAGGGCCTGCAACAGACTGCATACAGCTAGTGCCAACTGAGCAGATTGAAGTTTCGATTCTCCCCAGCCCTTAGCAACAGATTGCTCACAGCAATCTTCTCCCTTACCATCTTCCTCACCGGGACTATTCCAAGCATGCAATGGCAGAATTCCTCCCTGCTCCCCACATTGCAGAGAAGCTAAATTATGTCTGAAAACTGAATGACATGCTTGGCCAAAGAATGTACTCTACCACGAGACAGCGCTTACAACAAAGTTTACTTTGGCCTACTCCACCAGCAGACCCACTGAACACCATCTCCCCCTGCCTTCTAGGAAAGCAGCAACTTAAGCCACATAGTTGCTTTACGTGTTACACTCATGGCACCAAACCAAGTGCCAAACAACACACCGAGGCTTCCTGTACTCCAGAAAACCCCTCCTTCTCCACAGTCAATTTATAGCGCATGCCTGAGAACACACATGCGGACTAACACCGACCAAGCCTGAGGTTGCTTTAGAAGTCAAGACACCAGGAATTAAGCAGTGAGTAGTGTTTTTGAAAGAAAAATAACCTTACCATTTATTTATTTTATGAAGAAGATAAATATTTTCTTCAGAATTCATAGCTGTCCGGATGTCCTTCGAATGTCTGAGATACAAATGCCAATCTCCCTATCCTGTTAATGGTCATTGCCAGGTAGAGATGAGTGGAAATATTCTTGAGGTAAATTTAGTTAGGATTGGTCCCAACTAACAAGTTGACTTGTCTCAACTTTTCTACATTTGGCTCCAGAGCAAACATTTGACACAGCATTTCATATTCTCAGCACAGTGGAAGTGTGTTAAATGAAATTCTCTGACCTACAAGGATCAGATTTTTTAAGAAATTAAATCTTTACTTGAATTATCGCCACTAGTTGTGTTGATGTACCTCCAGTCACGAGACAAATGAACAGCTCTTTGTTTTGTTAAAGGCTACTGTATAGTGAAAGGTGCTCCTCACCGTCTCTAAGAAAAATGAGATTAATTAAACTATGGAGGAAGAAAAAGGAAAAAAATAATTTTTAACTTATATGTCTTCATAATTAGGTTGTTAACTCTACACAAGGATTTCCTGGGGTTAATATTCTAGATACCTGCGTAGACATTTTATCATGTCTCCTAAGTGGGTCTGAGCCCTTCTCTGTTTATATTTGTATCTCTTAATTTTGAATGAATTAGTAGACTAATCAATAGAAACAGGAAACTTTAGTATGTGGTTTGTATATTGTAATATACTGAGGAAGAAAAACCTACCATTTGGAGAAAGATTAATAAAAGGGATGTAACAGATCATTTTAGTTCTTCTCTAATGGAATTTATAAAATTAAAAAAACTCCTTTTCCTATATGAGACATGAGAAAGTCCCAAAACACAAATGAATTCTGATTCATTTCTATTCTTCACACTATATTATATTTTCTAATAAGCAATGAGACATACTGAGTTGAAAAGCTTGACAGATAATTTAACAGGGAAAGAAAACCCCCAAACCATGTTCTGCTGGTAATTGGAATGATTATCCGTCACACTTTTGCTATGTGGAGACAAATATAAGCTCTGCTTCAGTGGCCTGGAAAACTGGTAAAATAAGTTTATAGTCTGATCTGTGGTAATTAATTATTTTTAATCAGTATTATTCAGGTAGTGCCATGAACATTTGTTATTGCTATCATTTTAAAATATATTATAGTCCATGTTTGCTCACCCATGGTAATAGAGGCCAAGCTGCACAGATAAATTAAATCCACAGATATTAATTTCTAACTCTTAAGCACTTGTAAGAAAATACTTCTGATTTATTTCTGGGTTTTTATATCATGCATATATTGCTCTTGTATCCCAATTTTACAGGTAATACGAAGTAGTGAAAATCTGGCATAAATCAGAACTAGGATTGAATCTTAACTCTACCACCAACCCTGGGCAAGTTATTGACCTTTTAAAGTCCTAAGTCCCCCACCTGTGCAGTTAATAACACCCATAGAGTGGGGGCAATTGTGAGACAATGGATATAAAATACCTAATCAAAGCTAACACACAGTAGGTGCTCAGGAAATGGCAATTCCCTCTATCTCTCCTACCATCCCTCCGTTCTGAGTCTCCCCCCCTCCATTTGTTGGAGCCTACTCTTTAGAATGAAGGAGCACATCATGTCATAGCTGAAATTTTCTGATGCTCCACGAGAGGACAAAGAAATTAAAGAAGTTGAATTAATGTGATTTTGATTTTATTAGTCAAAATGACCCAAGAGAAACTTCCACCCAAGAGAAAGAGAAGATTTAACATCTACCAAACAAACCTTAAAGGTATTAGGGTACGATCAATGGTTTATTTTTTCAACTAAAGTAACCCAGCTTGTTCACATTTTCCACCGTTTAGCTTGGTATCTTTAATATAATGTTGGCTGGTCCAACTGCTCTCACATTTCACTTTTGGTTCTTTCTCTTTTAATTTTTTTTTATCAAACATTTGTTCGTATGCATTGTAAAAACAAATAGAAATTAACCATAGTGATAGCCAAAATATAAACCACAAATTTGACTGAGTCAGAGGAGGCCATTTTGGGTAACCCAAAATTCCACGTCTCTGTGTATTTCAGCCCCTTTGTCAACTTATTAAATGATAAATGAAAGAGATCAGATGAACAGAATAAAAATTAATCCATCTTAAGTGTTCTATATGCTCTTGGTCAGATCCCAGATCCAAAAGGAAATTTGATTTAGGTTTTGAAAGCAGTAGTGTCTTAGAACGATTTTACGTGATGAAGTTTCCAGAAAATACATGGTTGAGCCTGGCAACAAATTGTCAGAAACTCAGGGGGGAAGTGCTCTGCTTCTCTTCAACTGAACACATAAAAATCTTATCTATTTTGTTTATTCTTTCATTTTGATATAAGTGTGCCCTCTTTGTCACAAGGGATAAACATTTATTTATTTATTTTAAGGCATGTGTTTTGTATTCAGACACAGAAATGAAGAAAAGGTCATTTTTCCCGAAAATGTCTTCATTCTTTCGTGCTCCTACGCCCCTGACTTCTAATAAATATTCGTCTGCTTTTCCCCATAAAGCTGGACCGTCGTTACTCAAATTTGATCCCTAGGTATCAAGCATTTAATGCACAGTATTAAGCTATGTAAAAGGTACAAAGAATAAGATAAGGTTAGCCTTTACCCTCAAGGACCTTATTACTAGATTTTGGAGAGTGTACATACAAAGCAGGATGTACATCCATGTATACCGTCCAACATATAACCAACATTTATACATACCTGCTGCTGGAGAGAATGGGGAAGAATAGTACGAGAATGACATGACACAGGCCAGTGTCAATGATGTTTAGGCAATGACCAAATGTGTGGCAGTTAACAGTTGTAAATTCAAATACAGTGTTGAAGTTTTAACAGATTTTCCCCTCCCCAATTTAATCCTTCTTTACTCTGGCTCTCTGATTCACTCATTATACCAGGAGTGGAAACACCGTACAAAGTATTTTCAATGTATGTTAAGGTCTACTTTTAATATTATTCATTATTTAGAAAGGGTTTTTGTTGCTGCCATCTAGACAAAGGAACAAACAACATTTTTTTTAAATTAACATACAATGTATTATTTGTTTCAGGGGTACAGGTCTGTGATGCATCGGTTTTACACAATTCATAGCGCTCACCATAGCACATACCCTCCTGGAACAAATAACATTTTGGTTAAAATATTTATTGTAGACTTAATTGTAGTGTCATTTTAGTTGTTATCCCAGGGAAATAATGCTGAAGGAACGTGTATAAATTGAATTGTTCCAATAGTACTGTTTCCTCTTTCCTTTTACCATCTTTTTCAATTTCTGGGATGAGCTTGCCAATTAAAAATACATTTGGATTGAGGTCTGAAACTGATACACCTCCCAGAGTTTTGGACCCAAAACTCAATGAAAAAGAACCACAGAGGCATGTAACCAACAACCACCCAAATTTGAACGAATTAGAACTATTCTGTTTTGCCACACCACTCAGAAAGCCACAGGCATTCCACCACTCCAAAAGGATCTGAAGAATTGATGGAAAGTATAAAAAATGAACACAGATTGTACATAATTGGGCTGTTGCATTCTTACTTCAACAACCATAGAAAGAACCCCAACTTTCAACTCGAACCCTTCCCTTGGAGAAAAAAAGCCTTTCTAATAACAATTTTGACTAAATTTTTCACTCAACAAAATTTTAAAATATGCCTCTAAAAATGCATCTTAAGAAAACACAATTCATATTTTTGACAGAAACATAGGCAAATTTATAAAAATTTACCTTTAACCTTTCTTTTGTATTTTTTACACTTGAAAAGTAGAAAATATAGATGACTTTTAGGGAAAGAACACATTTTATTTCACAAATATTTACCGACAAATTGACTGCATCAAGACACCTCACTGCATGCTTTAGATATATAAATAAAAGACAAGTTTCCAGCCATTAGGAAGTTCTTAGCTGGTGAGAGGAAAGACTTATAATACAGTGTGATATATGTTCTCTGATCGGTAAGAAAAGATAATCTGAGGAAGCCTGAAGGGTTTCTCTCACACTTGATCTAATACCTCAGGATGCGTTCCTCGGAGAGATGAACAAGAACTGGATGTATTTACCAGGAAAAGAAGAGAAGAGTAATTAAGCAAACGTCTAGTGCTTGCTTGTAAAAGACAGCAAGCTAGAGGGCATGACAGTAAAATGAGGAGTCCAAAAGTTGAGGCACAAGATGGCATCTGGAACTGCAGGCACCATTATATAAGGAGATTAGATTTTATCCCGAAGGCATGGGGGCCAAAAGTTTTATGGGCAGAATAAAATCATATTTGCACCTTAGAAAAATCACTCAATTGTCTAGAGTGGCATGAGACTAGAATTAGAGAGATGCGTTTTGTCAGAAGTCCAGTTAAGAAATAATGCAGATAAAGTTCACAAGGCATGAAAGATATGGAAATGCTAGGACCCAGTGATCAATTAGGCATAGAGAAAGGCCAGAGAAAGAACACGAAAAATCTCAGACTAGTCTTCCTAAGTATATTTTTTGATGTTTTTCTTTCTTCTGTTGAGAACTACAAGAATATGTGCTACCTGACTTCACAGCTTGATCTCAGTTAAGCTCACAGTAATCTTGGAGGTAGACAAAAATGAAGGTTTGACGAGCCTGCCTGAAAATCCTTTATAAAAAGCCACTCATTTTCTACATTGTTTAGGCGTAGAAAATTAACATTAGCCTTTCTTTGACAATAGTTAATAACTCTTGTCTGTCAACATCATAAATGAGTTTCAGTGTAGCTAGAAGTACCAAGGTAGATTTTGTTGGGTCTTGCACATGAGCAACATTGAACTACTTATATTTTCTCAGATATTCCACATTGCTTTTCATCTTTATTTCTGATGTCCCTTGGGCTGAGAATGTACCCTCCCTCTCAGCCTGCCTTCTACCATTCCCTCAGTATCATCTCAGATGTCTTCCTCCAAGAAGTCTTCCCTGATACACTGAAATTAATGCTTTACTTTGTAGACTGCTGGATATAGGCTTACGGTGTCCTTCGCTCACTAGGGCACGAATTTCCCTATAAATCGGTAAACTATTTGTTAATCTCTGAAAATGCTCTCTTTTTCCTGTACTCAATGTTTTTAGAAGACTTTGGATTTTAGTTTATTATTCCAAAAAGTGGCAAAAAGCAGGCATCAAACAGTTCTTTTACATTTTCCCCAAGTACCTATCCTCTGAGATTTGGGAATATTTTCCTCATTCCTTTAATTCTCCTTCTCTCATAGCACATGGCCCTTACCTCCAAGTGACCTTGACATTTACAGGCTAAAGGAACCAATACTGTAACAGCCAAGACTGGCTAGACAGGCTTTAAAACTCAGCAATGACAGGGATGGGGAAAATCTGATTTGTATGTGGGTAACTTTTATAAACTAATTTGTAGTTGAACTCACATGACTTCACCAAGATTTAATAAAATCCTGTCATCACATTCAGTTTTCAGACTTTAGATGTTCGTTAAATGTAGACTAATTCAGAGCTGAATTCATCTTTCAGAGTTGGAGAGACTATATTATTTGAGAGTTTTGATGGTCAGAAAAAAGTATACATTCTCCGATAACAGGAAATAAAAGTGGGTGGATAAAAAGTATCTTTTTTAAAGATTTTATTTATTTATTTGACAGAGAGAGAGAGAGAGAGAGCACAGACAGAGAAAGCAGCAGGCAGAGGGAGAAGGAGAAGCAGGCTCCCCACTGAGTAGGGAGCCTGATGTGGGGCTCGATGTGGGGCTCAATCCCAGGACCCTGAGATCATGACCTGAGGTGAAGGCAGACACTTAACCAACTGAGCCACCCAGGCGCCCTGGATAGAAGTATTTTTAAAATATCATCTGGTTATTGATTTATTTTCTAGCTTTCCTGAGTTTAGAAAAACACTGTTTTTCTAGCTTTTAAAGTTAGAATTGAAATTAGTCACTGAGGATGACACGTGGAATTAGAAGTGGTCTACGGTCTGGAAAGCACAAGACTGGAAGTGAGAAAACCTGGACCTTTGTCCTACTTAAAGCACTCAGATATGTGGTCCTAGACAGGGGCACTGTCTGCTCTTGGTCTGAGCTTCTTTTTATACAAATTAGAAAGAGATGGTAGAGGATGGGCTAAAAGTTTCTTTCAAGCAATATGGCCACATTGAATTTAATAACTTGATATTTAGGAATGCAACTTTGCTGTATTAGTAATATCATACAAACACGCCTAATATTTTATTTATTTGCCACAAGTTAATTTGTGAGCTTTTCTAGGACTTTAAATGGCCTCATGGAGCTGTTAAGGAATTACAAAAAAGTGTTTATATCTTGCTTGATCACTTCTAAAAAATGTCCTTAAACTTTATTCAGAGTGTCAAGTAAATAGCGAGTGAATACACGCACACAAATCTTTCTCAGAAATAAATCAGATCGTGCCATGCCTGTTCTCAAAATCATCCAATGGCTTCCCATGCCTTCCCCTCTCCCCCCTGCCCCACCCCAAATAAATTGAGTCTTTAGCATGGTCTGCAAGGCTTTCGTGAGTTCTCCCTTTCCCTGTGCTCACCTTATCCTCTTTCTCTCTCCTCCTCACTCCCATTGCTGGAATCACACTGCCTCCTCTACTCACTGTTCTTCAAACCACCAAGCATTTGCTCACCTCAGGGCCTTTGCACTTGCAGTTCCTTCTGCCTGGGATGCTCCTTCCAGAGAGCAAGGCTCGCTTTCTCACTTCATTCAGGTCTCTGCTCAAATGCCACTTCATCATAAGAATTTCTCTGGCCAACATTAAAATAGCACCCTTCTCACTTTCTTTTTGCTGTGCTTGTTCTTTCTTCATAGCAGTTATCACTACCTGATAAACTGTGTATTTATTTGTTAAACATTTTAAATATCTCTTCAACCCAAATGTAAATTTCATGAAGGTAGGCTCTTGTCTGTTTCTGTTTACTGCCTGCTTCCTGTCTACTATTATTGCCTGGTATCTCTGTAGTAGTGCCTGGTACTTAATAGGCACTCAATAAGTACTTGCTGATTTACTTATGGAATGAATAAGTAAATCTTTACATCTCTATCCTGAATGAGCATAAAGTTAAGATGATAAAGAAGGAAATAATATATAACTTATATAAAAAAGAAAAACTTAAGTAGAATAAGGGTATGGCTAGAACCAATCTCATTTTTTTTTCCAAAAATTGTGGGAACCTAACAAATCACCTATGGATAAGCTCTTTATTTCTCATAAATTAAAAGGCATTATGACTAAATCATTTTTTGCTAACACCCTTTCTTTGATTTTATGGAACTTCTTCATACTGACATTAAAAATACCCTCCATAAATAAAAGAAAAAAGCTACCCTGGAATATGGAAGATGTCAGAATTGAAGGTAGAATTGAATACTATTATGTAGCAATATATATTCAGGATTGAGGAATGCCTAAATCTTGCCATAAGACGTAGCATAAATGATGTAACTCTTTTAGAAGTTCCTAAGATAATCATACAAGATGTGATGGCAAATGGGAACCAAAGTTACCTGCGCTCACGTCTGTGTCCTGGTTTTCTTGAGTAGACCGGGCAGCTCACATACTCAGGTGCCAGGAGCAATGTCTCTTTGCCCCACGACCAATCCCAATCTCATCCTCTTTCTGCTCTCTTGCCAATGAGACAACAGAGCCCCAAATCACACTTGAGATGAGAAGGGCTTTTCCGCCTTCCTATTTATTTTTCAGTCACAGTCCCCATATTTTGACTACCACCCTGATTCTTTCTTGGCTTTGTGATGCTACACTCTCCCGATTTCTTTCTTTATCCTTGCTCCTCACTTTCAGTTCCCTTTTCTGGTTTCTCCCTTTCCCTGCCTCAAAAGTTACAGTTTTCAAGGCTCAACTTTTGTATCTCATCTCTTCTCCTCACGAACTCTCTCTAGGAAGTGCTAGCCATTCTCACAAATTTATCTAGTTTTAATGTTTTATTTGTAAAAAAGTGAAAGCAAAACAAATATAGATTAGTATATTGAACACCCATCTTTAACAATTAGCTACACACGATCAATTTTATTTTATCTAAACTCCTACTCCCTGATCTAGTCTCACTACATTATTATTATTATTTTTTTAAGGAGGCTCTGCACTGGGCATGGAACCCAAACTAGAGCCCAGTGAGGGGCTTGAACTCATGACCCTGAGATCAAGACCTGAGTTGAGATCATGAGTCAGACGCTTAACTGACTGAGCCACCCAGCTGCCCTTCTCACAGGATTATTTTAAAGCCACTTCCAGACATCATGTAATTTCATCTGCAAATTCTTCAGTATGTAGCTCTAAAAGATAAACACTTTTTAACATAACTAAAATACTGCTATCAAATTTAGAAAAATTAATAATTCCTTTATCTCAGCAAATATCCAATGTTTATTGTTTATACATGTCACTCTTTTCATTTATACATGTCTTATGATCATTAGTTTGGTTGAATTATGAGGCTAACAAGATCCAAACATTGCATCTAGGGGCGCCTGTATGGCTCAGTCGGTTAAGCATCTGCCTTCAGCTCAGGTCATGATCTCTGGGTCCTGAGATCCAGGCCCGCGTCCAGCCCCCTGCTCAGTCAGGAGCCTGCTTCTCCCTCTCGCTCTGCCCCTCCCCTGCTTGTGTGCGCTCTCTCTCTCAAATAAATAAATAAAATCTTTAAAAATAAAATAAAAAAACAAACATTGCCTCTAACTGGGTGGTGCTATGTACATCCTTATTGCACCATATCAAAAAGCACGTGCTGTCTGTTTAATCCACAAAATTAAAAGAATGAAGTAAAATAAAAATAAAAATAAAAATAAATCATGTATGTTCCAGCCCTCATGGCCACATTGTAATCAGGAGCAAGAGAGTACTGGCGTCTGAAAAGCCAGCTCCTCACTTCGTCTCACCAGTTTGGTAGAGACTTGGTAATTTCTAGGTTGTCTCCCCATTCTGTTTTGCTTCTCAGCTCTTCTATCACCTGTGTAAGTAATTCCCTCCATTAAATTAACTCTATTTGAAAGACCTGGAGTGTCTCCTCTTCTTGGCTGACCTGATACAGACAAGATCACAAGTTATAATTTTGGACATGATCAATCTGAGGTGTCTTTAGGTGCAATGAACATCAACTCCAAACTCAATGCTGTGGCCTACAAAGCACTGCCTGACTGGCCCCATCCCCCTCCCCATTCTCTTCAGGCGCTTGTCTTCCTCCTTGTCCAACCATGCTCCTACCAAACCAGCCTTTTTTCTCTTCAAAAGTGCCACGGATCTTTAAACAAGCAGGTTCTTATGCCTGGTGATTTCTTACCACAGCCTTTCTCAAGACTAGTTTCCTCTTATTTGAAACATCCCTTCACAGTGAGACATCCTCTAACAACACCACCTACAGGACTCCCTGTCACTGTCCATCACTCATTTCCTTTATGCAGTTTGCATACTCCACAATGACTACATTATTTATTTGGATGTTTCATGTCTACATCCTCAAGTATATTGTAAGCTCTAGAAGAGCAGAAGAGAAATCATGTCTCTTTTGTTGACCATTGTACCCTAAGTGCTTAGAAAACTGTATGCACGATGAAAAGAATGCACGAGTGTGTCCCTGAGCTGGCTGGGAATGCCAGGGCGTGGCCTGGCCGGCTCAGTTTACAGGTTAGGCTGCAGGCACACGGGAAGCAGCAGAAGAGGCTACACCCAAGCGCAGAAACCTCGGGAGCATGATGGCCCAGGTCACTGGGATGTATGCCTAAACACATAGCCTTGATTTGGACCTCTTTGTGGAGGTTTTGAGAAGATGGAGAGAGAATTTCTTTTCTCCTCTAGAAAAGACAAGTTTAACCAAACTGAATCACTAGGTAAGAAACTCAGCTATACCGGTAGACTTACAAAGATTTAAGGTAAAAATATTTATAGCCACTTTATAGGATGCATAACTCTTTCATTTCTTAGTCTTACAAAAGACTGTTTCTTTAATGAACTGCTAAGCACCTATTACATCTGACATCTTATTTTGATAATTTTTTCTAGATATATACATATATCCTATGCATTGTGAGTTTTCTAAGAATTATATATTATTTTGGTGTTCGGTTTTTCAGGCACCAGAAAATACAAAATTCATCCTGGCCTAAGGACAGCATTTTGATGGAGGCATAAAATATCAGGAATTCCAAATAGAGCCATAATGACTCTCTTTTATAACAACCGTATAGAAGATAAGTGCTAGTGTCTCATCCACAATATTCAAACATGTTACAAACTCTTAAATTTATGAAAAAAGAAGCTTACTACAAATTCCTATGCATATAATTTTTAGGTGATTTCCAAGTCTTGAAGCAAGATTTGAAGCATATTTTATCAAAGATAGAGAAAGAATAAAGGGCCGTAACAGAAATCTGGACAGCATTTGCAAATTTGTTTCCCTGTCTGCTCAAAATTACAAATAACCAGATCTTGAATATGGAATAATATTTTGGACAGGAAAGCAAATAAAATATTTATGAAACAAAATGCTTTTCTTATCCTGGGTCTATTTTCTTAATGATGCTATGGAAAGGCAGCCAGTGTTACTATCAAAAATATGAAATATATATTCTGTAATAATCAGTGTGGTATCCAGTCCATTGGATGTAATTTTCAACACTTAAACACATTATCACATATGACTAATTAGTTGTTTGCAAAGCATTTGAAACATCCTATGTCAGATTACTACCTGTCCACTGCAATTTTCCCAGCACATTGCTTCCTTCATTCTCACCGGAATGGGGCTTATGGATTTGCGAGCATAGAATCTCAGTTAGCAGCAGTGTGCTATGGATCTAAAAATCCCTTAGGAAACTGTGATAATTGGACACATGTCAGCAGTAGCAATTCATCACAAGAACCCCCAGTAAACATACAGTTTGCCCATGTTCACCAAATGCAATTGCTTGCTGAGTTTTGCACACTCAGATTATGGGGTTTTTTAGAGATAGGGAATGAAGTGCAGGAGGTAGTCATATTGAATTTCATCTTTTTCTATACAGTTTCTGCCAAAACCTCTACAATTACTGAGATATTGATTCCACAGCAAAAAAAAAAACCCACAAAAAAACAACAAACAAACAAACAAACAAAAAAACCCAAAAAGAACACAACTATATTCTTAATTATTGGCAATAAAACATATTTTATTTTTAGATCTTGGCTGTTATATGTTACCAATCCTTGTATATTGTGTATTTATTTATTGTATCTCCTCTGATTTAAGAAAGATTTTGGAATTAAAATTCAAACTTGCCTGAGGTAAAAACAGATACTTGAAATAATCCTAAAATGAGTGTTTTCCTACACTATTTGTCATGTTCCTGTATGAAATATGTATAGGTATAATTACTGAAGAGTAAGAGAATAGATTTTCTTGTATCTCATTCCATCTCTGTAATAGAGATACATCATTTGTTACATTTTTGGTCTGGTAATGGCTTATATCTGTATATACCATTTAAAATTTTCCAGGGACAGTATATTGTTCTTCATACAGAATATATAGAATCATATAAAATTGATGCTATTTGTCTAGAGAACTTTTATTCTGCTTTGGGTTTCAGGAGGAGGGATAAAATTGCAGTGAGCCACAACTTTGCTTGCACACACTATACAATAGTTTATGAGAACAGCACCCATTCTGAAAGGTTTCATTGCAAGCTGGTGGGTAGTTTTTAACTGCAGAACAGAGTGAAGTTAATCTCATAAAGGAATCCCTGTGTCTTCTTCACTCTTCATTTAGCCAAAGGAATTAAATAGTTCCAAATAGGGCACCTGGGTGGCTCAGTCGGTTAAGCCAAGTCTTTGGCTTGGGTCGTGATCCCAGTGTCCTGGGATTGAGCCCCACATCAGGCTCCTTGCTCGGTGGGGAGCTTGCTTCTCCCTCTGCCTGCCACTCCCCCCCTACTTGTGCTTGCTCTCCCCCCACTCTGTGTCAGATAAATAAATAAAATCTTAAAAAAATAGTTCCATATATAGCAACAACTATTTTTATGATTTCAACTGTATTCTTACTCAAATATTGTTCCCTTCTCTAGGCTTTGCAATGGTCACTTTGTTTAAGAAACTTAACTGTTTTCAGAAGAAGTTGTTTATCTTTTATTTAAAACTTATTTATCCTTCTCCCCCCCCCATTTATTTACTATCAGTGAGAATGGAGCACATTTCCAGTGCATCCATTTTGCAATGATTTTCTGCTCACCCACTTCCAGTTCTCACTCCAGTTTATCTGCCAGGTTTTGATTAAGGCAATTGTTAAGTGTACTCTGTATAACTCAGTATAAGAAAGTATTGAACTCAGAAAATAGTTATAATTATCTTTAATATTGTTAAAGTTGGAAGAAATGGAAAACCCACCCACTGGTTTTCTGTATAAAATACAATGCAAAACTTATTAAGAGGAAATATGAGTCCCTTACAAGCTTTACAAGAAAGGTTAAGCATTGTATGGCTTCTGATGGGTGTAGTAAAACCCAGAAATAATGAAAAACAGCTTTAGGATTAAATTAAAATAATATTATTTATTTCACATTGATCTGGAAGTAGACTCTAGAATCTCAACTGTGTTTACATTTCAATTGTTCACATTTTCACTGTTCACAAAAACTGTTGGTTTGCCCTGGGTTTTTCTTTAGCCTTACAGAACTCTCTTCCCCTTTTACAATGTCAATTTATCATTTAAATAATAGGGGAAAATGGCTAAATCTAAGCTCTTCAACGTCTACGTAAAGATTGCCACTGTGGCTCCACTTCCTCTTGGAAGAAAAGAGCCACACAAAAGAAATCATTTTTAAAGAAGTGTGGAAAACAACTGTTTTTCCCCCAAGTGAGTCTTTAATCATCAACAATCTGGTACCTCTTCACTTATCAAAACCACCATATTCTGTGCCCGATTCTTAATATATATTAGAAACCAGCTTCGAAGGTAAAATGGAAATTAATGTGGAAAAAAAAATCAGTTACAGCCTATTTACAGCCAATTCCCACTAACAATTAAGGTATTTCATAGTGATTAAACATTTGTTTGAGCAGTTTGCTACAGCTCTTTATCCACCTCTCTACTGCTTGTTGCTTCATCTCTTAGGTAAAGACCTGTGAGGGACCGTGAAGACAAAGCCCAAGCCTTATGTGACTTATAGAAGACTCCCGGGCTTCTCACATAGTCTGCAGAGATCTGGAATTCCCAAGAGTCCACATTGCCCTCCTCCCTTCCCTTGGGAAGCTTTTTGCGGGTGGGGGTCCTTTTATGTTCCCAGATCTGTGTCCAAATTAATATTCAGTAAACATCTCTTGACTGACAACGGTCACAAATCTAGTTTTCAAGAGTTTTAAAAACTTGGAAGCAAATATTACTTAAAATTTAAAATTTACATTGCTATTTGCCACTCATTTCCTACTGACAGCTACAAAAATTAGAATTTCAAAGCTGAATGGCAGCAGGAACTGCTAGAAATCTTGAGTGAAAGAACAATTGAACCACCCTAAACCAAATGATTTCTTAGCCCAAAAAGTTTAGATAAGCCCTTGACATTTGGGGAAAGCTTGTGGGTTCTCCTGCACGTAATTACTATGAATTATCTATGACTATTAATAATTATAATTTCTGGCAGATTCTTACATTTTTGTAAAGCTTTGTAGAAAAACCAAACGAGATTTTTTTTCTCCAGAAGGACAAAGGTTGGACCTTAGGATGATAAATAGGAATAATTCCTTGAAGGAAAAAAAAATTCTAGTAAAAAGGGGAGTAAGGTAAAAGGAGGAAACTAATATATTTTAGTCACCTTCATGTACCAGGCACAGTGGTCTTCAGGCTCCATATATTGTCTTCTTTAATTAAATAATGCTCAGAACAACACAGTAAAGTAGGTACTGGTATCCCCATCTTAGAGATGAGGTCAAGTAACTTGACCAAAGTAAGCCCAATGGCAAGGGGGGAAACTGGAATTTAAGCCCAGGGCCATCTGACTCTAGAACCTATGGTCTCACCGGCATGTTGCTTCCAGTTACACTGAACATTGGGTGAATCAGAAGAGAAGTCTCAGGCTTGGAAACATAATGATGCTCCATAACCACAAAACAAATAATGAAAGGAGAAGAGGAAGGGGAGTGGGAGGGAAGGGGGGAAGGAGAGAGGGAAAGAAGGGGAGAGGGAGAGATGGAGGGAGGGAGATGATTTACTGAACTGTCTCCAGTTACTGTCTCCATTAAGTGGATTTCTTTCATTCTGATAACGGCTGATCTGCTTTTAACGAAGGGGTAAATACTTGAACACAGTCTACCTAACTCTTCTGGTATTATTTGCATGAACTTTATATGAATCTTTACTTCAGGAAATGTAACATCATTAAAACTAAAAATAAAGGGGCGCCTGGGTGGCTCAGTCGTTAAGCGTCTGCCTTCGGCTCAGGTCATGATCCCAGGGTCCTGGGATCCAGCCAGCCCCGCATCGGGCTCCCTGCTCAGCGGGAAGCCCGCTTCTCCCTCTCCCACTCCCCCTGCTTGTGTGCCCTCTCTCGCTGTCTCTCTCTCTCTGTCAAATAAATAAAAATTAAAACAAACAAACAAAAAAAAACTAAAAATAAAAAGTTCTCATTTAAGTGTTTAGTGTGGGCTGACAGGTCTAATTCCACTGTAGCTTTTATAGTGGCTTTTATTGTTTCTTATTGTCTAAAAGAACAGAAATATTTTAATATGTTGGATGTCCAGCGCAGAATGTTTTTATGAGGGAAATACATATGTGTGACACAGCTGAGGTAGATAGACAGAAATGGTCCCTAAATATTTTCCCATGTTTATTTTGGAATAGAGATAGCTTTTGAATTTCCCTGCATCAGTTTGTCCAGAAATACCTAATTCAGAACTATTTTTAAGAGTTATGAGACTGAAACATACTCAATTAATAAGCATCCAGTATTCTTTCAGTTAGAGTTTTTTAGAGTCTGACAGTCATATCCCAGACCTGCCATAAACTAGCTGTGTGATCTTTGGAAAGTGACTCAACCACTCTGTTGAGTGGTACATATATACAAATATATTCATGCAAGCAACAATTCTTGAAAACTCTTAAGTTGACATTTTAGCCCAGCTGACATTTAAGTTAAGAACTAGTATCTCTTGGTTAGTGATAGAATTGGATAGCACTTTTTATGTGATAGCACTTTTATCTTTCTGATACAGAATATAAAATTTTTTAAAATCTTATGATTGCCATTCAAAATCAATAATGTATTTATGTATTAACCAGAGAAATATTTTGTGAGAAATGTATTTTAAATTAATATCTTGAATTCCATCCAAGGAAATGTATAGATTCCAATATACTTCAGTCATTCCTGGGGCCTGAAGATCATGGATCTTTACCAAGCAATATGTAAATATTTCCATATTTGAACAACTGGGAACTTCAGTTTTCACGTTTCAGTTCTCATTCTGTTCCCTTTGCATGGAATGTACTTTTCCTCATAGATGATGGGTGAAATGTTCCTAAACCCTCAGGGATACCTACAGAATACACTTCTGTGTCAAGCAAGCTAGGGAGGTCATTCACCTTTTTAAAAAAAAAAAATGTAAAATAGGCATTAGCTGAAAACAATTGTCTCTCCTACAGTGTGATAACCACTCATATGAAAACAGTAAATCAGTTTGATCTCATTCAGTTTGCCTGACAGTAATAGAACCCTTACTTATTTCTTAAAATTGGGTATTTCTTAAAAATGATGGAAAGGTAGTAGTTTGAAAAATTATTTTGTGAAAAGAAGTCAAATTAGTTTGGAGATAACTAAATGCTAAGACATGTCCCTACTAATCACCACATTAGGCTTTAAAATGACTAAGAAAGTATTAGATATGAAGTATTAATCTTAAAAACGACTGGCTGATCACTTAAAGATAATATCCTGTTCCTACCATACAGATGGTAGATTTAATGCTCTTCTTTTCTCTCTTCACTTTTCTCATTGTATAGTAAAGAAATATCTAATGTACAAACATTACATACAATAGTAATAATAGTAGATGTAAGTAGTACAGAGTGTGTATCAAGGTATGATTCACTGGGTTGGGGGGGAGTGACAATAAGACAGGAAACATTTGGAGAATAAGAGTGTACAGAAAATATGCCATGTGATTCTAGATTTTTGTCACAAACTCCATGTAGGTGGAGTTTTAAATAATCCTTTAAAATTTATTTTAGGGGCGCCTGGGTGGCTTAGTCATTAAGCGTCTGCCTTCAGCTCGGGTCATGATCCCAGGGTCCTGGGATCGAGCCCTGCATCGGGTTCCCTGCTCTGCGGAAAACCTGCTTCTCCCTCTCCCACTCCCCCTGCTTGTGTTCCCTCTCTTGCTGTGTCTCTCTCTGTCAAATAAATAAACAAAATCTTTAAAAAAATAAAACAAAATTTATTTTAGAAAGAGAGAGAGGGAGAGGGAGTGCATGTGAGTGGGAGGAGGGGCAGAGGGAGAGGGAGAGAGAATCTCCAGGAGACTCTGTCCTGAGTGCAGAGCCTGACCTGGGGCTTGATCTCACCACCCTGAGATCATGACTTGAGCCCCAATCAAGTCAGATGCTTAACTTACTGAACCACCCAGGCTCCCCTGTATTAAAATAATTTTTTGAGCATATTATTATACTCTTGGCTTCAAAGTACTAAAATAAAAATTCCTATCCTCATCTGAAGGACTGCTTACTTTGTAATTTTTGACTTCTCTGAAGTCTAACTTTTATTATGTCTTAAAAAATATTAAAATTAGATGAATGGTGAGATAAGCTACCAATTAAAGTGAAAAAAATATAGATTCTAGTGTGAATAATGGAGAAAACCAAATTAAGAGCCTCAGAATTCTTGAAAGAAAATCAGATTTGCCGGCCCATTAAAAGTCTATTTCCATTTTATTATTTTTTTCTCTATTTCCATTTTAGTGTTGATATTTTCCCAGAGAAATATACTTCTAAAAATCTGGGGGACCTATGCATATATTGGCTTAAAAAAAAAAGAAAACGTGAAACAGGCCATCAGCTGGGAAAAAGTGAAAATAGACCATCAGTTGTTTGTCCTGCGGTGTGATAACCACCTCATATGAAGACATGAGGAGTCAGTTCAAGAATCATCACACGCATCTCTTGCAGTTGGCAAGACTAAGTGTAGTGGGACCCTCACTGTTGAGAATTTGCCAGGAAGAAAGCTAGACATCATCTAGGCCACATCTGGTACTCTTCCAGGATTCTGGTAATACAAGGAACTCATTCACTGAGAGAATAGCAAAGTGATGGGAACTTTGACAAAATCATATAGAAAACAGAAAAACACAACTGCAAATCCATTCTATGCTTTCAGTGTGATGTTTCTGATTCCCATATATCTCATAAACATGGCACGATCATTGTTAGCTTCTTTTTTTTCCTTCGCAAACACTGAATAATTTAAAACATTAAGCATTTACTAAGGAAACCACAGACTATTGAAGGAATGCAATAAATTTGACTCCTTATTACTATAACTGAAATGCACTTATCCCTACTGCCTTGGACCAGTGCTAAACAGTAACCTTTAGTACACAGCAATTAAGAAGCTAACCGTAAACTGCTATGTTGAGTTTAAGAGCCATTGCCATCGAGCTATGATTCAACTCAAATTTTAAGCATCTGAACACACTTCACTTCATACAGACAACAGAAAATCAAAAAAGGATATGAAGCCAATAAAGTGAGTTCCATAATTAAAGACGTAAAGGTATAGACTCATGAACAAGCTGTCTCCTGGTGCTGGTGGGAAGAAGGTACCAGAAACATTCCATTCTGTACACTATTGTGATAGTACTTCAGTAAGATGTGGGGCATAAAATCCGCTTCAGATAATAATCCTCCCCATCCTTTAGATTTATGGCACATATACATTAAAACATAAAGGGCTATGTGTAGCTGGATGCTTTCTGACATGCTTTGCCTGACCTTACTCCGTCATTCTCTACTTCATTCCCTGCCAAACTTCTTACAAAGAGTATTTATCTCCACTGCTGTTAATTCCTCCTCATTCACTCCTTTCTTACCTTTAGCAACCTGGCTTCTGCCCTCACCGTTCAGGGAAACAGTTCATTCTAAGGTCGCCAACCTCCTAGCTGACTAGGCTAACAGGCACTGGCTCGTGGTGTCACTCCCCTCGGCTTCTCCACGGCCTTCTATCCCACTGATGGCTCCTTTTTTTGAACCATCTTTCCCACTTGATTTTCCGGGCCCATTTTCTTGGTTCACCTCTCATATCTCTGACCTTGTTTTTCTATTGCATCTCCTACCCTCTAAGTATAGGGTTCTCCCTTAATTCTCTCCTTGGACATTTTGCTCTACTCTTTTCCCTGAATAATTCATCTGGCTTCACAGACGTTCACTTTCCTACCAATGACATGCACATCTCCAGCCTTCCTCTTGTCCTGCACCTTTCAGTGTCTGTCTGTCCTGTGTCTTCACCTCAGCTCGTCCAGTGAACGCCTTCACGTGCTCCATAAACTCAGCTCGTCTTCTTTCCTGGTGTATTTACTGCCCCACAATTCGCCCTCTGTTTTCTAAGCTCAGGTCCTTCTACCATGTTTCACTACTTGGCTCCTTCACTCCCTGTGCCCCGAACCTCCACCTTCTTCAGTACAGCCCTGTGCATCACTCAACTACAGTTCAGGCCGAAGCATTTTGCACAGTCCTGCCCACCTATCTGCACAACTTCTTGCTTTGCATTTATTTTCTTTTTTTTAAGTAGGCTCCACACTGGGCCTGGAGCCCAATCCAGGCTTGAATTCATGACCCCCGAATCAAGATCTGAGCTGAGATCAACAGTTGGTCACTTAACCAATTGAGCTACCCAGGCACACCTTGTTTTTCATTTTTAATAGTCATCTTCAAGTGCACTTCAAATGGGTCTTTCTGACCAAACAGTCCCCCACTCCCTCTCTGTCCTGACATTAGAGCAGGAGAGTAATGCTTTTCAGTATAACCAAAAAAATACACACGTGTTTTAGTATAATAGGTGCAAGTTCCATTCTTCAAGGAAGTCCGAGGATGGGAAACTTCTAGATGCATTTGCATTCAGTAATGGGGCCATAAGACATGTGGTGAGGTTGTCTTGGAGGTTCTCTCTGAATACTCCATGAGGCTCTCTCATGAATACTCCATGCTGTCATTTCTCCCACTTTCACAAGTTGCTAGCTCAACTTGCCCTCTCCTCATAGGCTGCATTCAGAAAAGTGAGGGAGAGATCTTTTCTGCTACCATTTCCAACCTCTTTGTGACTCTGGGGACAGACAGGATCTTCAAGGGCCTCTTCCCAGGGACACTTCCCAGCACGCAGCTATCTCTCTTCCTTGTTATGCAGTCCAGAGAACTGTAATATCTTGGAGGTGGTTATGAGGGACCGGTTCCTAGAAACCTTTTCCATAGGGCAGAATTCAGCTCACTGAATTGACGATCTTCTTACTTGTGTTTATGCTATAACAACCTTACCACTTGGGGGTATAAGCAGATTCCTGCATGGAAGGCAGGTAGGGGGAGCAGGAAAGGGGGAAGGAGCATAGGCTAATATAGCAAAATAACACCTCATTACATGTATAGTAGTAGAACTTAAAGACCATCAGCAAACCTATCCTCCAAGATGGGACAATCGCTCAGCTGCAGGGTAGCACTGCCCACTGGCCGCTCCTTGGAAGGAACTGCCCACCATACTTCTTTTGTTTAAACTTTGTTCATTAGCATTTGATGCCTGTTTTACTTTTCTAAAAGTTTTTTTTCTATTTATAATATTTTTAAAGACATTAGGTCACTTAGACCTCAACCACAGCATTTCCAAAACTCTCTATGGAAGAAATCATTTGTCTATATTCATATTTTGTTTGGTGTATACAACATTTTAGAGCTTTTTTAAAATCTTTTTTTGTGAATTGAGAGTTTTCAGATAAAATCAACTTTTCTGCTTCTCTAGAAAAATATTTAAAACAGGCAATGCCAGGAATTTGTGCAGATTTAGTTTCAGTGGAGGTTGCCAGGATGAAGAGAGAATGGGGTGGTGCCAACAAGAGAGAACTGATGTCAACTCGGCACCATCTATGAGCAGGACAACTTGATGCATAGCCCGTATTCCATTTGATCCTTGCTGTTAGGAAGGTAAGATTTTATTGTTCCCATTTTAAGAAGCAAGTGACAGAGCCATTCTACTAGGAAGCCATTCTACTAAAGGGAAAATAGTTAGAACATAATTTGGTCCTGATGCATCTAAATCCCAGTGGCACTTTCCATGAAAACCAATAAACCAGTCCAAATAGAAAAACATAAGTTGCCACCCTTCCTTGCAACTCCTAAGCAACCACCTTTTTGCCAGAATCCTCTCCCTTCCTGGATAGTAAACTGACGTAGCTGTAGATCAACACATGGCAGATTTACCTTAAAGCTATCAAACCTTCTATTCTTCGGAGCACTTCTATTCACTATAATCATAGATGCTTCCTTTCCAGGGATTTCAGAAATTCCCACAGTGAAAATAATATAAATAACTTGCATTTTACTTCAGCTCGCCCTTATCTTTTTCAAAATGGGAGATTATCTACTGAGAAGTTGTACAATAAGTTACATCAAAGTCCTTCCTTCTGCTGTCCCTATAAATGCACAAAGTAGCCATTTTTCTTTCTAAACCGAATCTGTTTGACAAGATACACTTGCTGTTCTGCAGATAAAAAATGTGTCTTCTTCCAGGAGCCCTTGCATCTTTCAGATATTTGTGAGCTGTTGTCATGCCCCTTGCCTCTCCTTTTGGACATACTTGGTTCTTTTAATCATGGTAGATAAATCAGTCCTTCCATTCTCTTAATGGTTTTCCTTGCTTTTCTCTGAACTTCATCCAATTGGTTTATGTTTTTAGTAATGAGCAAACCAAAACTAAATGTAATAATTCCAACTGATGCTTTTTTTTGTAATATTCCAAATGTGATATTACAAAAGCTATGGATTCCCTGGAAAACAAATTTTAAAGCATAAAAAAGAAAGAAAGAAGGAAGGAAGGAAGGAAGGAAGGAAGGAAGGAAGGAGGGAAGGAAGGAAGAAAGGAAGGAAGGAAGGAAGGAAAGAAAGCAAACCATGAGAAAGATAGTGGTGGTTTCTATGAATGTTGTAAGTCCATGAAATGTTTATAGGAATTCCTTCTCTTTCAGATTATTCGGTAGGCTTTTGTTTTAGCACTAATTAGTTTTTAGTGAAAACTTCCTGTTCTTGCTTTAACCCTATCCTTGTGGGCAGGGTCCTCTAAGTGTTTCAACGTGTCTATCCTAAATCACCAAGTGCCATTCATACCAGGCTGCTCCGCATAGGAGGCCACTCACCTCAAGTCACCTTGCTGCTTCGCATAGCCCGGCTGCCACTGTTTCTAAGAAAAGAGGTAAACCATCACGTGTACCCTGGCTGCCTTGCCTGACAAATCTATTGTTACCGAGAACTGCTTCCCAGCTTCTGTCTCACTCTGTTGACTCATTTGGGTACCAGCTTCAGCCTGTCTCTATCACTCTTCCTATGCTGGGTAAACAGCCATGTCCTTCGGACAAGTTCCAAAATATAATAGCCATTACTTCAACATTTATTTTAACTTAAAAATTAGGTCTTCATTTTAGAGATAATTCATCTTTAATTTTGCAGCTTTCTTGGAATATTCATATCTGAATCCAAGAAATAAAAACCTCATTGCACGAATAACCCTGATGGCTTTTAGCTAAGGCAGAAAGGAAGAACAGTTGAGGATACAAGACTTTGGAACCAAACTGCATTTGAATCGCAGCTCCACTATCCCATGTAATCTCAGCAAGATACTTAACAGCCCTGTGCCTCAGTTTTTATAACTATAAATGGGGGAATTAATAATAATGTCTATATTAATATTATTATATTAATATATATAATATACACATACTATTATATTAGTATTATATTACTATATAATATATACATACTATCATATATTAATATTATATTAATATCTATAATATATCACAGAAGGCCATTGTGATGATTAAATGAATATCAACAAGTAAAACACTATTATTTTGAGTTGTTACAAGCCCCTCTGAACAATTGCATGTCATTGAGCTAAATGATAAGGGAAGATGTGAAGATCCTTCCAGCCCCTCCCACCCCACACAGAAAAAAAGTGATCTATGCCTCACAGACACTGGTTTCGAGTTGGAGATTCAAAATATGTACACACATGAAGAAAGATCACAATCATAGGGCAGTGTGTGTGTATACATATATATATTTAATCTAGACCGATTTTCATTTTTATAAAGTTTAAAATTATTAATCACTAGAGACTTGTAAATCCTTTAATAATATATCTAGATGAATCTTCTTAGCCTGATAGTCAGAGCCAGCTGGATCTGTCAATACGCTGAGTAATGGGTTACGTGCATTTACTCCAGTTTATCATAGATTCTACTCTGTTTGGGACCTGACTTGGAGCAAACCCAGACACAGTACAAAACCCTAAACTATTCAGGTGTTTAGACTAAGCTATCTATCTATCTTTTTTTTTTAATTTTATTTATTTGACAGAGAGAGACACAGCAAGAGAGGGAACACAAGCAGCGGGAGTGGGAGAGGGAGAAGCAGGCTTCCTGCGGAGCAGGGAGCCCGATGCGGGACTCGATCCCTGGACTCTGGGATCATGACCTGAGCCGAAGGCAGACGTCCAATGACTGAGCCACCCAGGTGCCCCTCTATCTACCTACCTACCTACCTACCTACCTATCTAGCTAGCTATCCATTTATGATAGGTCTTCCTTATATTTTAAACAGACGGGCACATAAATCAAAATTCTGAAAGGATATATATCATATTTGTTAAGATATTTTTTGACACCAACATCACTATACCTTTTTATGTGAAAGCAGCTTTCTGTAATCTTTGTTTCATAGATTTATTAACTGTATTAAGGCAAAAGAAGAAAAAAAATCTCCAGTATAGTTCCAACTCGAAATAGAGAAAAAAAACTTTAAGAAAAAAAAAAAACATTAAGAGTATTTCAGACTGGGCAGAATTGATAAAACTGTGAGATAAAAGAAAAATATTCTTGGTTTTCAATACTTGCCTAGTATTGTGAATTAAGCACTAGATTTATAGTTCTTTGTACATCTGCAAATACATGTCTCCAAACATTCAATCCATCAGATACCGATGTCCACCACCCAGCACAGCTCTCCCTCCGGCAGACATAATCACCTCGGTGCACAGAGAGGACTAGGGCTTACGGAGGGCTGTGATCTGCGAATTACTAGCTGTTCGACCTTGGCAAATTATTTAACCTTTCCCTCCCTCCAGCTCTATTTTGCCACTCTATTTTTATATAGTTTCACTGCAAGCCACCTCAAAGCCTTCCTTTTCAGAGAAGGGTATAAGTAAATAATTTTTTAAAAGAGAAAGGGATTCAAACCTAGGCTTTCCGATTCCAAATTCTAAGGTCATAATGATAGTAGGAAATGTATTATTGCCCATTAGAAGTCAATTTAATAATAAATATCCATTGATTATATAATGAATGCATCTTAATTTAGGAATGGTAAGTAGAGATACCCCAATTCTTAGGCAATGAGAGACTTAAAAACAGTAAGAAACACTGTTTTATCCATTGTGGTAAGAATACACAAGATATATTTATGGGATATTAGAAGAAGTTTGGAAAATGAAATATATTCAGGTTTTCAGATAATTTCACAGCATTATTTTATTATATCGAATGACATTTACAAAGAAAGTCCAAAAAGGTTATAATATATTATATTAAAGACCACCATGTGTTAGTTGTAGAAAACATTACTTTGAAGGCAGGCTCACAAGATATTATGGATGGACATAACGATACTACATATTTTTAAAATTGTTGCTTCCAATAATGTCTACAATCATTGAATAACAGCTGAATTTGGAATATGGCATGTTACTAATAAAGATACAGCTATTTTTCATCATGGAAAATTTACTAGCTAATGGACACACAAGTGATCACAAATTAAGTTTATGAGTTTCTCTAAATTTAGACATTACTTTTTTTATTTGATAACCCAAAGTAATATTTCTATTATCAGTTAAAACAAACTGAGCCCATTGGAAAATATGTAAAGATGCATTGAAGAAAAACAGGCACTTAAGTTTGAATAATTTTAATGTTTTGGTACAGGAGTTCTTCTAAACTTAAGTGGTGGAGGAAGATTAACATCTACTGAGTATCTTAGAAAGTTTTTAACCAACAATTTATAAAATCATTTAACAACGATGAAAACCCACTTTGGTAGGCAATATTAGGTTGAGAGGCATAAAGATTTCATCTTTTGAATTTTAACAATTTTAACATGGAAACTTATTTTTCATTACACTTTGTACTTCCCTGTCATAATACTTATGACAATTATAATTAATTTATTATTTGTATAGTTACTGATTGAACATTAGTTTTTCCCACTAGACTCTGAGCCCCATGAGGACAGGGATTGGGCCTATTTTAATCCATACCACATCTGATACATTGTAATAATAATAATAATAACAATAATAACTGTTAACCTTTATTGAGTAGTTATTACTTTGTTGGGTCCTGTTTTAAGCATTTTATATATATTACCATAAAGTTTATTTAATTGTAATTGTTGAGGTAGTAAGTACGTAAATTGATAATGAGTCAAAAAAAAGTAAATTTATATAGAGAAGCACAAAAGACCTTTTATCCCAAGCAGAATGGGACCTATGGTGAGGGGGCTTGTGAAGATTACCTACTCCGCATAAATGATAAAACCAGGGCTCAGAGAGTTACAGCCACCTGCTTAAAGTCACAGAGGAATATCAAGAATGTAGATTGTCTGGTAATGTGTCTCGTGCTCCTAAATATGGGGTATCTCATCAACTTTGATGCATTAAATTAATCATTCTGAAAACTGTGTGTATTTCTTATACAGATTTATTCTGCATCACTCATACACTCATTCAACAAACATTTGCTGGGCATCAGCCCTGCACCACTGTATTTTGCAGGGTAGCAGGGACAATCAAGACGAGGGAGAAATATGATTGGGGAGATACGCCTGTAAATACGACTGTCACTAAGGTGTGGTCAGTGTAAACTAGGAAAGTATAGGTTGGGGGGGCGGTTAATGGAGAAAGTAGTATCTCCCACGGGCATTGATAAAATCATTTGTTTTAGTGGAACTCTCCCTACTGGGGAAAAGAAAGAAATTTCAAACACAATTCCTTTAATGTTGTAAAAAAAATTGAATCTATCTTGGATATTAACTCAGAATAGTTTACCAATGCCCAAGAGAAATCACATCTCAGCACTATTATCCCGAGCACAGAATGAAAAGCATCACTTTGGCTGCCACTCTTCCTCTCTGGACATATTCACCACAGATGGATGAGATCATTCATTCATTCATTTATTCAACAAATATTTATTGGACGTCCATCACGTGTCAGGCACTCTGTCAGGCACTGGGATACAAGAATAATGAATTTAGAAGATAAGTCATTAATTTTCTCAGGGACCGCATTATATTTGATATTCTTTTTTTTTTTTTTTTTTTAGATTTTATTTCTTTACTTGACAGAGAGAGAGCACAAGCAGGGGGGAGAGGCAGAGGCAGAGGGAGAAGCAGACTGCCCGCACGGGGCTCGATCCCAGGACCCTGGAATCTCATGACCTGAGCCAAAGGCAGCCGCTTAACCGACTGAGCCACCCAGGCGCCCCTATATTTGATATTCTTGTTTCAATGAAAAATTCCATGAAAATGACTTTTTTTTTTTCCATGTGGCCAATAGAGGCTACATCTTTTATTGGAAGATCTAATTTCATTCAACCAACAAATGTTTATTAAACATCTATTCAGGCATTGGATTCAGGAATAAACACACCAGACAAGAATCCCTGTCCTTACTGAGTTTTACATGAGGAGTCATCACAGGGAGATGAGAGAAATGGGATAAATGATTATTTAATTTGGAAACATGGAAACAAATGACTAGAAAAAAATCAATTCCTTCCATCAACCTGACTTGATTAATTCCAGAATCTGGGCCCCTTCCTGATAACTGCCGTGGGTCAGAGGCTCACCTGGAATGCTCACGGGTATGGTAAAAAAGTGGAGAGTATAAAATGGTCCAGGTTATAACTCAATGGAGAGTAAATCAGGTGATGGTAATAGTTGTCATCTGGCAAGACAGACCTGGGATTGCCAGATCTTGACCAGGAATGAAAATGCAGATTTTTATGTGAATCTTTTGATGTTTAAGTTCTGGCACCTAATTAAAAAATGAAAATCATATATATTTTTTGGAAAATGATATTTTGATCAAACATTTTATCCAAGCTTTATGAAAACAAAGAAGCTTGGATTATCTGCTACTTTCTAAAAAAACTAAATCTAATTCAGTGCTATACTGTTTTTTTTTTAAAGATTTTATTTATTCATTTGTTTGAGAGAAGGAGCATGGGGGAGGGGAGGGGGAGAAGCGGGGAGCCTGATGCCTGCTTCATCCCAGAATCCTGGGGTCACCTGAGCCGGAGGCAAACGTTTGACCAACTAAGCCACCCAGGTGTCCCAATGCTATACTGTTCTCAATATAAAATAGAAAACTGTAGTTAAGAACAAAAATACATTTTTAAAAAGGAAAATAAACAGGACCAACAATTTCAAAAGTATAAAGTTGTTTCTTAATTAAAGTTAATTTTATCTAATTACCTTCCTTATAGAGCTTAATAAATTTATTTTAATTTTACAGCCATTTTAACACTTTCTTAGGAGTATGATTAAAGCTAATTTTAACTTATTTGTGAAAGCTATAGGCAGCTTGTTAATTTGTTTGACAGTTTCATAAAACGTGATGACCTGAAATCTATTTAATGTTGAAACATGTATACATATTTATTCATACATGCATTTTGACTTGTATATCAATTGCATTTCATATTTTAAAAAAACATTGTAATTTTAAAGCTGTTTCACAAGAGAATTTTGCAAGTATGTGCACATACACTGACATTGTATTTGATATTAATTTAATTATTATCAGCCATTATGAATTTAGAAAATAAAAAGACCTAGTTAAGCTTTTAAACTTCAGCTTGATTTTCCCACTTCTTATGACCATGAAACATGTGTAGAGTTTGTCATATTAAAATGTCTAGCTTTACAAATAGTCTTGCTTCCGAAAAATTATGTAGGAACTTGTTTCGGCAATTAAAATCATGTTTTAAACGTGTTAAGAGAATCCAGAATTTTGATCCTTTGGATGGGGAAGACTACTTTTGAAATAGTCTACTCACTAATGTTTTAAGAACTGTGAATCTTAAAGAATTCATTTCAGATTTTCATAAAGTGAAAGTTTAAATACCCAATTGGTAAAGAGGTCAGCTGATAAACAGTTTTTATTTGAGCAACTCTCTCCACATATTAAAAACTCTGACCAGTAATAAATATTTATGCTATGATGGTGTCTAAAAAGTATGCCAGCAATGACGTACACTGCATACAAAGACAAGCTACACCGAGCAAGGACCTCAGGAATTGAGCTTAGCTCTTGCAAGTTTAAAGGCAATAGACTCTTGAGGTGAACTAAAACTAATGGGTTCGAGTAGGTTCTTTCATACCTTAAAATTGTTTAGGTTTCCTAGTAGGTTGTTTCACACCAAACCGTCTAACTTCTACAACAGATCCCAGATCTGTGAAGGCATCTGCCTCACATAGCTATAGATGCAGATCTATTATCTGCATTAAGTCTCCCAGTCAGACTCTGTGCGGTGATCCTTTTCAACAATCCCATGATCTTAAACCTGATATCCCACCTTGCTAGAATATGATGCCTATAAATTACACAAACAGGCAGAAACTAGCAGAGGGTGAAGGATTCACTCTTGGTTACATTCCAAAGGACTCCTTTTTCCATAAAGAAATGAATTCTGTTGACAGCCCCTTATTCTTAAGGTTCTTCCTCTTTCCTATGGGGGCAGAGGGAAGTTTCTTATGCTCTTTTGCCATCGTCATCCTGGCTGCACTCTGATTTCATGACCTCTGAGTTAATCCTTCTTTTTTTCCTATTAGCAAGTGTAAGCAGGCAGACTTCAAACGAACTGCAATAGGTCACAAGGTTTAATGGGCACGGAGATAATCATCTAAATTACATTTCTAGGCCTGATGGGCTAGACAGACTTAGAGGGTGACTTTACCAGCATATTCGCTGTTAATCAGCAAGATTGGTGGGTCTCAGAGTGTAGCTGCCTTTGCCTTCCTCCCTGAGGGGCTGGGCCATATTGACTGATTAGCGAAGGCAGCTGCGTGAACTTTCTTCTTCCACAAAATGTGTCGTGTCCCCAAAGGACATGAAAGTCAAATGTGGCCACACCTCAAACACCAGACGCACTCTTTTCATCTCTGTGGAATTATCTGCCCTCTACTTGGAGATCATGATCCGTGGCACAACAGTTGTTGCTGATTTTCACGATCTGTTAACACTTAGGAATTTTTACATTAAAGAACTTTTTTCTACATTTATTTCCTGTAGCATTTAGGATAATGTCATAGCGTATTGTATATTTTTTTTAACCACATGATTCTTAACTTTACAAGGAAGAAGAAACATGGAATTACTCTAAAGATAAAAGGAACCAAAATAATTTCACCTCCTAAAATTCAAAGATAAACATCTCCTTGGAATTGGCAGAGAGAACATCGTCATGAGCTGTTTTACAATACAGGCTCATCCAATTTGGTTACAGATTTCAGCTTATTGTCAAAGAAAACCCCAGCCTTTCCTCTGGTAGAGTATGATATTAGAATACAATGTTTAACTGAAACCCCCCAAAAGAATAAATGGAATCATTTAAAAGTAATCAATATGCCTAATATATAAATGAATATAATGCAATATCTCTCATCTCAATAATAACTTCTAGTTTACAAACGGCTTTTCTATCCATTGTCATTTTATTCTTAATAACAACCCAGGGAAACAGGTTGGGACAAATACTATTATCTCCATTTTACAGATCATTAGCAATTTTCTGAGAAGTTAAGTGGCAACTCAATGTTACTGAGGCAACAAGTGATAGACCCAGCACAAAAACCCAGGTCTTCTGATGCCACACCTAATCCCTGTGTATCACTGAATAACATTGTGAAAAATGTGGTCTTTCGGTGGAATGTCTTGTAAACATTGGTCTTTAAAAAATGTCTTTTGGTGGAATGTCTTGTAAACAAATGGTCTTTAAAAAAAATACCATTCACTCAGAGAGGACCTATTGGCAAAGGTGGTAGATTGTGTTCACTCGATTAGTGTTCTAAAGTGAAAAAATCAGATTTACTAAACTGATTTAATAAGAAGGATGTTGATTTGTGAAAATAGCTACATACGTGACAGCATTTCTAAAAACTTGGATGACTCTGTATAGCATGGAGTTTATAAAAGCCACAAATACATGAAATCATATTTTCGTTTGATTCTGAAGAGACCATGTAGACATTTTACAAATGAAATACAAATGATTTTAGTGAAAGCCAAAATCAAAAGAAATGTTGGACTTTATAAATTCCAACCTTAAAATATTTTAAGACTTTTTCTGAATAGTAAAAATTTCATTTCCTCCCAACCCAAATACGATAAAAGAAGAAAAAGAAAGAAAAAATAACTTAGAAACTTTAGACTCGGTGGTGGTTAATCATCCAGAGGACGGAAGTAGGCAGAGGATGTGTTGTGAACTCTGTGGTGAGGACTCTTGAGGCTCGGGATAGAATGAAAGAGAAGGAAATTGGAGTGTAGAGGGGATGGATTTCTAAGAAAAAGACTTTCTAATGACGCACAGATTGGTCAAATGATTGCTAAACATATCATCACTCTTTCATGACTGAATAGTAGGAGGAGCGGGATAAAGATTATTTGAATATATTCATACAGTAATGTGTCACCAAACATGAGTCTGGTCCATTAATTAGCACAGACTTTATTTTCATTACTGAACAATTTAGAAGTTTCAAAATTTTAAAATTTGACAAAAAGAAGTGTACTTTTGCTTTTAGAAGTTGCTCCTACCAAAATGGATACAACAAACCAAACAATATCAGAAAAAAAAGCACTTACTGGATTCTTAAAATTTTTATCCAAAATATACTACTTTCTATGATGTGTCTTTTTTCTGGTGTTTGGTGAAGTTTTCCTTTTTGTTTTGTTTTGTTTTGTTTTGTTTTTTGTTTTCATAGGTTTCAATTATATTTAACAAGGGCAAATGAAACTAAAAAACATAATTTATGTTATCTAAATAATTATTGAAATAATCTGATATAATATGTTACATGTGCAAAACATAAATGCCTTTGACGGTATCGGAGAATTCAAGTAAAAAACACACAAAAAATCTTTGTTGTTCAGAATCACTTATAGGAAAGGTTAGAAAATGGTAAGAAAAAGAATGAAAACATATTTGTGCCAGAGAGAATACAGATCGATCAATATATGATTGAAAGTCAAGTTATGGGAAGCACCACAGTAGGGATTTATTTTGTTCCCTGGAAAACTATCTCCCTGGTGACATTACCTAGAAATTTGTGTTTTCACACACAGCAAGAGTTTTTTGAGAGGTAAAGATACAGGCATTCTTATCATGCAAGTAAATGGGCCACTGAAGAACTGTATTGAAAAGAGCATGCACCTGAGCTACATAATCCTAAGAGCAGGTGCTTTCTACATGAGAAAGAAAGGGCATAACCTCAGGGATGGTAAAAAGCTATGATTCTCAAAGTCCAGTTCCTGGACGAGAGGCCGGGGATCAGCATCACCAGGAAACTGATTAGACATGCACAGTCTTGGGCCCCACCTCAGTCCTACTGAGTCAGAGATGGACCAGGGCCAGCAAGCCATGCTTTCACAAGCCTTCCAGGACATTGCGCTGCACACTCATGTTTGAGAATCACTAGTATAAGGAAAAGTAGTGACAGGACAGGAATGAAAGGAACGTGAAGGCGGCTGATGCTAGCAAGGGCAGTGAGCCCTGGTAAAAATGGGGGAGGGTATCATAAGCCCCTACAATGTGCACATGCAATCAGTGACACTTAAAGAAACCAAGATCTAGATGGACGTGAACTCAAGAAGTGTAGTAGACTAGACAGGAATTGGATGGCAAGCTGTGGGTCAAATCCTCCAAATCTGCTTTGGACCACAGCCCCTTTAAACCTTGGGCTGAGTAGCCAACAGTGAGGCAGGCCCCGGGTCATCTGGAAAAGGGAGGGCTCACAGGATCTTATGCCCTTCAGATCAGACTTGTAACATCCTGAACTTTTGCTCCTCAGTATTCATACACACACTGACAGTGAAAGTAAGAACATAGCATCTAGCAGGAACAGACAGTGGGGTATCCTTCTAACCCTTCATTCCTTTTTTTTTTTTAAGATTTTATTTATTTATTTGACAGAGAGAGACACAGTAAGAGAGGGAACACAAGCAGGGGGAGTGGGAGAGGGAGAAGCAGGCTTCCCGCGGAGGAGGGAGCCCCATTCGGGGCTCGATCCCAGGACCCTGGGATCATGACCTGAGCTGAAGCCAGACGCTTAGCGACTGAGCCACCCAGGAGCCCCTAACCCTTCATTTCTTTGCAACGTATAGATGAGTGAGGTTTTTAAAAGTCACTGGCTCCACCCAAGCTTGTGATGCCTGAATTCTTTCTTTCATTTCGTCACCAAGTGTTCAACTAGTCTATGCTTTGGATACTTTACAGGGAAACATGTTGCCTCTGGAGAGGGCCTTTTTTATTGTCTTTGGAGAGCTACAGGTATGAGAACACACTTACTTATATAGAACCAGGAGCTGTCTTCCTGTTGTGAGGTTCAACAAAATACCAGAATTGGAGACATTTGTCATTTCTTTCACCACCTGTTACTCAATCTTTTCTCATTCAGGAGAATTCCTTTACTAGGAAAGCCATATACTGTTCCATCTGTTTGATAAATTGGACAAGGACATATGATCTGAACTTGGCCAACTGCACGTCCCACCCCAAGACTTTGATTTTGGAGCAAATGATATGAATAAGAAGTGACAGTGTTGAATTCATTTATTGGAATGGCAGAAGCAGCAGCCTGTAGGATCTGGAAGAGGGAGGATCTGGAAGAGGGAGGGTGTCCAGTGGCAGTGAGAGTGAGGTGCCAGGAGTGACATCCAGACCAGATGGTTCTCACGGTGTGACACTGTCTGTGGCTTCTTCCACTTCCTTTGATTCCTGTCTGTTTTCTTGTTCTTTAGTCTTCCCTCAATAGATTGATTCTGTAAGTTACCAGATATGTTTTATTTTTATTTTTATTATTTTTTAAAAGATTTTGTTTATTTATTTGAGAGAGAAAGAATGAGAGAGAGAGAAAGCACATGAGAGGGGGAAGGGTCAGAGGGAGAAGCAGGCTCTCCACCGAGCAGGGAGCCCGATGCGGGACTCGATCCCGGGACTCCAGGATCATGACCTGAGCCGAAGGCAGTCTCTTAACCAACTGAGCCACCCAGGCGCCCCAGATATGTTTTAAATAAGTTCATTTCTTGCTCAGGTTAGCCAGAATTCATTTCTATTTCTTGCACCCAAAGTCCTTGACTAATCGATGGAAGGTTGTGGAAGTCAAGAGGGTGCAAGAAATAATGAGTTTGACAGTAAAGATGTTGAATGTGACAGAGATCTATCTAAGTAAAAGTGGTTCATGTGCAGTTAGAAAAGTGGATGAAGTCCATGAGGAAGTTGGCATTTCATAGCCATCTCAGGTTTAAAGTCCTAGAGCCTGAAAGAAGTATTCACAGAAGAAGATGAACCCTATATGGAAACTGTTCTTTGCTTCCCATCACCCATCTCTCTTGAAAGGGTATTCCTAATTTCTTTTGGTAAATGATTCCTGTCCATACTTAGCTATGAGTTTTGGAAGGCTGACTTCTTACCAGTTCTAGAGATAGATACCACTGGCTTAAGTCAATCAATAGTAAATAGTTGGGCATAAAATCTGATCAAAGATAATGAGATTTGTACAGATTTTTCAAGAACTCCTAGGGATGTGATCTGAGGATATAAAGTCTAGTATGGCCAGAGCCGTGTGTAGACATGAGAGAGGACCCATACTGCCCAAAGGCTCCAGGGTGGAGTCTGAGGGAGAAGCAACAACTAGAACGCACAGCAGTGAGATGGAGAGGAAACAGGGAACATCAAACTGTAACTGAAGCCAAAAACAAAACAAAACAAAAAAATCCTCAACTTTTCAGTTACATCAGCTAGCAAATCCCCTTTATTATAAAATCCCAATGAAGTTGTGTTTTTAAGACTAGTAATATAAATTGTTTTAACCATTATAACCTTTCTCTCAACTGACATCCTTCCCACCTCCCACACTGATTAAATTTATTGTTTATAATATGAGCGAATTGGGTTATATCAGAATATACAAACTGGTGGCCTGTGAGTTGAATCTGACCATAGAATTTTTATTTATTTGTTTGGCTGAGAGAGGGTTCCTTTTTAAAAAGTATTACCAGTCTACAAATTTGGGAGGTCTTCCATTAAAATACATATTTTTGATTTCTTTTGAAGACTCGGAAGATCTGACAATACTGAACGAGAATTCCAAAATGGCAAAGATCATCTTGAGCTAAGTCGTTGCTCTTCACTTTTAACAGGCACGCCCTTTCCCTTTGCCACAGTCCCTGCCACTTTCTATTGTCTCACATTAAGTCAAATTCTGTCAAATCTATGACCCTCCTCTGGGAGGATCTGTGTTTGCAATACTTTATGGTCTCCTAAATTATTTCATTTAAGTAAAAAGCAAACAAAGAAATGCAAACATAATGCAGGGAAACTGCTAATCTTGGAAGAAGAACTAACACATGCTTGAAAGCTTAATCATACCCTGTATATCAGGCTTACAGGAATTTATTTGGGGCAGAACATGATTTGATTATGAAAACACCCAAAGCTCTGATAATAGGCATTTTACTTTATGGCTAAGCAGGTTTCCTCATTTGTCATCTGGTGTAAAAATACTTTAGTAGTTTAAGAGCAGGTAATTGTATAAGATTCAATATCATGAGCTTTAAAACCAGATAGACCTGAATTTAAGTCCCAGGTCTGCTCCTTTTTTGCTGTTATAACAGTACCCATTGCATATGGTTGTTATGTATATAAAGTGATAAGATGTGCCCAACACAGCACGTGGCATATGGACATTTATTATGATAGACTGCTCTACTGCATGCGCTTATATTCTAATCATGTGTAATAGTTTTGATTGAGGAGTCTCAACTTGTAAGGTATAAATAAGAAAAAATCTTATTCTTTCCAATTAGTACTATTATCACACTCCATTGACTGAACTACCCTCTTTTTAAATGGGCCTGACTCCCTTAATGACATTAAAGCCTTTTATCATTACGCTTTAGTCATTTCCAGTTATAAAAAGTCTCATTTTCAATATAAGGACTTGGGTCTATTCACTAAAAGTTTAATCTCATATTGGATCCAAAGCTTTCCCCAGGGAAGTGATTTGTAGCCCCTAGAGTTTATGATTGGGTAGAGAGAGTGATAGGTTTAATTCTAAAAGAGCTTTTACAGTTCCTGGCCTCTGGTGTATATATATATTCCTCCAGTTATTCAAGCAAACACTAATCTAGGTGTCGCTATGGAAGGATTTTGCGATGTAATTAAGGTCCAAACTCAGTTGAGCTTAAATTAGGGAGATCTAGGTCTAGAGAAGACTGAGAGACAAATTCTGAGAGTGATTCCAGGTGTGAGAGATTCTCCATTGCTGGCTTAGGAGACAGAGGGACCCACATAGCAAGGAACCCATGTAGCCTCTGGATGTGGACAGAAGCCCTTGGCTGACAGCCAGCGAGAAAATGGGAACTTCAGTCCCACAGCTACAAGGACCTGACTTCTGTAACAACCTGAATGAGCTCCCCCAGAGCCCCCAGATAGAAATTCAGTCTGACCAACACCTAAACTCACTCCTAAACTCACTCCTCTTGATTTGAGACAGGAGGAAGGAGAGGAGAAAAGAGGTATCCTTTTCAGTGGTCATCACGGTTGATGTAGCTCACCGTCTACCCTTGATGTAGATGGGGGTCTCCTCAAATCAGCCCTGATGATGAAGCAGCTATCTGGGGCCTGGAGAGTCTCAGCTCCCTTTTCCACTGGAGCCTGACATACTTATAGCCTCAGGAACCTTTTGGTCCCATGCTGATTCCCTGATAAGCCTTCTGAACCTAGGTTCTTCTACCTTCTACAGCTTTGCTTCTGGAGGCTGTGACATGGGACAGATAAACATTTAGTCCTAGATATACCTCAGTGCCTCTAGGTACAGATAAACCTCTAGGTCCTTGCCCCTTCTCAGCCTGGCAAACCATACTACCTGCAGTGTCTCAGAAAGCTTTTCTCCCTGTCTGGTAGGACAAGGCCATTCCGTAAGCTCTGCAGCTAAGCAGACATCCAACCAGGTAAACAAGCACCTTTCTCTCCTTGAAGTCATCTCCAAAACATCACAGGTGATTACCTCAGAGAGGAGAAACTGTGACAACTCCTCTTCCTTCCTCCCTTGGGAGCAGAAGGGAGCAGGTAGCCTGTCCTCATGAGGCATATAAGACCCATGGGTCAGCTCTTCTCTCTCAGTGTCCTCATATCTGTCTTGTTGCTGAGTATGTGAAAGTCTGAGGCTAAGAAGCAGGCTTTCTTTTTACTGAAACATGAAGAATTTAGAAACTGCATTATTTGGTAACCTTCAGGGACAGGAATGATGCTATCATTACTCTGTTACAAATGTAATGATGCATGTTAACGTTTTTGAAAGGGTCTTGTTCATATGACCTAGAGCATTAAAAAAATAGAACATGTATTTAATTTTGTATCTAGCTTGGAAGTATCATTTAATTTTATAAATGTTAATTAAGAACCTTCTAGACAGGGGCAGCTGGGTGGCTCAGTTTGTTAAGCATCCACCTCTTGATTTTGGCTCAGGTCATGATCTCAGGGTTGTGAGATGGAGCCCCGAGTCGGGCTCCATGCCCAGGATGGAGCCTGCTTAAGATTCTCTCTCTCCCTCTTCCTCTGCCTCTCACCCGACTCCCCTTTGTGTGCGCGCGCTCTCTCTCTAAAAAACAAACAAGCGTCTAGACATGTGGAGCCTTCTAGACAAACAAGCCTTCTAGACATTAGGTTTTGGCCTAGAGAAACTGTATGTGTGTGTTTGTGGGTGTGTGAGTGTATGTGTGTGTGTAAATGGATGTGCAAGTAATAAAGTGAATGAGAGAGAGAGGGAGAGGCAAAGAGGTAGCACAGAGACAGAGAGTAAGCTCCAGGAACAGATTATTAACCAGCTCTAATGTCACAGTAAAGATACCCACAAGGAATTCACCATCTCGAACAATACCGTGCTAATGGGTAGGGGAAACCACTCTATTTAAAATAGGATTTGAATGAGGTCGTGAGTGCTTGTTCTGGTAAGAAATAAGCAGTTTCATTTAAAAATATACTTAAACTAAACATTTTAAGATTTATTATTTTTTTTAAAGATTTTATTTATTTGACAGAGGGGAGACACAGCGAGAGAGGGAACACAAGCAGGGGGAGTGGAAGAGGGAGAGGGAGAGGGAGAAGCAGGCTTCCCGTGGAGCAGGGAGCCCAATGTGGGGCTGGATCCCAGGACCCTGGGATCATGACCTGAGCCGAAGGCAGACGCTTAATGACTGAACCACCTGGGTGCCCCACATTTTAAGTTTTAAACATGTATATTCTTTCAAATACTTTCTTGGCATAATGAATCCATGTACTTAACCTAATGAATCCATGTACTTTGTTTTTGAAAAGAAACAATACAACAAAACAAAAAGTGAATAAACAAACACCAAGTTTTGATCAAGTCAGAGGTCTCTGATCTCCTGAGAAGTGGGATCTCACTGAGAAGAGACCATTACTCTGTACCCTTGGATCTTGGAGCATTTTTTGAAAAATCTGAGTTTTCAAATTAGAAAGATGAACCGCAGGGATGTTTTTTATTCTTTTTTGAACATGAAATTTAAACTTTAGAACATTTGTTATTAAAATATAAAAAGCGAAATCTTTATTCTGTGGGTCTGCAAAAACAACTTTTGAAGTAGGATGTATCTATCAACATACTTATTAGAGGCATTTTTTCCCCTACAGTTTTGGAGAGAGCCTGAAAACCAATGCCAGTATGGTTTAGATATTTATAATTGTTTACACATGTTTCAATAACAAAATATATTTGGGGGGTTGGTGCTGTATTTTTAGGATTTAGGACAGCTGGAAATTATTATTATTATGGTTAAAAGTGTTTTTACTGGATAATGGTGTTAAAAAGAATATAATCTTTCAAATGTTTCCTTCTAACATGGAACACATATTATTTTATTAAGTTGAGTTAAATATGGATTGGCTATTGCCTGGTCAGTTACACATGATGGTATCTAAGGAAATAGGTTCTCAGAGAAAGCATCAAATAGAACATGACTGTGGTTTATTGTTACTGATATCATTGTTATACATAAAAACATTAGTACTCCTTCTAAGGGCTAGGTAGTTAAAATTCCACATATTGCAGTGACAGATTCTAATTAAATATTAAGAAATGGGACATTGTTTCCAATCATGATACAATGTACCAAATACCTTGGAGATGTGTAAAAATTCTTTTGATATTTGCCAATCCAGGAAAAAAGAGTGATTAATAAGGGAATCTGTGGCTCCCAGAACCCAGAGTGTTTCTTGTAAGGAGCCAGACTACATTGAGAGCCAAGAGGAAGCAAAGTTCAAAGGAAATTCATCTAATATTTGTGCTCTGGTTATGAAAGGGGTGAGAGGCTGCTCATCAGCAGCATGTGGCCAGTTGGCAAGGAGGGCTGTGGGCCAGGCAGAGGGGTTAGTGTGATCACATACGGACTTAGCATGGGAAAGAGGATGCCAGAGAGTCCTAGGCAATGCTTGCTATTTTGGGGGCTTTCCATGAATCATTTTTTCATTCTGTGCCAGTGTTGACGTAGACAAATGTATTTGTTGATTGGCTATTGAAGATTTGCAGATTACCAGAGTAAGTCTCATCTTTGGGGACATCACTCTCAAGGAGGATTTTCTTTTTCTTTTTCTTCTCTTTTATTATTTTTTTAAAAGATTTTATTTATTTATTTGACAGAGAGAGAGAGACAGAGAGAGCAGGAACACAAGCAGGGGGAGTGGGAGAGGGAGAAGCAGGCTTCCCACTGAGCAGAGAGCCCCATGCGGGGCTCGATCCCAGGACCCTGGGATCGTGACCTGAGCTGAAGGCAGACGCTTAATGACTGAACCAGGGTTCAGAAAACCAGGGTTTTCTTTTTAATAATGATTTACAACTACCTCTAAATATAATGCCTATTTTCCATTAAAAAATTTTATTTATAGTTTTTATATTTTGTTATATCAAGAAGATGCCACTAAGACTCAAAGAAATAAGGGTATGAAATAGAGTGCATGTTCTAAAGAAGAAATAGAGATCTATTTTTAGTCAAGCAGAGTGGTCAGCAAATTTGCGACTGATCATTCATTTAATACATTTAGAAATAGCAAGTTTTGCATTGGAGACTTAAGGATATGGAACTGGCTCAAGATCTCAGGAAACATGTCAAGGTCTGGATTCCAAAAGTTCTTTTACATAAAGTACAACTACTAACTGTCGAAAGGTTTGATAACCAGCCCATAGGTTCTCATCCTCGCTTTGCTACTGATTGGCAATGAACCTTGGTAAATTATTAAGGATAGATCTTGGCAAGTTATTGAAGCTTATTCATATGCAGAATGAGGGGCAGAATAGCCAAGATCTTCCCAACTCTGAAGTTTAGTGTGACATTGGAATACAAGATTCACAGATGACTTTAAAATAAATATATCTGCTGCCCACAGAGCTATTGGTCAATCCTGCCGCTAGAGACATGCCTGGCTACTCACAGCCTCCTCTACTGGTATCTTCCCACTAAAGGCCTGGGCCACTGGAGCCCTTCTCCCACACAAAATCATGGCAGGGTCCCCTGGCATACTTATCCCCTCCTCAGGACCCTTCTAACTGTATTAAACATCACATGTTAGGAGGATTTTGGATGTTTCCTGTAACCTAACCTCACTTGTAAATTTTCTTCTATAGAAAAAAATAACTACAAGTTCTAAATAACAACCTACACAATAACTTTTGGGGCCAAAGTCTTTTGGAAACCATATATTTATTTCAGCATCTAGTTTTGGAGTGGGATGCAGTGACTAAGAGCAGAGCTTGTAGGGAGCAGAGCCTGCTGCTAGTAGGTAGCAGAGCTCAGGAACCAGGCTGCCTGGGTTCCCCAACGGGCTCTATCTACTACTTTTGTGAGTAGCCAGGCGTGTCTCTAGCGGTGGGATTGACCAATAGCTCTGTGGGCAGCTTATGTGACTGTGGGCATGTTTTCTGTAACTCCAATTCTCCATCTGCAAAATCATTGGGCGTTATCGAAGTATTTGCCTTGTCAGTGTTTGGTTTGGTTTTGAGAACTGAGTGAATGAATGTAAAGCAACTAGAATAGAACCCAGCACATGGTAAGCCCTGAAAAAATGTTAGATACTACGCATTTTAAATAGTCTCAAAAGTGTCAAATCTCTCATCTGTGAAGATGTATTAGCATTTGGGAAAAACCCAAATGTCATTTGGAACAAATTCCGATTTTAAAAAAGTGGGGGGGAGGTTAGCTGTTTGGGTTTGAATTATGATGTGAATGTATAGAATGGAACACATTTTCTCATTTAAGTCATTATCAGGTATGAATATGTTTATACTGTCTTTTGAAGTGATGGCTTTCAAAAGTGATGGTACTTTTCGAAAAGAGATTATGCATATTAAAAATTAAATTACATTATAGTTATACCTTCTGTCTGATGTTACATAGGTATCTTTGTCCTTTGCTGCTCATTTATAAAAATGGCACAGGGAACATTGATCTCCTTACCTTTAATGGAATCTACCAGATAATATCTGTGAAAGGGTGTCCCTGTGCTTGGCAAAGAAATACGTCCTCTCTCTTTGTGAAATAACTCTCTAATTCTCAGTCTCTCAATGAGACTGCTTATATGAGGTCAAGGAGTCATACATACGAAATTAGTTGTGCAACTATTGAAATTAAAACACATTTAGGACAAACTTCACACTCAATTCTGGAAGTTTCATTTATTACATTTACTATAAAATTTATTGTATAATTTAGCACAGGTAGTTGTTCTGCAAAGCCCTTCATGTTTCTGTATCTTATTAAATCTAACCTTCAATATAAGCCATTTAAAAATCTCCAATTCAGTTTGGTCGAACTCAGTTTTTTTTTTTTTTAAAGCCGATCTTAAACTTTCCTCTTATACCAAACCGAAGGCAGTTTATTTATCTATTTATATTTTGCAAACATGTATATTCCAAACTCCAACAATATTAACTCAGTTTTTCCTTAAAACCATTCTATGGGATCAGTACTATTACATCCCTATCTGAGGGATGAGAAACCTGCCCAAGTTCTCCAACGTGTAAGTGGTGAACTGTGACTCAAAATCAGACTGTACAAATAATATTTTGATCAAAGTATTTAAGAAAGTTTATTCCACTGAAAGAAAAAATTTCCCTTCCTGGTTTTTCTTAAGCCTGTGAAATCAGGGCCTCTTAACTCTAGCAGTAATTTAACTTTAAAATAACCTATGAGGTCTGGAAAAATAATTCCCAAGCCTTTGGGGTGGGGGTGGGGTAGACGAGGTAAAAACACAGGAATGTCAGTGAAAGTCTGCCCCCCATTGCTGAAGAATGAGATCCTAAAGAGTTGGGGGGGGGCCACTGGGGTGGAGAGACCATGTCTGCTTTGAAGAATGAGGTCATGTTCAATGTTTTAAACTCATTAGTCCTGCCTTAAAAAAGAGTGTGGATGAAAAAGGAAAAAAAAAAGACAAATTAGCATCAGTTTCAAAAGAAGTTAAATATGTCAGGCAGTAAAGTGTCCTAATTCTGCCTTCAGGGAACGTATGTCAAACCAACTTGCAGTTCTGCAATTGGTGAAACCATCTGCAAGGAATACCCCATCCCTTGTTCCTGTTCCTACAACACACACCTATTGAAGGATATGTTACAGTTGGTCAGATGCATGTGGAAATTTTCTCAGCATTACCTAATTCAGCCACTGGGCCAAGCTTTCTTTGAACAAAAAACAATTTGTTATAGCCTGATGAAAGAAAGCCCATCAATGGCTTTGACTAATGAGGACAATATAAACAGTCCAAACGACACAGTATTCATTTTCCCTGTGTTTCCAGGACCACCATTACCTACAACGCATAACCGCTTTCTCTGAGCCTGTAAAAAGAAAACAATGGCCAGGGGTCTCATCGTGGATGTTTATTTCCAAGGCAATGTTCGACCTGCTGGCATTTTGATTTGAGAACCATAATAACTGCTGATTCTCTGGGCTAACAGAGATTGTCGAAAAACCACACATAATCCCCAAATGGTATATTGTTATAGAGATACTAATTTTTTTTCACCATGAAAACAATAAATGAAATAACATATAGAAACACTTAGGAGAGTCTCTTGGACAAGGTAAGTGCTCAATAAATTGAATTATAATCATGTGTATTTATGCCGGAAGTGAAACCGTCCTTATTCTGCTTGTTGCTGCTAGTGATATTCAGCATCAGGTTGTGAGTTACTAGGATAGGAATTTTTTATCCGTGGTTTTTCCTAAGTTTGAAATTGTATATGGCATTGTGTATGCTTGTGTATTATTACTTGGAACAAAGGGTAAAAACTTTCATCAGATACGCAAAATGTTAAAGACCACCGGCCCACAGGAATCGTTTTGCTTTAACTTGTCTTATACAGAGCCCAAATCTGTTGTTTGACGAAGCCACAGACGCTTATTTAAACGTGAGTTATGGTCTAGGCTTGGCTTAGGAGGGGGAGGAGAACTTATAAGATGCCTAATCCAGCTCCCACGCTCTCTCCCCTCTCTTACCACCATCCTCACTATCCTGCTCTGTACCTTTGCACCTGAAAAAGAAGACATGGAGAAAGAGAGATACAAGATCTAGGGGCCGTTTGGAGCAATTAAGCCCACAAAGAAGCAGGTATCAGCAATTGGAGTTATCAACAAGAAACCCCATTTATCCGCTTCCCTGTTAGCCACAGTTTCCCTCGAAGTTTCAAATGTCACATTTGAAATCTGGTTACTCTAACAGAATATTTTATTTGAAGACCTGTCAGTGTTCTTTTCTATTTCCCTGTACAGTTCACAAATCAGAGGACTAATTCTTAGAATGCCAAACAGAAACTTCAAATGAAAATGAGTGTACGTATACAGCATAAGGCTGTCCTCAGAACCTTCTGGACGCTGAAGCCAGGAAGACTCATTCTCCTCCACGTTGTATTGGTGGCACTGCACTCACGGTAGTAAAAGTTTGTTTCTTCTTGTAAAGGGAGCAGATGTGACTTGGAGAAACATGGAGAACAGATGTGCCGAACAAAAGCTTTTATTTAAATGGTAATTTATCTGACCATAAGTTACATTAACTCATGAGGTGAGTGTTAAACATAGCTTTTTTTCACCAGCTCAAAAAGATAATTTATATAAGCACTAAAACAGATCATGAACTAAAGTACACACCCTCCTCATCTTCGCTGGCTTTTTAAACAAACAATGTGAAATAAAAATTCCCAAGCCTCAGATGTATGTGAATGCTTACTGGCCACTGAGGAGGTTACTGCCATCAAAATGTCTGGGTGTGCAAACGGCTCATGGAAATGACATTTCACTTCCCTTGCTACTACAAAGGCTCTTGAAGAATGCTGGTAAAGCTGTGCTCAGTCCCTGCGCACAGACCCTGAAACACCTGCAAAGGGCTAAGTGTTTAAGTCAAGAGCAATCGACAAGACTTGAAAGAATGCCTACAGCCCGGGTCATTGATAATGATATGGATGTCTTTGCTATACATTCTTCAGAGTGAAGTAGAAGAGTAGGGCCAAATTCTCTATTATGCACAATGGGAACCGTGCCTATGGCACACAGTACTAATATTAGGAGCCCAAGAAAATGTTTGAATTTCCTTTATAACTAGAAGAAAATAACTGAACTCTTCAAAGTGTGTGTGTGAGTACATGCACATATAATATATATTCATCTTTATACTGACACAGTTGCAAAATATAATTTTAAGTATTTCTTTCATGAAAGAAGGGGTCCACAGAGGCCAAAGTGCCTGGGACTCATGAACATCTGGAATGCAACTGTATGGATCAGCCCAGGTCACCCACTCTCCCTTCTAATTCCTAACCAGTGCTTCCTGTCCCAATTCCTTTACAATTCCAGCATCCTCGCTATTATTATCTCCTACTTCTTTTGCTGTTCTCTTTCTTCCTTCTTTTTCTCCTTCCCTATATACCTGCAGGTAAGCACTAGAGGTACATCTTGAGAAAAAGAGTTTACATGATGATGATGATGATGATGATGATGATAACTGAATATTGACTGAGCACTTGATCATACACTAGGTTCATGATGAAACTTTGCATTTATCTTCTAGCTGAATCCTTAGAACAATTCGATGAGACAGGTTCTATCACTAGTTCTATTCTTAAAGATAAACTGAGGTTTAGAGAGCGTATATACCTTGCACTAGGAGACACAGCAAATTAGACCAGTTAGAAGCAGAGCCAGGACTGAAACCCAGGCTTCCCTGATAGCAATTATGGGCATGAGCCTTGGAGTCCAGGGCTTTTAACCACTGGGTTAGGAAAATGGCCTGACATAATTTGCTAAGATGCAAATTTTGCTCTAATAAAATTATCTTGACGGAGAAAACTGACTTTCATCCTGTTCATAGAGCAAGAGAAAATTCTGACATTTACAGTGGAGACATTCTTTTCTACATGTGTGAGGACTAAATGCGGTGTTCAGTCATAGCATTCTGGAACCTATTAATTTCCACTCATTAAAGTCAGAGAGATATCATAATAAATCACTGAAGGTGGAAACTGACACATGAAGAACCTGTTCTTAATACCTTTCAGACATACCACCAAAATATAAAACCCTTAAAATTAAGTATAATTATATGTTAATTAATACAAATAGAAATAAACACATAAATTTATAAATGAATATAAAAACGTAAAAGACCCCAAGACTTAATTTTCTCTTAGAAGGGAGGGGGTGAAGTAGATAATAAAAATCACCTATACTATTGTATCTGTTTGTTGTGAGGATTAAATAAGAGTATGAAAGTAAGGTCCTTTCACACCGATAAATATGATAAAAGTATCATCAAAATGCCAGTTCCACAGTACATTCTTCTCACAATTATAAAGTACATGTGAACAAAGGGTTTTATAAGTTTTGAAAAAATATATTATAGATGTTTTTAATAGAAACAATAAGGTAGTGAGTTGTGTTAAATAGTGAAAAGGATCAACTGGAAATTGCTAATGTGTAATCAAGCATAATATTTATTTATTATTAGTATTAGTATTTTTAAAGATTTTATTTACTTATTTGACAGCGAGAGAGCACAAGCAGGGGGAGCAGCAGAGGGAGGGGGAGTGGCAGAGGGAGAGGGAGAAGCAGGCTCCCTGCTGAGCAGGGAGCCGATGTAGGGCTTGATCCCAGGACCTTGCGATCATGACCTGAGCTGAAGGCAGATGCCTAACCGACTGAGCCACCCAAGTGCCCCATCAAGCATAAAATTTTAAGAAGCCTGAGTATTGGAAAACATTTTAACAATTAGTAAAAATAGTAGTTTGGCTAAGTAGAATTCCAATATGTAAAATATTAAACCTGATTAAATATTGGGACCAAGAAAGATAGCCAGATACTAGGATATATATGATATCTAGTAAAATATTAGATGTTAGTTCTAAAACTTTTTCTTCCAATAGATACACTATGGAAGGGAAGACTCTGATTCCATAACATTCCTCATCAAAATAAGGATTATGAAGACTTCAGAATTTTGCAGTAATTCAAGAACATTATAAAAATTATCACTGTATGTGACCATGAAAACAAATTCTACTTAACTAAATCTTAACAGGTTAAACACTGGCTAAATGAATTTCCTAAACAGGTTAATTAGATTATAAGTGTAATAAGAGTTTCAGATTCTACAGTCCAGAGTCAAGGGGATCAATTTGAAGTCTGTCAGACCTCTCTTCAAATAACACCTTTGCTACTAATTACTTATGTTTTAAAGCCTTAAGTTCTACATAAGTTAAGGGCAGGGACAATTATCACCTATGTTTAAAGTTGTGAAGAACACTAAATAAGATAAAAAGGTAAAGTTCTTAGTATCATGTCTGGCATATAATAAAACTTCTACAAATGTTGCACTGTATCTCCTACGGTATATGACATGTTTGTAAGAGCAAAGTGTATAGCAGGTAATTAATAAACAGTTGTTAGCTGGGAGCCTTTCACTACAACACAGCCTTTATTGTTGAAAAATTGAATCACATTCTTCCAGTGTAATGGGGTAGGCAAGGTAACCAAAAAAATCACTAAAATGAGTATTTAATAGATATTATAACTTTGGAAATGAACAAAGGTTTTTTTAAAGTAGTCATCAATAAATGCTCTTCTATTCTTTTACTGTGGGTGTTTGCTAAAATAGTAGACAATTATCACATGAATTGTTTTGTAATCTTTGTGTTGAGAAACAGTACAAAAATAAATGGGAAAATTATAAAGCATTTCCAAATACTGTAACTGGAGTCATTTACACATCACTTAATAGCTTTGCATATAGATCACTAATTAATTTTTTTAATAAGGCAGCAAATGTCAGTTTTAAATCTATAGCTAAATGCTGGACAAAACTTTTTTTAAAATGGGTTTTTTTTCCTTTCCTTGGTATTTTCCTTTTATTAATTGTAATTTATTTTAAAATGAAGGCTGTTTCTAACAAATGGATCCCTGAAATATGGTCTCCTACGCTTCTGCTATATGACCTCTCTGTAGATTTTATTTATGGCCCTATTCTGGCACAACACTTTGGGGGCAAAATGTTTATGAGACCATAGATCATTTATACAAATCAATTTCTATGGATGCTATATTGTTATCCATGTCAAAACTTTTTGATTTGGAAAGAGATATTAAAAGAAATATCTCCCCATATGTGTTTTAATTTCCTTAGGACATAAATATATTTTATTAATTCCGAAGCATGACATATTCCAACCATAATAACAGTTTATTACTTTCTAAATCTTTCTTCCTAACAGCAAAACATTATGCTATTTATGGGTAAATCAAAATGAAATAACAGTCTAGGTATGTTATATCACTTTTTATGTTTCATTAAGAATCATGTTTTTTATAATTGAATGCATATTTATGATTATAATTACATTAGACAGAAAAGATGGCAAATTAATGAGAAGAATAAAGAATTGTCATGGTAGTATCACTGACCATAGAAATGATTAAAAACACAAGGATGAGAAAAGAGAAGAGTGATTCTTCAACATTCAACATTGAAGGATTACCTCTAACCTATTCATACTTTGAGTAAATCCACTACAGATTTACTAGATTTACTAGTAGAAAGTACAAAAGCAGGCCTGTTATGGGTATATATCAGTGGTTCTTGACTGGGGTCAATGTTGCCCCCCATCTGACATTTGGCAACGTCTGGAGACATTTTTTGTTGTCACAGTTTGGAAAGGGTATACTTTTGGAATATACTGGATAGAGGCCAGGGATGCTGCTAAATAGTCTATAGTGCACAGCATAGTTTCCTAAAACAAAAAATTATCCAGCCCTCATATTGATAATGCTGAGGTTGAAAAGCCTCGGTCCAGATCTAGTTGTCTTATATCAGTCATATAAATTAGCCCTTTCTCCCTCACTGGTAATAACTAAAGTAAGAGTTGCCTCTGTGGCAACCATATACAAATTCCAACTGGCAATATAATTAGAAACAGACACCAAACTCAGATAGTTAATTATGGCTAGTAGGTATTTAACAATATTTGATCATATAAATGATACAAAATGTCAATTAACAAATTAATTAAATTATCTTATTATTCACCAAAATGTCAAAGTAATTGATTTTTTGACTGGTATGCCTTATATTTGTTTTCCCTTCACTGATAGTCTTTTGGTGAAATGATAAAATGAATAGCTGATAACCAGAAGGTGAGAGAATGGGAGAAGGAGAAATTAGGAGGCTTGATTAACCACAAATTGAATACTCTTTTTTGGTTATTTTAATGTAGATTGCCTTTTAGGTTTGTTTAAAATTTAATAATGGAGTCCATTAGGACAAAATCTAATTTATAATATAAGGAAGAAATGTAATTTTTTCCTTTAACCAACAAATAAACTATAATTAAAGTTTAATTCATTTCCTTTGGTTTGCCACATACACACTTTAGGGGTTCAAATAGAATGGTCTACCATTTAATATGCAACGGTTTGAATCTGGATGTCAACATAAGAATATAGTGAAGCCCTATGGTTGTTGATAAAATAGAAAAAGAACAATTTAGAAGACCAAACATTTGTGAGTCTCATAATGTATATCTGTTTAGCTATGAATTTGGAAACTCTGAAATAGCTGAGAATTGATAGGAGTTCTGAAATTGTATCTCTTGCTCTTTGTATTCTGAACTTCATGATGGTATCAGCTTGCAGTGAAAGCCAAAGACTCTAATGAGATTAAGCATAAACGAGAAATAAGGGAAAGGTCTCTGGATTAGAACTGTCACTAAAGTCTAGGGTGAGAAAAATCCTACCTCTGCTATTTTCTCCCAGTTCCTGAGGCCACTCATGCCTCGTTAAGTATCTAAATCAATCATTATTATTCATTCATTATCTCTTCAGTCATTTGACAGTTTGTAAGGGAAAGCTAAAAAAATATTAGTGCTTATTAGACACTTTCCATGTTACAAAATATAGTACTGCTGTGGGACCACACATAAACTTTAAATTAAAACCTTTTGGAAAGAATTCTTATAAATGACTGAAATACTTTTCTGCAATCATCTATAGGATATATCCCACAAGAATTTTCTAATATTTTTCTTCATATTATAGTAACAAATTCCTAATATAATCCATTGTATAAGGTAATTGCATGGTAATTATTTCCGATGAATGTAATATTTGAGAAGAGAAGCATGTCTTGGAAGATAATACATACTTCTCTACTAATGTTTTTCTCTTATATTATTGAAGTATAATTTATATTCAGTATATAATTTATATATATAGCAAAATACATTTATATGTATTTTATATACAATAAGTTGCACAAATCTTAAGTGCATAGTTATTTGAATGTTTTATATATCTATACACCACCTGGTTATGGATGTAACCACCACCCAGATTGGGAAGCATATATAGAGAAGAGTGATCAGGCCAATTACCAGGAGCATAAATACACTCTGACAAATAATGGGGAGAGGGGGAAAGAATACTTATCTGGCCATTACATTTAAGGAAACACGGTATTCATCCTACTCACTGAGACTCAGTCAGCTACTTCTCTCTCTTACTAATCCTCTGTGCTTCAATGCTCCCAATAAGTTATCAGTCACTGAAACACGACATATTCGCAATTATGCTTTCTGAGTGAATAGGAGATACGCTAACATCAATTACTACTTCCCCAGAAGCACCTATAGTGAGGGTGCATGATGTGAGGAAATGTAGAAGGTTATACCTGGAATCCTAACAAAGGGAAGAAATGGAGGAAAGAACCACTGAATAAGACAAAATCTCTGGGTCACATTCACCCTCCAAGATCAACAGGGCTACAAAGCGGTATGTGGTCGTCACAAGAGAAACTACGGCCTTTAGGAATGATTAAGATACAAGGAGTGCAGGAAAAATAAATCCACTCAAGCAAATGTAATTTCATTCATCTGGTATCCCTTCCACAAAATAGCTTCGCAAATTTTTCTCTAATCTTTAAAATAAACTCCACTGAACCTCGCTTAAAATTTCAGAGTAGATTCAGGTACAAATCCAAGAAACACAGCACAATTTAACATGGAAATATAAACTCGAGTGTAAAATCAATTTTATAACTCAGTGTGATCACTCAGACATTTTTTTCAATATTAAGCACAAAAAGTCCACTGAGCACAGGAAGTGTAGGGAGCAGCCACCACACTACAAAGAAAAACACTCACAAGGTAACTCACATAACTGCCTGGGACTCCTTCTCTTTGGAAATGAGACCACACTTTGGATTTGCAAGCATACATGTTTTTCCTAACAATTTTCATTTGGCATTTTTCACCTGGGTTAACAGATCACTCCCAATTCAACCCGAGTGCAAATGTAGAATTCACTTACCTGCACAAAACCGCATGCTGTGAAGTCTTCAAACAAGGGCAGACTTGGACGGTCTTCTCTGTAGATGGTGAGTTTATATGTGCTCAGGGTTGCCCCCTGTGCTGGAGATTCATCCACCACCAGCATTGAGATTTTGTTCATTCCCAAACCCAGAGGGTAGTTGGCAAAGCTAGAGAGAGAGAGATTTATTCATATGTCCATACGAATAATAAATATTGATATATGATGGATTCATACAACAATATTTATTTAATGCCTATAATTTGCACACAAAAGCAGATAAAGTCTATACAACTTCATAAGAAACTTAAAATATGAAAAAAACTTAATTATGTATTTGGTATGCCAACAATTACTTTGCAGAGCAAGTCATGTCTTCTAGCAATCACCAGGAAGGAAACTAATTATTAACCACTTCTCAGGGTCATACATTATCTCATTTAATATATCAACTCTATGCCTAAAGTCCCATGGTAGAGTCAGGGCTGGTGTCCAGGTTGGTCTGACTTGAATTCTCTTTTCTTTCTACTAGACTCTCTTAGCTCCCAGGGATGCCAAATGCATTTCCTTCCCCACAGCATGGGAACATGAGTATTTTCCTTGCCATGAACATGGTATGTAATATAGTTTTATCTTCTGTTCAAAAATATAAACAAAAGAGTTGGTGACTCTCAAAAGAGTTGATAGAAAAAAATCCCATGAGACTAGGAATATTAGTGTTAGTATGTCCATAAAGTGTCACCAAAATATTTGTTCAACCCCTGAATATTCAAAATCTTGAGGAGTTGGGAAATGGTAGAAGGAAGCTACCCTTAATGAGTCTCTTTAATATTTCAAATCACAAGATCCTCTCTTGTCACAACACTGTGACAAAGATTAGATCCAAACATTGCTAACAAAGTATCCAAAATCTATAAAGAACTTACCAAACTCAACACCCAAAAACTAAATAATCCAGTTAAGAAATGGGCAGAAGACATGAACAGACGTTTTTCCAAAGAAGACATACAGATGGCCAACAGACACATGAAAAGATGCTCAGCATCACTCATCATCAGGGAAATACAAATCAAAACCACAATGAGATACACCTCATACCTATCAGAATGGCTAAAATTAACATAGGAAACAACAGATGTTGGCAAGGATGTGGAGAAAGGGGAACCCTCTTATACTGTTAGTGGGAAGGCAAACTGGTGCAATCACTGTGGAAAACAGTATGGAGGTTCCTCAAAAAGTTGAAAAAATAGAACTACCCTATGATCCAGCAATTGCACTAGTAGGTATTTACCCAAAGGATACAAAAATGCTGATTTGAAGGGATACATGCACCCCAAAGTTTATAGCAGCACTATCCACAATAGTCAAAATATGGGAAGAGCCTAAATGTCCATCGACTGATAAATGGATAAAGAAGATGTGGTATATACAAAATGGAATATTACTCAACCATCAAAATAAGGTAATCTTGCCATTTGCAACAATGTAGATGGAGCTAGAGTGTATTCTGCTAAGTGAAATAAATCAGAGAAAGAAAATACTATATGATTTCACTCATATGTGGAATTTAAGAAACAAAACAGATGAACATAGGGGAAGGAGAAAAAGAGAGGGAAGTAAACCATGAGACTCTTAACTATAGAGAAGAAACTGGGGATGGAGGGAGATGGGTGGGGGATGGGCTAAACAGGTGATGGGGATTAAGGAGGGCACTTGTGATGAGCACTGGGTGTTATTATATGTAAGTGATGAATCACTAAATTCTGCACCTGAAACCAATTTTACCATATATGTGAACTAACTAGAATTTAAATAAAAACTTGAAATCGAAGATTGTTAACAGATCAGTAGAGCACTGATATGTCTTCTTTTTTACCACATGACACCTGAAAAGTGGAAGGATTTTACACCCTGGCAATCTCTCCAACTAATCTGACGCTTCAGCTTTTCTCAACCTTCAAATATTGCTTCAAATATTTGCTTCCCACTATGATGTCTCCACTCAGCCCTGGTCAACATCTGCGTACCTTGGTCCTGCCCGATCATGCAGGTACACCTTGCACTGACACTTAGAAGTCTCCGCTCCAATTGTCACTGTGACCACATCAAATGGGACTTCAGAGTAATAATCTTTGATCTTTGGGTTAAATTCAGGATTTAGCTCCACATGTGGATGTGTGAGGATCTGCTTGATATAACATTGTGTGTCATCTGTTAAAATAAAACAACAATGGCAAAGAAAAGACAACTGTGAAATGGATAGATGTTTAAAAAGCATATATGATTAAGGTTGTTTTTTTAATCCTTTGAACAACCTTCATAATCACTGCTGATTTTCCACTTGGCACTCTGGTCATATTTGATTTGTGGCTTCAGCTGGATTTTCTATTTGTCAAATTTTGTAGAGCTTGCCTTATATAATAGCTGTTGACTTTAGTTGGCATTATATAAATGATAGTTTTTGCTCAGCCCTTAAAAGTTTAAAGGCGGTGAGAAGGTGGGAAAATGTCTCACCAGTGGATTGATAACATTTTCGTGGCATTTATTGCATCTATCAAGCAACTGGTGAATGGGGGTGATGACTCTGTGAAGTGGGAACAGAAGGGCACCAGCAGGGAAGGAGGAAAATTTCTTAATAGGGAGAGTCATTAAACTGCCATTGAATTGATATAGTAGCTTACAGGCAGTAGGGTGAAGAACGTGAAATCCAATATTTTACCAAAAAGTCAGATACAAAAACAGCAGCAGGACATTCTGAGACCCCCCTCCCTGCCCTGGTCACCCCAACCCAAGAAAGTGCCCTAAAGTATGAGAAAGAAATGTTATACTCTCCTCAATCCTGTTATAGAACTCAGCATATTACTTCATACCATTGATTCTAAGCCATTTTAAAAATGTGTTTCTAGGTGGTAGCCCAGTTTTTACAAAAGTATCTTGATGAGAAAAAGAAAAATGCATTTATAGGCATATATACCAGCTACTGCTAAATTATATTGATTACATATTTGGAATAAACACATTACTCAAAAGAAGTTTAGCAAATGTTTTTCAAAGAAATATTAATAAGTATTTTGTTCCATAAATACTTTTCAGTAGTTAACGAAATTCCAGTGGATTCTATGGAAATCTGTAAAATGAAAGTATCCTTCTATTGCCTTTAAATAAAATGTTCAATGAGGTTTAACAACATGGCAACAAAACAGATAACACAGAATTCGCTGCCGGAAGCAATACACTGAACTTAAAGAAAGTAGATGATCCTCTGAACCATGTCCCTTCCTCTATCTATATACAGCTATCACAGTGAAGTTTCTAAAATCAGATTTGCGACAGCTTCCGTTCTTTAATGGTCTCTCGTTATCTCCAAAATCTAGTACAAGCTCCGAATAGAGCAGAAGAGGCATTTCACCATCTCTTCCTCACCTTCCCCTCTCCAGTCACATCTCCCATTCCATCCTGGACCTTGTGACTTATCAAGGCCAACCATTTTATATTTCTTTGACAGACATGGAGATGTACCTCCAAGTCCATGGCAGGGGATGCCACCGACTTTATGGATATTTTATTCCAGTTCTGAGAACTGTACTGAGACTACTGTCTCAGTACAACTATCATACACGTATGAATATGAAAGCTGAACATGAAAATGAAAAAAAAACTTGTGTATTTCTGACCCACACTCTATAGTCTTCTCAGCTGGCGAAAGAAAAAACTATCCAGGTGCAAATTAGGAACAAATAATAATACAAAAGATATATTGTAATTTCATTGCAGGGAAAAGTCTTAGTAAAAAATAAACAAGTAGTCAATTTGGTTAAACAACTGAGTGAATTGGATAAATGACCCATTTGATTGATTGTACTTTTTACCAAAGATTTGATCTGGCTGATAGATGTAGGTAGACTGCATCTACAATTTTGATGATCATTGTCAACTCCTGAAATTTTTACAATAAAAGAGAAAAAGTTAAAGAATGAGGGCAAGATTATATTATTAGATTTCATCCTGAAAGGGACCGTAGCTTTTTATTTGAATTCAACTACTTATTTATAATGTATTCATTTAAAAATTTTTTTCCAGCACATTCTATGTTCAAGGGCTGAGATAAGCACAGTAAAAACAGGCTATTGTTGGTCATAAGATCTGACTCAAATGGAGACTGTGAACCTAACATAACACTTTAAACAGGCTGGAGTCCAGAGTCCACCGTCTCTCATGGAGCACTGGGTGTTATGCACAAACAGTGAATCATGGAACACTGCATCAAGAACTAATGATGTAATGTATGGTGATGAACATAACAATACAAAAATTTTCTTAAAAAAAAATTAAACAGGCTGGAGTCCAGACATACAAAATGTGCTTTTGAGAGGACCATTTCCTAAGTAGAAAGGGAATATAAACACTTGCATTACACTTTTATGTTCAAAATCAGTTAAATGAATAATGAAGTAGAAGATTTATTTTTTCAAAATAGTAACCACAGAAGATGTACTTTAACTTAAGAAGACATATTTTTATAAAACAGTCACTGAGAGTTAATTTCCCTGCAGTTTACACTTTCACTTCATAGTGAAAGTTTCCAGTGGGGCTTGCCCATTGTAACACTGAAATGCAGCCCCACACGAGACATAATGTGTAATCATTCTCTTAAGCAAGATTCTAGCAAGTGCTTGTTTTTGGTTTCATCAGAAACTCTCCAACTCTGGCTTAAGTGCTGCATCCTAAAGCCCTGTTTAAAAGCTGATCTATCTTGATATCATCTTCACCTGAATCATCAGTGTTGCTGCCTACAAACACCTGGAGTTTCCTTGGAGTCCTTCCCAGCCCAGTGCCAACTCACCTCGGGCCAGCTTACCTCAGATCCACGGAGAACCCAGCATGAGCTATGGCGGTAGCAGGCTGCTTAACCTATTTGGCAAGTGTATTTGGGAAAGCCGTTTGAAGTTTTGGTTGCTTTTAATGGATTCATTTAACCACAGAGTTTTATTGCCCTCTTGAGGGATAATCATAACTCATGTTAAACATGAGAAAAGCCTAGACTCTGAAGGATAATCCCACCTATTCTGAGGCATCATCAAGTTATTTTTTAAATCTTAGATCATGCCATGAAAGTAGGCAGGTTAATTATACAGACCCAGGTAGGACTAGTTTTTTATCAACATAAAAATATGAACTAAGCTGAAAAGCTTATCTAACATGCTCCCATCCTCTATAGCAGGTTACCTGGGAATGGAAAAAAAGTGAGATTATCCCCACGGAGTTGTTTCATTTTATACATCATAAAATAGAAGACCAAAGAAGTGAAGTGACTTTCTTGATGCTGCATCCACCCCAGAGCCTAGCACTTGACAAATGTGCATTCTCATCTTGCTCCTGGTTTACTCCCTAGTCCTTTCCTCGCTATAACCTAGGCACCAGTAGGCCAAGAGGTGCATGTATTTTTCTAGGAGGAAGAGATTGGATGAAAAGTACAGGCAAGGAACAGCATAAGTCATATCTGTTATTTTTCCTGATCAGCAATACTTTATTTAAAATGCCATTTTTCTTTAATTGGATGTACTTGTTGATTCTATTAAACCACATTATTGTATAACCTCTCAGTCTACCCAGATTTTAATGATACTGTTAAAACATAATGAATGAGTTAAATTGCATTTTAGAAGATACAAATTAGATTTTATTAAACTGGGAGACTCATTTATAATAAACCTTAGTCCATAAATTTTATTTTTTCCAGCTTTTATGTTTTACTGGAATAGACTTTTTGTGAAAGGCTAAATTTTCTGAGTGTATGTTTTAGCACATATATATATATATATGTATGTATACATGGTCAAAAAGCAAGTAGAACTCTTATTTTTCCATCATACTGTTATAAAGCATTAAGATAATTCATGAGCTTTAGACAAAGAATTGGAAGATCCAGCTTTGTGATTCAGCTCAGGCATTTAATAGCCCTGTGATCTTGGAAAGGTCAGTTAGATTCTCTAGAATTATATATTTTCAAGGCCACTGGAATAATCCTGACCAGAGTAAAGAAAATTATTTTTAAATCCTAAAATCTACATACTTGAAATGTATTATTATATACATGCCATTTTTCTTGATCATACCTTAGTAAAAAAAAATCTTGAATTTTAAGAAAATAAACTGAAAATCAGATTAAAAACTCTGTTATAAAAATATTCAACTCAAGTGCTATCCATTATGTCAACAATCTGGCAGAAAAGGAATCCCTGTGGGGTGGTGTGAGTCCTAAAAATTGATGTATAAAGCAAATAAGCCAAATTTATCCACTTGAGCAGTCTCCAAGGCAAAGTCTTAGCACCCTGAAGACCCCTCAAAATGAGTTTAAAAGTCACTGGCCTTAAACAAACACATAAACATAACATTTCATGTTCAAAAATAGAAAATTAAAAATGTTCTTCTTATGCAAAAGTGACAGATATCAACTCATTCAGAAACTTCTAAAAATTTACTTAAAATACATTACAGTCTAAAAGTACTCAAATATGGTAAAATGGTGATTTATTCAAAGCTGGGCTGTGCCTCGCTATTGATCATGCCCCTGAAACACTTTCATTGGAACTCACCATTACTGCAATGAACTTCTTTGGTTTCATTCATGATTCGTGGAACAGCAGCTAAAAAACAAAAGGTTAATTTAAAATGAAAACTATTAAAATAAAAGGAACACATATTCAGTAATCTCAAACAGCATACTTTAGCAGAACACATTTTATTATTTAACTTTTCTTATATCAGAAACCCTTCTTAAACTGAAAGTGACAGTAAAACAAAAGTTCTTTGGTTCAAATCTCAGGAGAATGATTACTTGAAACAGGAAAATATTAGGGGAGAAAAATGAATGGTCCAAATGTCATCCATTGCCTTGGGGTGATGTTGAGATTCCTTCTAGAAGGTTCCATGATTTTATGACTATAATATCCCAAATCATTAGAATTGCAGAAATTTTATCCAGTTGATTCCACTGACATTTCCTCTTAAGTTTCTAAAGTAAACCACATCTATCTAAAAATCTCTTTACTACCTAACAAATAACACATCGCATGTTAAAAAAAAAAAAAAGAAGATAGTAGGAAGGGAAAAATGAAGGGGGGGAAATTGGAGGGGGAGACGAACCATGAGAGACGATGGACTCTGAGAAACAAACTGAGGGTTCTAGAGGGGAGGGGGTGGGGGGATGGGTTAGCCTGGTGATGGGTATTAAAGAGGGCACCTACTGAATGGAGCAGTGGGTGTTATACGCAAACAATGAATCATGGAACACTACATCAAAAACTAATGATGTAATGTATGGTGATTAACATAACATAATAAAATAAAAAAATGTAAAAAAAAGGATCCATAACACAAGTTAAAAAAATAAAATAAGGGGCACCTGGGCGGCTCAGTTGGTTAAGCGACTGCCTTCGGCTCAGGTCATGATCCTGGAGTCCCAGTCCTCCCTCTGACCCTCCCCCCTCTCATGTGCTCTCTCTCTCTCATTCTCTCTCTCTCTCTCTCAAATAAATAAATAAGAAAAAAATAAAAAATAAAAAATATCTCCTTACTAAATACCGATGGAACAAAGGAATGAATAAAAACACTTGGAGTGCTTTAATCATTCATTTAAAGAGAAAAATGGTGGGAGTGAGAAAGACACAGAATAGCAGTTTGTCACCAGTTCTTCACAGGGCTTACCAATTCCTTCTATTGAATCAGTGGTTCTCAAACTTTAACATGCCACAGAATCATCTGAAGGACTTCTTACAATACAGAGTGCTGGGCCTCATACCCAGACAGGTATGATTCTGATTCAGTAGATCTGAATGGTCCAAATTTCCCAGGTGATGCTGATGTTTCTGGTCTAGGGACCATATGCTGAGGACCACTGTATTGTATTAAACCTTGATTTGTAATAGGAAAATTTTGATTTCTAAAAAGTTGTAGACACGTGGTACTTCTTTTCATCTTTTATTCTTTTTTTATTATTATGTTAGTCACCATACAGTACATCATTAGTTTTGATGTAGTGTTCCATGATTCATCTTTTATTCTTAAAATTAGAAGCATTTTCTTTTTGTATGATAAAAAGCTCAGATGTTCTTTAGAAAGAAAAAATTAGAAAAAGATAAGTCTAGGAAAGAAAATCACAATTGCCATTAATATTCCTTGAGGTCCATGTGGCTTGTAGTCAATTTTTCATTTAACAACACACCATAAACATCGTTCATGTCATAAATATTCTTCTGAAATATCAGCATGGCTTTACAGTATTATATTGGAAGTCTATGGCTTATTTTTTACCCACTTCACTATTATTACAATAGAAGTAGTTTCAAATTTTTAAATTTATTTTTAATAACTTATGTAACTAAACTATTGTGTACATTCTTAATTTTTCCTTAAAATGAATATCTAGGATTGAGACTTCTATGATGTAAGAATAACTTTTTTAAAAAAGATTTATTTATTTATTTGAGAGAGACGGCATGTGCAAGAAGGGGAGAGGGAGAGAGAATCTCAGGCAGACTCCGAGCTGAGTGTTAAGCCTGACATGAGGTCGATCCCAGAACCTTGAGATCATGACCTGAGGAGAAACCATGAGCTGGATGCTTAACTGACTATACCACCCAGGCGCCCCTGTAAGAATAACTTTTAAGGATTTTCTTATATGTTGTTACATGGCCCCTTACGGAAGGCTGCTCTGATTTATACCAGCACCAGTGGCATAAGAATACTTATTTCCCTACACTCTCCCCAACTCTATGATCTTTAAGAGGAAAGATCTTTTCAAATTTGAGGGAAAATAGCATTTCCTAGTTTAACTTCCATTTTTGACTGCTAATGAAGCTAAACATTTTTCTTATATATTTTGGGGGCCACACAATACTTATTTTCATGTTGGAAGAAGTGAGATTATATCTTTTTACCTTTTTTATTTCTCGTTGCATCAAATGGCACTTGTGGTTTTTCAATGTTCTCATCCTCTGTGAAAGAATGCCTGCAAATGCAATGCCAAACAAGTCTGGATCAATGAAATGAACAAAATTCATGGAAATTACATCTAATGCACTATTTTTTTTTTTCTGTGTGGGCACAGATATTTTGATGAACACAAAGAAACACTTTCTGGATTTCATTGCTCAAGACTGGCAATCTGGCCTCAGGTGAGGTGGGTAGAAATCTCATCATCTCTAATCAGCAGAAGCACATTTGAAGAAAAGCAGGGCAAAAAGTCACTCTTCCTTCCAAAAGTGAGCAGTCCCTGATAGCCTGGGTCCAAGAGAAGTGAATTGGGAACACACATTCTTATTGGAATCTGTTTGGCTAAAATCACACAGTCTTGAAGCAAGAAGGCCTGGAAGTCTGAGACACAGACTCAGAAGAACATACACATAATCTAGGAAACTTAAGGGCCCAATGCAGAAAATGACCTATGTCTTGCCATGTCTTCTCTCCTCAAATGCTGACTAACTGTACTTAATGGTAAGGCTTAGTTCCTCTCGGTTGTGTTTGCCTGTTTTTCTGTTGTGTAACTAAGTGCTTGGCCAGATCACTTTTGAACTCCTCCAAGTTGAGACCAAATAATCTAAACTGCAGACCGAAAACTTGCTGGTTCTGATGATGGCGAATACGGAGCAGGATGTGGTTGGACTTTCCTGGGTTGTGCTCTGATTCTTTCTCCATTTCCCCTGCAGCAGAATGGAGGGAATATCACTGGCCTGATTTCACAGCGATGCTATGAGGATGAAATCAGATGCTCTGTGTTAAGTTTTATAAATATTTATTGTCCCAGATATTGTGCTGGGCACTGTGGTAGAGAGGAGATGAATAGGCATATTCAGTTCCTTCAAAATAGAAACATCAGCAAATTACAAAGAATCAAGGAATTAAAAATATTGCTAATGTGGGAAGGTGTGATAATTTTATTGCAGTTTTACTTGTAAAGTCTCTTTTCTTTCTTTGATGCATACGATGAAGCATTTAGGGGTGAAAAAGAAAAATGTCTAGGACTTACTTTAAAATATTTCCCTTCTCCCAAGGAATGAAGAAACAGATAAAGCAAGCATGGGGTGAGATATGTTTAGTTGAAGGTTGACTGGGTGCCAGGCCAAATTAAAAAAAAAAAAAAATCTCTGAATTCATGTGAAGCAAAAACTCTAAGTGAAGCTCATAAAAGATAAAACCCTGAAATGCACATACACTGACTTACTATCTTAATGGAGTAAGATGCTTTGTACGGTAAAGCATCCTGAAGCAATTCCTTATACGATTTTGTGAATAAATGATTTGTCTTTAAAAATGTGACTTTTTCACAGAAAGCCTATGAGGAAAGCAAAGTACACTTGCAACTTTATTTCTTGTAAAGTGAAAATTAGCAGATGATGCACAAATATTGATTTTAATATTTTCATTCTGTTCAGATTTACACTAATTCTGTTGGGACCTCTGGATTCTAAGCCTCAGGGCACAGACATACAACACTGTCGCTTTTTCTGACCATTGCTTTTCTGACTTTATCTATTCTCACCTCGTTGCTCTAAGCAAATGATCTTTATTTAGAAGGAAGCATGGGAGCACCTGGCTGGCTCGCTCTGGGGAGCATGTGACTCTTGATCTCGGGGTTGTGAGTTCAAGCCCCACATTGGGTGTAGAGATTACTTAAATAAATAACTAATTTTAAAAAATAAAAAGAAGCATGAAGTCATTAATCCCCACAGGTAGCATAGGTATGTAAAATTGGCTTTTTCTATAGAAAAAGCTGGAGGTGACCATTGTGAAGATAAGGACAATGACGAATGACTACACCTGACCTTCTGTCTACAGGATATACTGGAATAAAGCACCGGACCTTGGACATGAGGCCAGGGTCCTAATCCCTCCTCTATTTCTCTGGGCTGTGTGGCTTGAGCAAATGACCCCCCACCTTCTTGGCATGGTTTCCTCATCTGGAAAATGTGTATAATATGCATCCTCCTTGTAACACAGCAGGATGATAATTAAATATACATACACTCACAGGAAATTTGAAGATAATTAGAATTGAGTATTCTTTCTTGGAATGTTCTCAGAGTGATTTACCTAATTGCTTTTTGAGAAAGATCTAAAATTTAATGTTCTCAGTGTTAACTTAGATAAATCTTTCAAACTTGTCTCACTTTTCCTATAAAAGAAAGAAAAACTTTTCCTCCACTGTAGATCTAAAGTGACCTTAGGATGGTAGAGAAACGTGAAAAGTCAATATTAATATTTATTACCTACTTGCGCTGCAGCATACCTGATACCATGTAGTACATGGAAATTATCTTATGTAATTCTTGTGAAGTAATATGTGGTAGGTAGTATAATCTTTATTTTACAGATGTGGAGATTGAGTCTCAGAGGTATCAAAACTTTAGCTTCTATAATTAATAAACTCTAGGATTGGGATATTTGAATCCATGTCTGTCTGATTCAAGAAAGTCCTGACCCTTTCTACACTGACCACTTTCAACGCTGACCACTAGTAAACTCCCTTATTCAAAGGGAATCAGTTAGGGTTAGGCTTAGGGTTTGGGTTAAAAGCAGTATTCTGAATTTAGGAAAAGTCCCTTCCTTAACCTTACACCATATATGGAGCTTGAGAAAAACTTGCTGGGGAACACATTTTCCAAAACTTGTATATCTCAAGGAAATTTAGTCAAAGTTAAAAACAGTACCTAAATTGGCTCCTTGGTAAATCAAGTCTGCTCTTCCCCACTGATGATGACGGATGAGACAGACTTGAATGACTTGAGTGAGGGTGAAGAACAAACAAATGGGCGCTGAGCTCTGTTATTTGAAATGTACTTCTCAAACAAATAAAGGCTTCTGTCAGGCTTACTACTTCTGAGCATTGAGGGAATAAGGCCAACTTCATAACATCGTGGCAATTAAAGTGAGTTCTGATCCTGGGAAATGTCCTAAGAATTCTTCAAATATACAATTATTCATATTTTTGAATTATAAAAAAAAATTCTTATGGAAACGCTTTCCTTACTTCCTGAGGCAGAGGGAAATGAAGACAAGTCAGGAGAACCGAAGCCGTTCCTTCCTGAGAGGGACTGCAAGAGACATAAATGATTATGGCATGGCCCTTTCGTTTTTCATCTCCCTAGGAGGTTTAGGTTTGCTTCTGTTTTCCTGGCAGTAGAAAAGTCAAATATTCCCTGAATTCCATCATATAAGAGAAGCCGACTTAGCCAGTGCCTTGGGCCCTGTCCCTTCTCGACAAGGACAGGAGATGTGAATATAATCACCTTGGCCTATCGTCTCTCCCATCCCCTCATTACCACCTCTCATTAGAACAGAAGTGGAAATGGGAGGTCAGATGTCTCCCTCTGAGATTCTACCTTCTAAAAAAGAAAAGTTCTATTCTTGTGGCAGGGACAGACATATTTGTAAATTTGGCTAGATTTTGCCCAGAATAAAGTCACGCTTCAAAAACTCTCTAAATAAATGATCATACCGTCTTGGGCTCCACACTGACTGATGGTTCATAAAAAAAAAAAAAAAAAAAAGAAAAAAGTCACCTAATTCCATCTGATGCTCTCATAATTCAAGGATATACATCACAGAATGAAATGAGATTGAAACTTTTAATTTTAAACATGACTCTGTAGTAGAATCAAGTCCTATTGGTTTAAAAAACTGTTGGATGTGTTCTTATTACAGTGTTTGAAGGTCACTAGGACTGTTATGGTTTCAATGCTTTAAAGAAACTTATTTTCCAGAGCACAAATATTTGGACACATTTCTCTTTGTTGCTTTCTTTAATGTAGGCAAAATCTTTTGAAATCAATCTTTAGAGAATTTTTGGATTGCACAATTCAAATTTGTGGCTATCTTACCATTCCAGTGGATGTAGCTGAGCCTTTTTATTCAGGAGCTGAAACTGTTCCAATACATTTATAAGAGACCAGCATTGAGTCAGGATTGAACCAGGTCGTCCCACAGGATTTGCCCTATCATAAAATTCATGCATCAAAGATCGAATCCCAGGAGTAGTAGATGGGAAGAGCTGAGAAGAAATATTCAAAACCAGAATATCATAATAAGTTATGGAAAATAACCGAAAAGGTATTATTACTAGAAAAGACTTTCTATTTTATTCAGCTATTTCAAAAAAATCAGATATTTATTTAAAAACCAATGGTCAGTATCATAATATAATTTTCTGTGCAGTTGTCAAGGTAGATGCCACTTTCTATCAGGCACTAATTTTGTTGATCATATTTCCAAATATGGTGAGTTTTCTTTCTCTTTTCTTTGAGTGAAAATGGTTATTTCCTTCCTATTGATAGCTGCAAACAGCTGAATGACAGAGTGACTCAGGCAGTAGGAAGAATGAGGAGAAATCATTTGGGGTTACAAGTGAACTTTGTCAGGGTGAGAGATATTAATCCTATGGAAAAAAAATCTATGGTTATCCTCTTTATACTCTGAGAGTCAGGAAATTGTCCTTTTTCCTGCAAAATAATTCTTCGGTTTTCACACTGTGCCAAGAGACTTTCTCTACATTCACAATATCTCAAATTATTAATTCCTCAAGAATGAGACCTCTGTCTTTATCTTTGTTGAGTTTTGAGCCAACTGTGACAAATGTAATACTATCTTTAAATTAATTAAAATAATCCATCAATTAAATTATTACCTTTGTGGCACAAGCTTACTTTGAACCCTCTAAAATAAAAATCTGAATTATAGAAACAAGTGCCAAACATTCAAACTTAGTAAATTGGTTATAACTCAGAAAAGTAGCATGTGAATACATGCTATTTTTAAGTAAAAAATAAATGTCTGATCCAAACAGATTAATAATAAATTATCAGTGGACTTTGAAAAATGCTGTTTTAACAAGATATTTCATAAAAGCAAATCTTAGGTGGAAAAATAGAAATCCATTATAGTCCATCTAGATAAGTGGCAGAACTAGAAACAAAGCAAGTACTGAACATGCACACATACATGTAATAAATTATATGGATAGTGACCTTCCATATTGACCAATAAATCAACAGAACCCAAGAAAATACACAGAAAGGAAAACAAATGTCAGGTTTTTGGGGGTTTTTTTTTGCCTAGTTATCATAATTATTTACGTTTTCTTTCTTTGAAGTTTGCTATAGAGTTGCAACAAATTTAGATTTAGGTTGTTTTCTAAAATGTGGTTACATTCAGTAATATTTGATTTTACACAAACAAAAAGGGCACGATGAGCAGAAAGTTTTGTTCCACATACATGTCTCAAAGTTAAAAGCTAAACTTCTCTTGTAAAATGTGGACATTTTCCCTCTCAGAACAGTCATGTACTGACAGCTATGCTGATCTCTTATCCTTTTACCTTGAGTAAGTCATGTATTATTTGCACTGTATCTCTTAAAGAATATGGGTTCTGCTCATTTTAATATTTAGATGTCTGAAAAGAAGAAAAAAGCTTACAAAGATTTCTATTTCTTAAATAAAAATCTTCACCTAGTTTTAAGCGAAACTTAAATAGTTTATGGCTGATCTATAAGCTCAGTAATCATGAGGAATCAAATGTCACTTTTGTTTTACCAGTTGGAATTGCCCCAAGTTCCCAAGTTCCTTTGTGAAAGTCATAATTGAGTTCATCTCCTCTAAAGACAGGCATTGGTTTTGTTCCTTCTGATAGTTTTCACCCTATAATGGGGGGAGGGGAACAATTCTTAAGCAACTGTTACAAAATCAAACCATGTTTAGCCCAATTGCCCTCCACTTTATAAACCAATCAAAGTTTGAACTCAATAAACAGCCGAGCTAATTAATGCCAAATCACGCATAGTAACTTCAGCTTGTCACAACAGTGTCTGGCTCTAAGAAAATTTCATACTTGACAAAGAGGACCTGAATGAAATTGCTCAATAGGGCATTGGTAGTAAGGTTGGGGAGATGAGCCCAGGAGGGTAGACTGTGTGTGACAATTTGGGAATGCAGGAAGCATCTCCTTCAGCCTTCAGGGTACCAGAGATCAGAGCAGCCCGTGAACATGGGAATTTCATCTATGGGATATTAAAATTTTGGAGTCTGTGGATTCTAATAAACAGTCCCCCTGCCCCATTTTTCCTCACATCCATTTTTTTCTGAGGCATTCTTGAGAGGAGAAGTTGCACATATTTACCATTATTCTGGATCAAGTGGTTCTAAAGGTTTTAATGATAGTCCACTCACTAATGAAGGAAAACAGGGAACTAGGGGAAAAAATTAATAAAATCCAGAGGAAACAGCAGTCTATAAAGTCATGTTCTATTTTGAACAAACAACTCTCCATAGAGCATCAACGTTGGTTTATGAGAACTTTCATATCCCACTCTCCCAAATTCTCCAAATACAGGTTTTAAAACAGAAAGGTACATAGAGAATAATACTGTACTTAATAGTCTGTACAGATTTTGATGCATCAAGAAAACTTGTTTAACACGCCATAAAAATTAACCAATGCTACTATGAAGCACTACACCCTAATCAGCAGCAGCTAAGCAAAGCTGTGAACCAGATGTGACTTCTTTAAAAATTAGTATTCTAACTCCAGTCCCTTGATGTCAATCTAGAGCACTCACTGCTCTTCTAGACTGCCTCCAAAAAATTCTACTATTCCTTTTAAAGTATTCTAAATAACATCTAATATGTATTATTCATAATATCCACAAACATTCCTTAGGAGTTAGGGACTTCTTTATTTTAACCCATCACTGCATCATAATCAGTTACTCATACTTAGTTGACATAAAATAGTCTTGGTCTTCAGGTCAGAAAAATATAAAGAGGTGTAATATAATGGATACCAATTCATTTCAAATGCATTATCAATTTGCTTAGCTACGCAATAAAGAAAATGGCACCTTTCAAAGAATGACTTGAAAAAAAAATTTGTCACTTAAAAAATATGCACTTACCTTAAAAATACCTGATCTATAAAGTCCCTGAAATATCTCAGAAAACATTGGAAGTGAAGATTCATTAGAGAAGAGAAAATTGAAAGTATCTTGTAAAAGGAATTCTTCTGTGTTTTGGTCCTCAAAATCCGTATTTTCATCATCTTGAAAATTTAAATGATCATGCACCTGTGAAAGAGAAAAAGCAAAAATTTTTCGTTGACTTTTAATGCAGTGAAATCAGTTCAAAGACATGATTCATTCTTGTTGGATTGTAGATCAGAACTGACACCTAGTGGCCTTTTTGGAGGTCAACAGCTTTATAAAATACAAGTAATGTTCTTTTGAAGATACAGTTTTTTAAATGAAAAGTAATGGATTATAAAGTCACAGTAATTTACCTTGAAACTCTTTACTGTTGAATAATTTTCATTCAGGAAAGATAACATATGACATTTCCGAACAATAAATTTTATTTTTATTTTATTTATTTTATTTTTTACTATTTTTAGATTGTATTTATATTCAAGTCGGTTAACATATATAGTGCTGGGAAAACCAGACAGTAACATGCAGAAGAATGAAACTGGACCACTTTCTTACACCATACACAAAAATAAATTCAAAATGGGTGAAAGACCTAAATGTGAGACAGGAATCCGTCAAAATCCTAGAGGAGAACACAGGCAGCAACCTCTTTGACCTTGGTCACAACAATGTATTTCAAAGAGCATAATACAAAGCGAGATGTGTGCAAGATAATGAATAAATGATTAAAGATGTAGATTTATGAAGTTTCAAAATTTTATGGATAAATCTTTGAGCTATTCAACTAAATGTCTGAGCCATATATAATTGTAATCATTCACTTTGTACAACACTTTGAAAAGCAGTCAATGCAATATGAAGTTGAATTCTGGTTACACGTAATTTTATTTTGTTCCTTTCCCTTCTTCCTACTCCATATCTCAAAATAAAGCTTTCTGTAGATTTATTCAATCAACTGCTTTTTAATCTTCTTGCCACTAAGGGATATTTTAGATGAAAGATATGTTGGAGGAGATGATCTGAATGTGTTCACTTGATTCGAAAGGAAGTAAAAGAATCAGAGTATACAAAAGCACTCTTCAATTTACACAAATTTATACTAGAAAAAAACCATATATTTAAAAAAATCCTATGGCTTTTTAAATTAAAATACAGGCCAATTTAAAACCAAATATCTGTAGGTAAAGAATAAGAGTTACTTTTTTTATAAACCCAAGTGAATAAGCTGGGTAATGTTCTATTTTCTATTATCTACATGTTTTCCACTTTATTTCATAAACAGTGGTGATTAATCCATAGGAAAATCCATGCCTGTTCTATAGTGATTCATAGTGGGGATTGGAACCCAAATCATAGATTCTCCACATATTAGGTAATTTTCTGAACTACAGTAAAATATAAGCCTGTAGTGACTTTAATACAAGTTGCTACTTATTGACTGGTTCCTGTGAATGCAGACAACCCATCCATACACATATATACACCCCCCCCACACACACACAGATCATTCAGTGTAAGGTGGAAGCTCATAAGAAGCCTTCAGGATATTCACCTGGAGCACTACGGGGTACCCAAAACTGTAGTAACCAATATCAAAAGTGAAAAGTTGAAAACATAATCTGCATCTGAAATAAAAACACAAGGTAATATAAAAATATATTCTATTTGCTACATTTACTCTATCTTCTGATACATTATTAATAGTTACTAGAGTTAATTTCAAGGTCTGTATTAAGTAAAAAGAGCAGTGACTTGGAAATTATATGCAATTTATTTTTAAATTGGAATTTGTTTTTGTTCTTCATAGAAAATACAAATATATCTAGAATATTCATAACACATTAAACAATGAAGTAACTTCATGAAAACCTAAATACAGAGAAGGAAACTCTCCTACTCCTTACTGCTAGGCATTCTTATTCACATATGGAACATGATAAAGCTTACTTTTGAGTCATCTCCTTTTTGTTGACATCTAAATTTAACATTTCCCTAGAAAAAGGCATGAAATTATATTCAAGTAAACTGAAGTATAGAGATAGTCGCCATTGAATATTGTTAATAAGGTCCATAAGTAAAATTATACCTAAGTCAATGCAAAGTTCATATGATAAAAATAGCTAAGCTTAAAAAGGAGATGCAATTAAAGTTAATTTAAACAATGTGTGCTTTATTTCTCATCACTATTATTTGGATGCCAACAAGTCTGTAACATGCACTGAAGTTTTAGGATCTATAAATATGAAAAGACGTTAACAAGTTCATATTTATATACTGACATAACATTTTCCAAGTAGCACCTACTTGTGATAATTAAGATATATTTCACACTTGTGATAATTAAGAATATTTTCACTAGTAATTTTTAGAAGGTTTTTTTTTCTTTTTTTTTAATATTAGCATTGGTTTTTACCTATTGAAGGCCTTTGGTCCCAGAGTAGATGTTTCGCTGAATAATTCAGCTGCTAGCAAGAGTTTGCTAATTGCTTCTTTCATATTATCAAAAGCCTGAAGAGGTGAACTGGCTGTCAGGAATGTCTCAAAAAATGTTTGCAGCTGTGAACAAAGTAAAGGATTCAATATTGAAACAATAATCTGTTTGTCTATCATTTCCAAGGTGACCAGTTTGAAAGATTCTTTTGGATTATGTGTCTTTGCCACATTAAAAAAAAAAACTCCCTAAATAGGAAAGTTTGATAATCTTATATATAGTTTGTAGATATACACACACATATATATCTTATATATAATATACTGAAAGAATATATAATGTACTAAAATATATAATAAATGTATACATAATATGTAATGTGTATATATTATATATATAATATGCAATATGTATATATTATATACATTTAAAAATATAAGCCTTTCAATTGAACGTGGGATGCCACTACAGCTTGTAATTTAAATTACTTTAAGAGTTTTTTACTCCTTCCCCCCCTTTTTTTGCATTTCATGGCATCTAATCATGGAAAGTGAAATGGAGCTATTTACAAGAGCTTGTGATCAGAACGTCCAGGTTTAATTTGTGACTCTACTAGATGAACTCAGACTGGTAACCCACTTTGAATTTTTGTGTCCTTCTCTTTAAAATGGGTGAATACCGGCGGCAGTTGCTGAGGAGGCTCCTTTGAACCAGGGCAACGAGGGCTGCGGGCAGGAGCCGCAGGAGCCTGGGGCCCAGCCGTGCTGCCTCCTTACGATGACTAGCGTGGTTAAGACGGTATACACTCTGCAACCCCCCGCTGTGCAGAGCGGCGGCCTGCCGGCAGACACACAAACTCGAGCCACTTCTAAGAGTCTATTACCCGTTAAGTCCAAAGAAGTGGATGTTTCCAGACTTCATTCAGGAGGTTCAGAGAATGATGTTACAAAAATCACCAAACCGAGACGAGAGAATGGGCAGGTAAAAGCGGCAGACACTGCCATGAGGAGGAACATCAGAAAGAGCTGCAAACCGCCGGGTAAGCAGAAACCAGAGGAAGAGCTCAAGGATAAGAACCAGCTCTTAGAGGCCATCAACAAGCAGCCGCACCAGAAGTTGACTGAAACTCAGGGAGAACTGAAGGACCGACCCAAAAGGTGGAGCTGCTGGAGAAATTTCAGGACAACTGCTTGGCAATTTTGGAGAGCAAGGGCCTCAACCCAGTTTTCGGCTGTGAGACCCTGGCATCACACGGAATGGGAATCCACTGCAGATCACACGGACTCTATGTTGCTGTTAGAAACTTTGCAAGATGAGCTGAAGTTTTTTAACAAAACGGCCAAAAAGCAGATGGAAGAGTTACAGGCCTTAAAAGTCAAGTTGAAGATGAAAGAAGAAGAGAGGGCCTGGTTCCTAGAACAGCAGACATTATGTAACAATCAAGTAAATGATTTTACAGCAGCCCTGGAGGAAATGGAGCAGCTATTAGAAATGTGATAAAAAGCAAGTGACCAGATGGCTCCCACAGGGGAAGCCACTCAAGGACATCTGCTTCTTGGCCATGACCTTCTAGAACTCACCGTCCCCAGAATGGAGACATTTGCTGCAGTAGGATTAAGGACAGTCTATGCTAGAATGGCGCTTCCTCCTTCAGGCAAGCGAACGCCACCCTCGGACTGGTGGGTTCCCCCGAACCTCACACACACATAATCGAGGCCGACAAGGGAGTGGGGGGTGCAGAAGCTTGGATCAACCTTCTAGGCAACAAAGCGGCAGGCTATTAGAATCAGGAGACTAAACCAGCCACAGCCAGAGGATCCCAAAGGTCACATTCAGATGTGTAGGAAGAAAACCTTAATTGTGCATTTGGAGTGCAGAGGCTCCACGGGAGACATCAGTGAGAAGAGATGCTGTCCCCTTCTAACTTGGAACACATTCCGTCTCATCCTGGTTGGGCTCTAGACCTCGTTGTAAATTAATGAACGTGAAGTTATTGAAATGGCTTAATAAATAGGGTGAAGGTATAGATAGCAATAACACCTACCTGAAATAATAAAAAAATAAATAAATAAATAAAATGGGTGAATACCACCAACAAGAGGTCTGTAAACCCAAATCAGAAGAAAATGTATTTGAAAGCCACTGTAAGGTATGAAATTCAGATCTAAACTTTTTAGTATTAGCACTTTTCTGAATATATCAGAACAAAAATAAATGGATGAAAGTTGCTTCTTCACAGCATTTTGCTGTGGGAGATCTAGTCAACTAATGAAGAATCTGAGAGAATCTCAGTGTCCTCTTAACATTTTAATTTAAGGTGTCCTGTGGAAAGAAAAGATGGGGCACTGTTACAAAAGGGGAATAAAGCTCAGGTTTATATTTTCTTAGAAACACAATTGTTGATACCATAAACAGCTGTTTTTATTTGCTTGAATATTAAAATAATCACAACAAGACTACTGCTTGAGGATGCTTAACATCAAAGTCCAAGTTAAAATTTTTAAAAAGCATAAAATAAATCTCATATTAAGTCATAGGCTTTCTTGGATAAACATAATCTTTCAAGGATGAAGAACAAAAAATATTTTTTGAAAAAACATGCAGCAGGTATTCTATTAATGTTTTTGGAAGGACAGGCTAGATCCATCTGAACTGCATAAGACTACAAAGTGAAAAACTTTTGTTGCTATGATAATGAAGGACAGATATTGGCACAAGTGACCTAAGGGAAATGGTAAGTGTATCTTTAAAATACCAAGCAAAACTCCCCAAGAGAAACAAATACTGACTTCATAAACTTTTACCAGCTGAAAAACAGAAACCTAATGAGATGTACATTTTAAGACGATGAACACATCATTAGCATTTGGCAATTGGGATGTTTTTCCATTTCACTAAGGAAAATAAGTGTAATAATTGTATGATCAAAAGAAAACAAATTAGTGCTAACACTAAAAATGTTAACACCCTTGAGTCAAAACAGAGTAATATTGTTTTTCCGAATAAAAATAACTCATATTTCACTCTGGTCACCATATTATGTAGAAGGGTCATTGATGATATTATTGCCTTTTCTGTTTTAATGTTTCCTGAATATCACAAAGATCAAGGTTAATAATTTAAGAAAGTTGGAAATGTTTGTGTAGCATAGGAGATGCAGAAGATTGATGATCAGATGATATCTTCCGTGGCAAGAAATAATTAGCAAGTTAATGTCTCAGGGAAATATTGATTCTCCCACTGCGAAACCGATTATTTCTAAATTTCTGACTGTGACAGTGAGCATTGAATATGGGCTGCTAGTACATGGATTCAGTTCCATTCAATTCGACTGTTTTAGTGAAAACCTTACTAGGTGGAAAGTACCGTGCTGAGTGTTGGGGGACATGTATACAGCACAGTGGTAACACTATAGACATTAGACGCAACAAATCCTTGGTTTAACTTTGGCACTATGCCCGTCACTATTAAATTGTGAGAACTTCTGGGATTAACAACAATATCTATCATGCAGAGGTATGGCTAGGATTAAATGAGAGAATGTATGTGAGGTACACCACCACCCCGCACCTGTCAATATTCAGCACATGTTCGCTCATTTTATTAATTAAAACAAGAAAGTCCACAGCCATTTAAGGAAATTTCAATGAACGGACGTGGTTGTTGAACCCAGATTCTCATAATGCAGTGCATTTGTGGAAAATCAAAACTGCTTCTGGGAATTCAAACACTTGTGAAACCAACCAAAAAAGAACGTTTTACAAATATCTGACAAACCTTTCAAGAGAAATAAAGAGGTATGGCAGTTGAAGGGCCCCCTCCAGTGGTCAGTCTCCCAAGAGAAGCGAAAGAGCAGAACTGAAGGATCCAAACAACTGTCTATCCTCCCGTTTCCCTAAGACCTCAGTCAGCTATGAGAAAGACTAACATCAACCACCCACCATGAAAGCAGGGACCAGAACTGCCTTTATGAACAGAGGTAGGAGGAGAGGAGACAGAAGTAGCACTCCAAAAGCATGACTCAAAATTGAGCAACTTGTTTTATTTTTGTGTTAGTTTTGTCCCCAGGTTTTGTCTCTGTATGCATTCCCTTCTATCTCATTGAATAAATTTATTTATGGAAGCCCTTCAGTTCAAAGGAAATTCTAGATGAGTGACCTATTTCATCTATTTAGTATAGTGACAAGCAGGCTACATATGCCAGAAATGAAAATAGAATCATGCAAGTGCTTAAGAGTTATTTTTTTAAAAAATCATCTTTCAATGAGTGACCCAGAGAGGGCACAATACTTCCTATATCAATTCTTACAACTAATCCACTTAGGCTAAGTGGAAGACTTCTTTGTGTGTCTGATCCTGTTGTAATTTGTTACACTTAACTGTATTTCCTTGGTCACTTTACTTGAGTTCTGTGCATCTTGGTGTGTTCAGATGTAGAAAGAGAATTGAACTCAATGGTCTCATTAGACAATGTCAAATCTGAAATTATTTGATATTAATACCACTCACAGCCATCAGAACCTGAAAAACACATCTTACCCAGGGGCTTTCTTAACTCAAGAACAAATCTCCAAAGGAGCACTTTCCCCTTCATTGCTAGTTTGAAACAATGAAGCCATAAACTCAAATATCAAGGAGACTTCTCCCTCTCTAGACGAAGACTTTTTTTTTTTAAGATTTTATTTATTTGACAGAGAGAGAGACAGCGAGAGAGGGAACACAAGCAGGGGGTGGGCAGAGAGAGGAACAGACTCTCCACTAAGCAGGGGGAGCCCGACGTGGGACTCGATCCCAGGACCCTGGGATCATGACCTGAGCCGAAGGCAGAAGCTTAATGACTGAGCCACCCAGGCGCCCCTAGACCAAGACTTTTAATGGATGTTTTTCAATTACATAAATGTGAGAACAAAAGCTCCTAAGGGAATCAGTGCCTTGGCAGCAAAGTAAAAATAAATAAAAGAGCATCTTAAAGAGTTTGACATGACATGAAACCATTTTATAAACTATACGTTTCCTCCTTAGTGTCAAAATGAAATACAAATTTAGTGCAAAGTAAATTATATAGGAAATGACCTTGTAAGATCATGGTTGTAAAACCAGGCAGTTGATGGGGCACCTGGGTGGCTCAGTTGGTTGAGCGACTGCCTTTGGCTCAGGTCATGATCCTGGAGTCCCAGGATCCAGCCCCACATCGGGCTCCCTGCTCAGCAGGGATCTGCTTCTCCCTCTGACCCTCCCTCCCCCATGCTGTCTCTCTCTCTCTCTCAAATAAATAAAAATCTTATAAAAAACAATAAAAGATTAAGAAAAAGAGAGAATACTAGTTAAAAAAAAAACAGGCAGTTGAAACACCACCATTTGTTCATACTGTGTAAGATTCAAGCAATAACCTGGTAAGGCATTTATGATTTTTACACCTATCCATTCAAGTGTTTTATTTAAATATACACAGATGGATCAAAATTATCAATTAAAAATGGATGGACACAGGAACTGAAAATCAACTTGAAAATATTTGTAGGAAAACTTCCATCACATCTTTGATATCTTAAAATACTTCTAAGGAGCCCTTCTATTCACCTCTCCCCCATCCCACCTCTTACAGCCCTTCTCATGCCAATTCTGGGCTTCACCTGATTAATTCCCTTTATCTTCCCATAAGACCTTGGGCAAATTGCTCTCAGTTGCATTCTCATGTGTCATTCTGTGTCAAACTTGCCGACTTTCTTGTCTCTTCTTACCACTAGACTGTGAGATCTTTCAGGGCAGAAACTGTACCATTCTATCTTCAGGTGGCTAGTATCTAACACAGAGTAGGGACTGAGTGAGTAAAGCTAAGTATAACATTACAGAAACCACAGAGACTTTGATAAGAGAGATAATTTACTGGAGCCTCTGGATAAAATAATTTTTCTCCTTAGAACATGTTTATCTCTTGTTTCCATCTCATGAGAGAGGGAGGATATGCATTTTTTTGGTGACTTGTAATAAAACCTTTGAAAAATACAAGCTTACAGCTGTTCAAAAGGACTTTTGAGATAAGAAAATTTAATCTAAGAGTTAAGACAAAGGATGACAGATTAACCAATATTAGAGTTTTTTTTTTTTTTTTAAGTCATGCTCTTGACTAACTGGGAAACTTCAGAATACTGCCATTTTGGTATCTTGAACTTTGAGTAGTGTTTAATAGCATTGTACCTTACTGAAGTTTCCTAGAATTTCTCTCAATATTATTGTGTGAGAGAGACATTTTCATCTTCTCAGTATAAAGAAGAATATGAGTACTTAAAATCATTTTACACCAAAAAAACATATGAAAAGATGCTTGATATCATTCATCATTAGGGAAATGGCAAATCAAAACCACAAAGAGATATTACCTCACATCTATTAGGAGGGCTACTACCAAAAAACATAAAGTGTTAAGGGTGGGGAAGAATGTGAAGAAATCAGAACCCTGGGCACTGTTGGTGGGAATGTTAAATGGTGCAGCTACTATGCAGTATGAAGGTTCCTCAAAAAATAAAAAATTGCAGTACCATATGATCCAGTGATTCAACTTCTGGGCACATGGTCAAAACGAGTGAAAGGAGAGTCTCCAAGAGATATTTGCACACCCATTTTCAGAGCAGCATCATTCACAATAGCCAAAAAGTAGAAGCAACTCAAGCATCCATCAATGGATGAGTGGATAAACAAAATATATAATGGAATATCATTCAGCCTTAAAAAGGAAGGATGTTTCGACACATACTATGGCTTGAAGAACCTGGAAGATACTATGCTAAGTGAAATAACCCAGTCACAAAAGACACAGTATGATCCCACTTACATGAGGTATCTAGAGTAGTCAAATCCATAGAAACAGAAAATAGAATGGCAGTTGCCAGTGGCTGGGAGGAGGGGTAAATACAGGGCTGTTTAATGGGTACAACCAGTTTTGCAAAAGGTCTGGAGATTGGTTGCCTAGCCATGTAAATATACTTAATGCTACTGAACTGTACACTTAAAAACGGTTAAGATGGTAAATTTTATGTTATGTATATATTACCACAATTACAAAATTTTAAAGTAATTTTGTAGTTTTTACAGCCTCACTCCCTCCAACAACCGTGTTTTTTAAACAGCTAATTTTGTACCACCAAAGTCCAAAAGAGCACTTCTTTAATGGTTAAAAAATTTGCAAAAGAAACAAAACAAAAAATAAGCCCTCCCTTGCTCCATTTCTCAGTTCCTGCAAATAGTGGAAATAATCTTCATCTCTACTCCACTTCCTTCTACTCACCGCTTTATCTATAAACACTCTTTGATCCTTGAGCTTTTTGTTCGTTTGTTCAGGATGGGAAATAATCATATAGCAAGTTTGAATGCTGACAGGAATGATCCAGAAGAGAGGACAAATTAATGATGGAACACAAAGTTAGTCTAGAGGATGATCGTTATAGGTTATAATCAATGCTTAAAAGGAAATACCGCAGAAGAGCTCAGACTCAGTTTTATCCAAGGGTATAATTAAGGGCACTCATTTAAATATAGGAAATCCAAAATTGTATGTTCTTTGTCCAGATTAATAGGTGAATAAGTATGTAATCAAATCTACCTATTTGTAATATCCTTGAAATTTAAATCTATTATTTTTTGACTGATACTATTTTTCTTTCTGCCTTTTATAGACTCACCTAGGATCTCTCTGTCTGACTCTAACCTAACCAGTCTCTCTCCCAGGTGTGTGTAAAGCTCTCAAAATGCATCCAAAGGAATACAAGTACCTCAGCATTTTATCCCAATGTAATATATTTTATATGTAAATGGATTTTTTTGATCACCCTATAATTCTCATTAAGAAAAATGTGTTTATAAATTTAAGTTTTTAAAATTACACTTACCATATGGCTCTAAATTTAAAAATATTTTTTTCTTTCCCAAAGAGTTACAATTACAGTTATTGCTCATACACAACTGGTCAGAACAATAGAAATATGTCTTATTAATTAATCTCTGAAATAAAAAGGTAAAATTAGAAATGCACCTCTTAGATGGATGCAATTTCTTTTTATTCAAGTAAAACACATATCTGTTGAGAGAATATTACTTATGGCTAGAATGAGAAGGGTTCAGCATCAGTATTAATATTATTTTTAATGTAATATATATGGAATATATGGATGGAAGAGTATATATATATACATATATGTATGTATGTATGTATATATATGGCGGGGACAGAGAGGGAGAGAGAGAGAGATGGAAGTTACAGCAACATGACCTAATTCCTTGAACTCCCTCCAAAGCATATGGGGGGAAAAAACACACATAGTGATTTATCATGAAATATTTAATTTTGTTAGAAACTGAAAACAATCTGAGTTGTGCAGGATGTGTTACATAGTGTTATGTAGTGTTTGTTACATAATCACTATCAGCATCCTTCACTGTCTCTAACTAACACTGTATTTGAATTTGTCTGCTTTTGTTTTGAGGATTTTTTTTTGTTTTTTGTTTTGTTTTGCAGAATTTTTTCACCATGAACCAATAATCACAATATTAGGGATAGGTGAGAGTGAGGTTTTTTTTTTTTTTTTTTTTTTTTTTGAGTAGCAGAAGAGTGTCTAAAGAGACAGAAAAGAAGATTCTTTTGAAACTATCCAAGTGCCTGCAAATCTCTGGAAAGACTTTATGGGTCTCCAGAGACACAGGACACCCTGCTTAAGAATCACAGGTTTGGATGTGTCTGGCACATGGGAGCACATCTCCTGCACATCACATGGAGGGTTTGGGGGGAGCTGTTGCAGGAGAGGAAGTGCTAGTGAGCACTCTGAACCTTAGGAAAAACTCTCCTTTGTGTTTTAAAGGGACACGATTTAGGGGAAAAAATCAGATATTTAACAAAACAATAAAAAGAGGAAAAAGGATTTGAGAAAGGGAGGGAAAAAAAAGACTAAATTACAAACCCAAGCACTGATGTAATTTTTCATTTAGTGCACATATGGTATTTGGATATAATTCTATGTTGCATTTAATAATGCAACGTTGACACCATGTGCCAGACGCTGTGCATTTCTCATGCACTTTTTTGTTTATATTCATAGCAATGCTGTGAGGTTGACACTCATTATCCCCATTTTATAGATGAAGAAACTGAGAGGTGAGAATACAAGTAATTTGTCTAAGGTTACATAGCCAAGAGGTAATCTATAGGGGTGTTAAAGCCAGTCTGCTTGGTTGCAAGGCCCCAGCATTAAATCTGTCACTGTGGCTTTGATTATATTAGATTTAGAAATGTGGATGGACCCTGAAATGCAGACGAATGAATCATATGTGTTTTTACTTTCATGGAAAATATGTTTGAAACTGTCACAATTCTCAAGTATGTGACCTTACACCCACACATCTAAAATATCAGTTCAATAACTTGAGCATTTATGTAGCCTAATCACCTTTTGGAAAAACTAAGAATATTTCTTTGTAACTTAAATCAAATTGCCTGGATCAAGAAAAAATTTTGTGTCAAGTCAAATGATTTAAGAACATAAATATTCTCATTGTTTTAGCTCATTGAAAATTGGCTTGTTTTAGGGTATACCACAGAAAAACTGAATTAATTAGCTGAACCTAAATTAGGATAGTTTTTACTCATTCTCTGGAATTAGACCAAAACTCCAATATTTAAATAAGTTTCATGCTTCCCGTGACATGAATAATTTTATTCATTTATACTTCTTAACAACCCTAAGCTTTAAAGCACACATTAAACTTGGAAACTCAGAAGATTCAATGTGATTTAATCAGTTTCATAGTTGGAAATTTTAAATTCTCCCACATGTGTATCAGAGAATTGATCAGAAGCAAGGTGCAGAAATACAAAAGGCTGTGAATATCATAAAATTTAATTATTTGCTTTGAATGGTAGAACCCTGATTGCATTATAGTCAACCTTCTCAGAAAACTGGCAGGTTATTTTTATTGCCCCTTCTGGAATCTCTCAGTGGGCTATAAAGAAGCAGAGAGATTTAAGAGTAAAGAGCAAAAGCTAAAGTTGTAAAAATTTTATCATTAGACTTTGTATGTATATGTCTACTCATTTTCTTTATATGAATGCCAATGTTCAAGCAGGTCACAACAATTTCCATTAAAGTTAAAACACAGGCCTTTTTTAAACCTCCAGTAAAATAAGGTCTGACAGTTGTTTGGAAAACTTCCATCTTTTATTAATGGTCTTGAGTAGAAAATGACATTGAAGTCTGGTAATATTTCCAACAGGAAATATTTGTAATGGGCCATACAAAAATTTGCAAACAAGGATGCATTTGCCAGAAAGATACCCATCTCATCTATCTCTAAATACTCTCGAATGAGTAAGAAAGTAAAAAGGGAAAATATTTTTCATTTATGTTCTGGATATTTTATGCAGGGTATCTATTTTAGATCTTATTAAGTTTTATGGTCAATCACAAAAGAAAAGGAAATGTATTCATTATAAAAATAAGGAGTTCTGGTTGTACAATAAAGGAAATGATAGAGCAATCTGCCCTAGCTTATGAGGGCTGCAGTGTTCAAGTCTGTTGAATCTATAGATGTATTACAACCCTCTACTGTTTTCTTACACCTCTCTTACGTCAGGTGCCTTATACCGCTCTCTTACCACGGTTCCAACAAAACTCATTCTTTTACATGGCATCTTTTAAGTGAGCATTTAAATATTATACACAATTTAAAAGTTTATGATTTCGTACTTTCATTAAATATACCAATATCTTCTCATTGCAGTCCCAGCTACTGATTTCTGATTTCTCTGCCCCCAACCTTTCTCTTTCGTTGCTACCAGAGTCATCTTTATGAAGCACAGTTCAAATCATAAAGGACAGAAGTCCCAATGTTAACAGAAGGAGGTGATGTCATTAACAGTAGAAGCCCTTTTATCCTGTTTGCTACAAAGGGACAGCTATTTTTATATGAATATTCAAAAAGCGATGCATGAAATTTTTGAACATTTTGTTTTGACTTAAAAAACATAAATGTCATTCCTTTGTCAATTTTGTAACATACAGCCAAGGTATTTTATTCTCATGCAGGTGAACTAATTGGAATTTCTAGTCATCTACCTTATGGACACCTCACCCATAATGCACTGGCTGTAAATGAAACTAAGCAAGAACATAAAGACACCAGCAAAAAAATCTCAGGGCAGAATCCTAGGTTCCACAGTTTCCCCGGACCTCATAAAAGTTGTTACCCCATATCAAATTCACCTGCAATGTTTCCAAGAAATTTTCCCAGACTGATTCTTTATATCCAACTTTGCTTTTATAGAAGTCAGTCTATTTCTTTTTGCACTTACAGTTCATCAGTGCATGATGCAGTAAGCATACAAATGCTTGCCTCAGGCATTGAGTTCTTGGGTTCAGCAGTCAGTGTGCTTTATGGAGGGCATACAGAGCATTGTTTAATACTGCAAGTAGTTAAGTGGTAATTAAGAGGGATTTTATTCACTGGAGATCTGAGTCCTAATCCTAATCATCTTTATTAGTTCTGTCTTCTCTACTAAATCATGAATCTTCATTTCCTCATCCATAGAATGGATGGAAACATATTACCCTAACACTCAGGATTCTTAAAAGCATCAAATGAGATCATATATGAGAAGAGAGTCAGAAATATAAAATGACACTGGGGTCATTTTATAGTGCATGAGATTCAAGCTCTTCAGGATATGATTCTAACATACCTTTTCTGGTTTCCCCTAACCTACAAATCCTATGCCTTTTTCCCTTTCTTTTTTCTCTGTCCCTCCCACTGCAGGCTACCCTAGGATTTCTCCCACCTGGAAATACATACATGTTCTAGCCAAATAAATAAGACAGCTCATACTTCTGAGACTATACCTATGTTCCCTTGCTTCACGATGTCTTTCCTAAGTAAATGCAAATATCCCCTCCCCATTTCTAAACACTAGTCATTTCCCCAAGCTCAGCTAAAATCCCACCTATTTTGTGAAACCTGCCTCACTTTCCTCCAGCTGAATAATTTTCTCCTACTCTTGACCATCCCAGCAACTCAGCTGTTTATTGCAATCTGACCTGTATTACAGTTATGTATAAGGGTCTTTCTCCCTCCCTCCGCCCCACTGGAGGGTTCATGGAAAGCAGGAACCAATGTTTGTTTTTTGAGTCCCTCTGTACACTGCCCAGCACACAGGTATCTTTGAAACAATTGTGGAATACAAGTGAGTTGAACTGATTATGAACCATTATTGAGTAGTTAACACTGCTTCTCCTTTGAGTTGTTTTTGACTCCATGATCAAACACAAAAATCTCACATATAGAGCAGGATACAGATTAAACACATTGATTCCCCACCAATTTTTTTATGGGGAGATTATATTGTTTCTTCACCTTACTTGATGAAGAACACACAACTATTAGAAGCTTCACTCTCATCTAGAAGTAGAGATGCCATCTGATAAAATACTCTTCCCTTCCTTTCTTTCACTGTCTCCTGTCTCTAAAAACTTCCCTGTTCTCTATTCTAAATAAATTCCATCCTGTGAAACCTGCTGACAACCTGCTCTAATGTGAAAATCCTTCTTTACGTTGGTGTGGCAATTTGAAAAAACTGACCACAAATTCTTCCCACCCCTATAGGCACGCCCCCACCCCACTTGGCCTTGTGACTTACACTTCCTCCCATCCAGAGGTGGAGTCTCCTTCCTCACCTCTTGAATCTTGGTTTAACCCTGTGAAGTTCTTTGGTCAGTGGGACATTAGCAAATCTGGTGCAAACTGTTTTAATTTCCTAAGGCTACTGTAATAAGTTACTTCAAACGTGGTGCTTTAAAACAATAGAAATTTATTATCTCACAGTTCTGGAGGCCAAAAGTCTAAAATCAAGGTGTTGGCAGGGCCGCATTCCTTTACCAGGATCTAGAGGACAAGCTGTTCTTTGCCTCTTCCAGCTTCTGGTGGCTGTAGGCTTTCTTTGGCTTGAGGGTATATAACTATAATCTCTGTTCCATCTTCACATGACTTTCTCCTCTTCTGTCTGTGTCAAATCTCCTTTTACCTCCCTCTTATAAGGACATGTGTTATTGGATTTAGGGCCCACTTAGATAATCCAGGATGATGTCATTTTGAGATCCTTAACTTCATTATATCTGCCAAGACCCTTTTCCTAAATAAGGTCGTATTTATAGGTTCATAGGTCAGGACATAGACATATCTTTTTGGGAGCAACCATTCAGCTCACTACACAAACAAAAGCTTCAAGAGAACTTGGCCTTTGGGGCTTGCTCACTATCACCATATGAAAGAACAGTGGGTAGCTGGCTGGATGATGAGAAACACATGACCAAGTCATCCCTGTGACCCAAGCTAACACCAGGCCAACAGCCAGGCACGTAAGTGAAGGAAGCTGGACTATCCAGCCTCAGCTGAGCCACAGAAATCAGCAGAGCCTGCCCAGCCAACCCAGAGAATCAGGAGAACAATAAATAAATATTTGTTGTTTAAAGTCACTAAGCTTGGGGGTAGTTTATTATGGAGCAAAAGCCAACTACTTCAATTTGCTTTTTGTTTGTTTATTTGTTCACATTATATCTTATTTTCTTCTCTTTCTGGCATGGAGTCTGCATCTCTTTTCCTCGTGAACTTCCCACATGAGAGAGAGGGTGATCTAAGGAACTTCATGTTCCTTTATTTTCAGTGCTGAGTGCAGTGTCATGCCTGCTGCTTCTGGTTTGGCTTCTCCATTTCAAACCCCTCCAACTTCACTCTGATTTCCATCCCCAGCACTGAATAAATCCAACCCTTTCTAGGGTGGGCAGATTCCTAAGCATTCTCTTCTCCCCTTCTTGTCTGAATATAGCATAGCTGACAACCCTATGATCCTCAAGGGAACCAACTTATGATTTGAGGTCCCATCTATTTGAAAACAACCCTTAAACCTATGGTATCTGAGAAACAGGCACTTCTGCCCAGGCTGTTTTTACAGTAATGGGAATCTGGACACATGGGACCTGTCTTGTCACAGTAGGAAGTACGAGCAAAAGTGATAGGATACCTCTGTTGGAAACAGCAGGAGAGAGAGACGGGAATGGGGGGAAGAAAAGCAGGCAGAGGAAGTGAATGGGTCAAGAAACACCAAATTCCCAAGGTGAGAATTTCTCTGTCTAGGGTCCCCCAGGCAGGGTATGGAGCAGAGGCGCCCTGAGAACCAGACGAATGGGTGCAAACCTGCACAGGGGTTAGCAACTGTGGGACCAGGCTCCCAGCTCCCTCTCCACTTCCTCCTTTACATTTCTCCATTCTACTCCCTTCCATCTGACCCATCAGAACCATTCAAATAATGGCTGAAGAATCATCTTAGAGCCGTCTGTCCTCTTTTTCAAATCCTCACCAAAGCTTGTTTCTCCCTTCAAAAGGGAGAAATGTCTCTCCTTTTGTTGACACCATCTCACCAACTAGTCCAAGGTACCAACCTTCTTACCTGGACACCCGAATAGCTCTGCCTGAACTCCCAATCCACTTCAACATGTTCTCCACACAGCAGCAGAGTGGGCTTGAAAGGGTAAGTGAAATTATGGCATCCCCTGCTCACTACCTTTCAGTGGCATCCCTTTGCCCCTAGAAAAAAATTCAAATTCCTTACTTTGCCTATAAGTCCTGCATGATTTGGCTCTTGCCTTTCTCTCCTACCTCCTCTCCTACCACTCTCCTTTTGTTCAACAGAATATACTTTCAGTTCCCGTGATGTTCTCTGCATGTGCAAGGTCTGTCCTTCCTTAAGACGTTGGAATTCTCCACTTGCTGGGAATGTTTCATCACTAGCTCTTCAAATGGCACTTTGCCCAAATGTCACCTAATCGGGGAGATCTTTCTACCTCTCATAAAGTGGGCAACCCAGTTACTTTCTACACATCACCCTTATTCATTTCATTATTAGCTATATCAAAAATCTGTAATTATTGGGTGGTAAAATTATCAGTGTAAAAATCTGTAATTAACCTGGGTGGTGCAATTGGTTAAGCGACCAACTCTTGGTTTAGGCTCAGGTCGTGATCTCAGGGTCATGGGACCGAGCCCTGCATCAGGCTCCACACTCAGCGTGGAGTCTGCTTCAGATTCTCTACTTCTCCCTCTGCCTCTCCCTGCTCAGCTCTCTCTAATAAATACATCTTTTAAAAAATCTGTAGTTACCTGTATTTGTTTGTATGGGTATAAGTAGTTCTTTATCTGTATTTCATCTCCCATTCCATACAAGAATAAACTCCACAGAGGCAGGGACTTTGTCTTGTTTATTACTATATCGCTGGAACCTAACACAATGTCTAGTGTATGGGAAGTCCCTAGTAAATATCTGTAGAAGGAATGAAAAACCTCACTTGGAAACCCATTGGAAACTATTCCTATTTTGTAGATCAGGAAGTGGTTTGGAGAGATTGGAAGACTTGCCTGAGGTCGGACCGTTGGTACAAGAACATTCCTAGTGAATATCCATCCCCAGGCCTCTAGAGGTCAACATACCTTGGGATTTTCATTTTAGTCTTGTAGATCCAGCACTATAGATCCAGTGTTAGTGATTTACTTCTCTTTCCTTTAGAGTAAAAGTGCAACCAGATATTTGCTTATCACCCAGACTGAAAAGATGTCATCATTGTTCTATTCATATTTTAAAATTACATTTCTTTTCACTTTAACAGTAACTCACTGAAAGCATGAAAATGTAATATATTTTCTTAGCATACTGTTTTTCTTCTGTGACTTCTGAGTTTAGAGTAATGATTTCACTCTTTGTGACTTGAATACATACTCTTTATGTAGACGGTTTGGGTAATCAAGCACATGGGAAAATTCTCATACCTTTCAAGTAAATCAGGAATAAAATTTCTGGTAGAGATCACTTTGGTATAGTACTTTTTTTTTGAGAGAGAGAGAGGGGCAGGAGGGGCGGAGAGAGAGAATCTTGAGCAGGCTCCGCACCCAGCATGGAGCCCAAAACATGGTTTGATTTCACAACCCTGAGATCATGACCTGAGCCGAGATCAAGAGTTGGCTGCTTGACCGACTGAGCCACCCAGGTGCCCCAGTACAATACATTTTTAAATGGGTAGTGGAGGCTGTGTACTTGGAACTATTGGATTCTGGAAGAGTAGAGACCAGGCATGGCAAAGCTGGTTTAGAGAGGAAGCCACACGGCATCTGGATATAGAAACATACAGGGACACCTGGGATTTCCTCTCCTGTTTGCAGTCCCTTGCTCCCAATTTTAAAGACCTGCTTCACAGAGCTTCTAAGAACTGCTTTCATAAGTTTGGCGGGGGTATGAGAGCACAAAGAGGCTAGAGGGGTGGGTCTGAGGATGCCCTGCATCAGTAAAGAGGGAACTCAGAGAACGAGTGAATCAGGCTGATGCTCCATAGAGACCGCACAGACAAAAGCGAGGAAATCTATCTGTATCTTGCAGTAGATATAGAACGCAGCAGGATGTATGTGTGCCGAATCCTGTGAAAGAATCCATCTTCATCTGCCTTAGTAGCACTCAGAAAAATGAAAGACACATTTTCAGTTCCATATCAAAATGTATCACAAGGGTCAAAGTGCCGCTGTCTATAAGCGTTTTTGCCTTTTTTTCTTTCCAGTGTTGGACCACTCAGGCTGTTAGTGCAATATCAAAAAAAGATCACTTGGGGGCAATACAGTATTCTTGTTTTGCTTTATCTCATGGCTGTGTGAGTTTCCTCCGTGACACAAGACTGCTGTTTCTTTCAAATTTTAAGCCACATTTTAATATATGGGAGGGAAGAGGCTGTATTTCATTTTAAACTTACGATGCATAAATCACATAAGACAAATGCAAGTCAGATTTTCTCCTGAAGGGAGCAAAACTGTCCCCTTTTAGCAGACAAATCAGTTTTACCTAGTTGGCACATTTGGGGATATTTTATATTTAGAATTTGTCACAGTCTTTGAGATAGAGCTCAACTATAAGAATAAAGGAAATTTTTAATAGAAATATTTAAAATGGTGGACGACATGTAATAAGCTTCAAAATGTACTGGTGGAAAATTATTTTGTTTCTATAACCAAAATAAAATTGTAAATATCATGTCTTCTCCACCGGGTAAATATCTTATAATAAACTTAAGCATTAAAGTCATTAACTTTTTAAGACATTTATTGCTTTTGTCTTCATTGCTATTACTTTGCATTCACATACCTCTTTATAAAGGGGTTATTTTTATTACTAATTATTTTTTCAGCAATTTGATGAGTGGAGTCTCTTCCGAGCCATTTCTCTTCTCCTGTCTTCTAAGTACTAGGTATTGTGTCAGGCACTAAAGGTTTGTTTCCTTTTTAAATAAAAAAATAAATGTAATCCTTTCTTTCAAGGATTTTAAGCACATTTGGGCCAATAAATTTTTCTTCTTTGTTTTTGTTCTCTTGATTCTTTGCCGACTTTATCTGATTTTTTTTCTCCCAACATATTTTCCCATCCTCAGAAGATATTTATCATTACACAGTGATGAAAAACTCAGGTGAGACTTGTCAAAATCTAGGAATCAAGATTTATAAAATTAAATTTAGTAACTCTCTAGGTTCCTGAACAGAAGTGGAAAAATTCAGGAAGATAGCAGAGAGTTTTGCCTTAATTCATGGGTCTATTACCCAAAGCTCCATCTTAACATTCTATATTGGATAGAGGGTAGCAAAGGAAGGGATTACAGCTGCTCTGTAATCTATGCGTCTATGGATGATTAAAGTATTTGAAACATTGCTTATATTAGTTGTTTTTCCATGCTCATTTTTTGCTCTAAACACCCTGTATCTTACCTTTGTCTTTATTTTATCTTTATCTTTTAACTTATGATCAGCGAGGTAAAAAAAAAATCATAATCAGAGCAATGCTCCTATGCTGGATGAGCCTGCATTAAGTAATTTATGCATTTCCATGACGTCCATATGCCATGGATTCCTAGGCTCCAGTTTGGAGAAGTAACACTTGATCTTTGCCAAGTCCTCATCTGGACCCCTTCTCATCCTCGAACAGGCATCCACTAGATGGCGCCAGAGAGAAGCAGGCTCTGAACAAGACCGGTGAAGGAGAGAAGCAAATGAGAGGGAAATAAATACACATCCTAACAACCAAAAGCCACTAAGAAATTCCCTTTCCAACTTTCAAACATTCTGAAGGAATTCCTTTACCTCCTCTGATTTCACACTGAAATCCCTGAGTATTAGCTAACCTCCATTTTTCTGGATATATAATACTTGCCCATCCGTTTTCTACTGTTAAAGGAAATAATAATTAGCAAATTTATTTATTAGGGTTAAGTTTTACATTATGTTGTCATTGTAACACATTTTATATATGTGTAATATATATATAATGCATACATACTAACTAATTTTATTTGCATATATTAATCAGTTCACTACATTATTTCAGAAAAGACATGCCTGAATTAACAAAGATGTTATAGGTAAATTCCTCATATTTATCTTTTGTTGCAGAACCTATTCTTAAACCTATTTTGTCAACAGGAAAGTTTCTTTGCATGTTTTAATGAGATACCTTTAACAGAAATGATAATGATAGACAACCTATCATTGATAAAATTGTTTGAGTGCCTGCCATGTGCCCGGCATTTTCTGAGGCTGTAGGGAGACAGACATATTTCTTGCTGTTCTGAAGCTTATGGTCACATGTTTAAATGATCATTTTTGATCAAATAAACATGACTATGATTAATGAATAATTCTCTCCCTATTTAGGATAATAATCCAGGTGCAGTATTAAGAATTAATGAATGTATATAATTACCTGACAAATCTTTCATGGAACAAAGCTGGGAATGAACAAATGAAATGAATGAGTTAATGAAAATTTTGGAAATCAGAGACAAAGTTGCAATCAGCAGTATCAATACAGAATAATAAAATTATTGTAAAATTATTTAAAAATCACGTGCAGTTGCAAAACAATCATTCTTTTTCTAGAGCAAATATATTTCTGAAATAACATTTCACACCAGTGTGGGCTGATGAAATACATTTCAGTTTTCAATTATTACTTAGTTTTTATTGTGTCAGCTTTGGCCACTTGTTTATTTAATTTTATGCTTGTTACCTATAATTTTTATTTATATAATATCAAACTTTAAAATGAACACCCTGAAGCAATTTTTAAAAATTTAATCCAAGTAAGAATAGATTAAGTAATACATCAACTCGTTTTACAAACTCCCGAGAGCAGACTTTTATTCACATTCCTTCCACGAGCTGACATAAATCTCCGGGGCCTGCAGAAGGGCCAGATGCTCAGTGAAAAAGTCTTTTACAAGGTCAGGTCCATAGCCTGCAGTTTTAGATGTAAAATGGAGATCAGAAGAAGAGCACTTCCTAAGGTTGACAAACCATACTGTGACTTTAACCTGCATCCAGAAGCATTATTCATTTTTACCCTGGGAATATATGAGCAATCTCACCCAACATTATGAAAGACCCTGCATAAATACAGATGACAAATGAGGCTAACTTCATCCCTGCAACTGTGGTATGTCTCCAAATCCGAGTAAGAGATATATGCATTCTTTAAAAAGGGTCTTTGTAAATCACAACATCCCTTGCTTTGCCAATGTTCATGCTCTCCTCCATGAACATCTGCTGATCTCCCGTAAGTGAGAGGGAACCGCAGGCACTGGAGATGGAAGGATGACCCCCAGAAGGCCACTGCTGTGGTGGTAGAGAGCTGGTGATTTAGAGCCTCAGCCTGGGCAGGAGCTTGCTTTAACTTGGGTTTCCATGAGAGATGATTCTTACAGATACTGACTTAAGAAAAAGCTTCAGTGCCCCATGTTTTCCCTTTTCTATCAGAGCGGCTGTCCAGAGATTCAAACGATGACATCTGTCTACTGCATTTGCCAGAAGGCCACTGGAGGACCATTACTAAATATATGAGCTAAGTTAGAATGGTTAGGGATTACATAGATTTGGGCCATTTCTTCACACAGTTAAACATTTTTAAATGATGCTAGTAACTAGACTTAGCACGGGGGTCATTTCATAAGGTATTAAAGTCTCAAATCACTAGGCTATATGCCTGAAACTAACAAGATACTGTATGCCAATTATACTTCAATTAAAAAGAGCATGTCATCTCCAAATAAAGACAGTTTTACTTCTTCAAAAAAATGTCCTAAATGATCCTTGATGGAATTCAATCCAAGACACATTTATCATGAACTGATTACATTCGAGGAATCATCTTCATATAACTTTTGAATACCAAATATCAACAAATGAACGTCTTTAAATGTGGGATGGTGGCCGGTCAAACAATGAATTCATTTAAGTTATGTCTCAACTAGACAAAATAAGACTTTTGACAAGTCTTCCTGCTGGAAGTCACAAATCACTCTAGCAATAAATTTTCATCAAAGCAGTCTGCTATGATCACAGGTATAAAGAATCTCCAGACGTCATAAAGAAGTTACAGATATGAGAGTTTCCTCTCTGCTGGATAACTAGAATGGATGAAGGGATAAATTGTGACTTTTTACTGTAAGAGCCAAATTTAAATTTATGACATCTATTGCAGTTAATCTATATGACCTATGTATAAAGACAGCCATGGATGCATTTGACCGAAAGTTATAGTTATGGTGGTTGTACAAGAGTTCCACTCTTGAATTCATAGATAAAACTGGAGTGTTTTATAATTGAATTGAAAGCTTTTTAAGGGAAGAAGTTTTTGAATAAAATATCACTTAAAATTGGATTTATTATACTCACCAAGAAAATGACATTGCCTTAGCTGCAAAAATGGTTGTTTAAAATTGAATCAAAGGATATAGTAAGCATGTGTTACATGTGCTATTAATTTTCTTTCCCTTCTTCCATCTTCCCCCCACTTTTAAATTTGAACATCCTTTGGAAACACCTAACACCTAAATTCGAAATTATTTTTATTGTATAGAAGGAGAGTTTAGAAAAATTTAGTTTACAAAGCATCTACTTGCCATTATTTCTCAAATTTGCATTTCTTGATATTTTTCAACTCTCTCCAAAGCTTTAGTAAAGAAAGTATCTCAGCAGCAAACCTAATTGTAAATAAATGAGCTCATAGTTATATTTGTTATTACTTTCATACCTCCTTTAGCTGCCAGAATATTCTATAAATGGCCACTGTAACCAGTTTCGTGGATTTGCCTCACTGCACAGTGCATCCATCACTACTGATTTAACTAAGTCATTCAGCCTTTGAATTGAGAACTCCTTACATGCACACACACACACACACGTTTTGTGGAATTTAAAAACAGTGTTTAATAAAACTTTGATGTCACATTGTTAATCTTTAAAGTGGATCTTGGCCCTGTCCTCCACATTAGCACTGAGAACAATTTCCATGTATTTTTCACGTCTAAAAATATCAGAAGGAAGCAGTATTTTGGAAGATGGTCAAGTGATTTAACAGATAAGTATCATCCATTTGTTTCAGCTGAAGCAATAAGTACTTCACTTGAAGGGCAAATAGATACTCCCTTGTTTTCAGAAATCTCTCTGTAGCATCAAATATAACTTTGACCTCGTAAGAAATAATCGCTCTCTGGCACATTAACCCAGGAAGCTGCACTACCTCCCTTTGAGAGCAGATAACGGTATTGTCCAGAATAATCAGGCAAGATCTTGAAAAGACAAATCCCAAGGAGAGGATAAAAATGAAAAGAACTGCACACTTTCCTGTGTTACACCTACAGTTTGCCCCTGTCCTGCAGACGCGACAAGGATATGAATAAGAAACAAAATAGTGAATAAAGCATGAAAACCTAAAGAAAACCAAATCACAAAGAGCCTTCTTGTCTCATGCTTGGTTTTCAGGAAATACAGCAGTCTCCTCTTATCCACGGGGGAGATATGACCAAGACCACCAGGGGACACCTGAAACCACAGAGAGTACCCGACCTTAGACGTACTATGTTTTTTCTTATACATATGCACCTAAGATAAAGTTTATTTTATAAATTAGACACAGTAAGAGATGAACAACAGTAACAATAAAACAGAACAATTGTAACAGTGGGTTATAATAAAAGTTATGTGAATGTGGTCTCTGTCCCTCTCAAAATATCTCATTGTGCTGTACTCACCCTTCTTCTTGTGATGATGTGAGATAAAATACTCATGTGAGGGAGGAAGTGAAGCGAATGACATAGGCACTGTGATGTAGCATTAGGTTACCGTTGACCCTCTGCCGATTCATCAGAAGGAGGATCATCCGTTTCCGGAAGTCTTTGGGGGCGGGACGGGGGGTGGGATGGACTCAAACTGCAGAAAGCGAATGTGCGGATAAAAACTATCACAAAAAAGTGTATCATTTTTACCGGTCATTTCTACTGGGCTTAGGGGAAGTGATGCTTAAAAACAAAACAAAACAAGACAAAAAGGGGGGGATAAAGCTTCAAAAGAACAGATAATAAAAACTGGTGTGAAGGGAATTGTGAAAGCTGTTTTGAACTGGTCTGGCCAGTGGTGGCAAGGGGCAGGACCCCTGGAGTGTGGGGAGGGTGGGTCCAGAGGCTCCTCTGAGAGGGACAAAATGCAGGAAAGTGTTCTTGTTTCTCTCCTGCCTCTTCCCTGTGACCCCCACGGCAATCACTGCTTCCTCCATTCCTGTTCAGGACGTAATAAAGTCCACCCCAGGAATCAGCTTGCTTAATCTGGGGTGGGGAGGAATAATGTCCTGCTCAGATGAAGGCTTGATGAGGAGAGGTGTGAGATTATATCACATCTGACATTCACTCCTTCCCCCTATTCCCTCTCAAACTTCAAGTTTGATGGATTATAATGGAGAGAAGTGCCTCCTCCCAAGGCTTTACTTCCTAGGAGTTTAGGGAGTGAAATTCTGACCAGAGAAACCACCTGCTAGAGGGGCAGCAGAGGGAAATGATTGAAAATGGTTTTCTGATGCCCGGAACTCATTCTCTACCACCTCCTTGGATGCACCTGCAGGACTGGCCTTCCGCAAATAGCATACCAGCTGGAATAAATATTATGGGCAGGAGAACTTAAGCTCAAAGAACAAAACGGGGGACACATGAAAAGTACAGCTACCTCCAGTAGGAGGCAAACCAAGTAAAAGTAAGGCAACAAAGTAAAAGACTTATATGATGCTACTTAAACTAATGGACCACGGTACAAAGGATAGCACACTGACCTCTAAAACTAATGCACTAGGAATTTTTTTAAAGATTATTTATTTATTTATTTATTTATTAGAGAGAGAGAGAGAAAGCACAAGCAGAGGGAGAAGGAGGCTCTGATGCGGGACTCAATCCCAGGACCCTAGGATCATGACCTGAGCGGAAGGCAGACACTTAACCGACTGAGCCACCCAGGCGCTCCTGCACTAGGAACTTTTAAAAAGCATGATGAATATACTCAAGGAAGGGGCACCTGGGTGGCTCAGTCAGTTAAGCATCTGTCTTCAGCTCAGGTCACAATCCCAAAGTCCTGGGATTGAGCCCCACATCAGGCTCCCTGCTTCTCCCTCTCCCTCTGCACCCCATGCTCTCTCTCTCTCTCTCTCTCTCTCTCTCTCTCAAATAAACAAATAAAATCTTTAAAAAATATATACTCAAGGAAATAATGGAAGACAGTAGCAAAATGAACTGTGAAAAGAGAAATCATTAAAAAGAACCAAGAGGAAACAAAATAAGAATTTAATAAATGTAAGTAAAAATGTGCATACTTCTTAAGGGGTATCAGCACATGAAACGAAGGAGTCAAAATCTGGACAACAGAAGAAAGAAAGGAAAAACAGTTAGCAAAAATGTCTCAAAAGTAATGAAAACAGATGTCCCAGAATTAAAAGGTAAAAGACTTCAGGCCCAAATTGGAAATAATAAGAAGAGAAACAAGTCCAGGAGGATGTTATAAACAGCTAGGAGAAGTAATTCCTAGCTTACACAAACAAGTGAAAGTTATCCAGTTCTATTTCATCCAGTAATCTCAACTCTAAAAACCAGATAAGAGAAGCATAAGAAAATACAATTATAGGTCCATATCCTTTATGAACATAGACCTAAAAATCATAACTAAACAAATCCAACAGAGTATTGAAAAATATCCCCAAATAATCACATAGTTTTTATCTCAGTGATGCAAGGAAGTTCTATGAAAAGAAAATCTAGCAATGTCATATACCACAAAAATAAACTTGAGGAAAAAAAATCACATAATTTTATTAATGCAAAAAAAAGCATTTGTAAAGTTCAAAATCTTTTTATGGTAAAGACTTGTAGCTAACTAAAAATAAAAGGGAACTTATTTAACTTAGTAAAGTTTATAAATCCATCTCTCTCAGAGTTACACTCTAAAAGGTTTACAAATGAAATCATATGATGTCTGGGATTTGTTTCAAAATAAACTATTGTCTGGAAAGGGGAGTGGAGAGGGTGCAGAGGAAACAAAATTACCATATATTGCAATAGTTGTAAAACAATGATGGATACAGTGTGGCTAGTCATTAGTCTCACTATTTTGGCAGGAATTGTAAAGATTAAAAACCAAAAACCCACAGCAAGCATTTTACTTAATAGAGAAATTTGAGTTGCATTCCTTTTAAGATGAAGAACAATTTGAGAATATTTAACTTTCATTTCTACCTTTAAAGATAGTGTTGGAGGTTCTGACCAAAATTAGTGAAAGAAAGAAAGAAAGAGAGAGAGAGAGAGAGAGAGAGAGGTAGGGAGGGAGGGAGGGAGGGAGGGAGGAAGGAAGGAAGAAGATATATAAGAATTAAGAAGAAGGAGATTAACATGACCTTATCTGAAGATAAAATAATCATCTGCCTTGAAAACCCAAACCCAATGGTATTATTAATGGTAAAATTATTGGAACAAGTGTACCAAATACAAGTTCAACTTCAAAAATAGTATTTCTCTATTCTAGTAATAACTGACTAAACAATATAATTTCAAAAAGAATATCAACAAATATTCTAAGGACTCTAGAAATAAACATAAGTGAGAACATACAAGACTTCTTGGAGAAAAAATTTTAAACTCTACAAAGGAAAAAAATGATCTGAATAAATAGAAAGACTTAATATTATGAACATTCAATTCTTCAAAAATTAAACTATAAATTCCAGTGTAATTATATATCGAAATTCCTGTAGGATTTTAAAAAAATACTTGATATTCTAAAATATTTATGAGGAAATAAATGTCTCCAAAATAGCTAATTTAATTTTGAAAAGAAAAAGTAGAAAGGAAGAACCTCCCTGCCAGGTATCAAGATATACATATACTGCTAGAATAATAAAAACAAGTGGGCCAATTGAAACAGAACAGAGAGCTCAGAAGCAGCCTCATATACTAATGGGAATTTATACAATAAAGGCGATATTAGATTCATGGGAAATGATGAGTTTTTAGCCCGTGAGAATTGATTATATAGAAAAAAATTCTGGATCAAAAGTGAACTCTAGTTGAATAAGATGTTTATATGTCCAGAAAAAAATTATAAAGGTAGTAGAAGAAAATGGAGAAGCCCACCCCTATGACTTAAAGATAAGAAATGATTTCTGGAACCAAATCTCCAAAGCAGGAATTATAAGGAAATATTAATTTGAATAATCAATTGAAGATTCCTGACCAACAAAGACACTATGGATAAAGTTAACAGAGAGATGACAAATCTGCAAGAGTAAAATGTCACTTGTCACCTGTTGCAAGCTGGAAAGGTCAAGTGTTGGGCAGGTTGTGGGGACATGAAGAGACTGATCATGGCATAGAAACTGATACAGGCCTTCTGGAGGGTAAGCTGGCATTATTTAATTCTATCAAATGAACCCATATCCTATGACCTTGCAAGTCCCATGACAAGTATATATTCTCCAGAAAAATCATATGCAGGTTCATAAAGGGTCATATATAAGAATTTGTACATTTGAAGCACTATTTGGTTTAGCCAAGAGTTGGAACAATCAAGCTATCACTGGAGGAGTGGGGAGGTAAACTGTAATGGAATATACACAGGGAATACTGTACATCTGTGAAAAGTAACACAGAAGGTGCACACGGAACAACGTGAATGTTTCCTTCTTGAAAATACTTAGTGCTTCACATAAAAACAGTAAAAGAAAAAAATCTCTAATACAATACAATTTACATAAATTAAAAGCACATGTAGACAAAACAAAACTGCATATTTTACCATCATCTAAATGAAAAGATATGCATTAAATCATTATAATGATGGTCTTCTGAGGAGCAAGGGAATTGAATGGGGTATGGGGATAAAATGGATTGCATAAATAAATGTGGGAGTCTTGCACAGACTGCTATTGCAATTCTACAAGAATGGGGATTTTGGACTGTGTTGAGTAAACATTTGTTGAGTGCCTGAAGGTGACATGAATTGAGGAATATGATTCATTTTCTCTCTCTGTACCTGAGTTCCAAATATTAGGTTGCATCATATGAAATTGCAATATTTTTGTAGGTCAAAAATGGCCAAATATCAGCGGTTTCATATAATTCAACCTAATAGAAAGGGAAATCTGAAAATGATGAAGGTACTTAGGGAAATATAAACAACCACTTAAAGACTAGTGGGAGATAACATGAAAGACAAACCAAATTTGATTCTACTTTTTCATAATTAACTAAAAACCACCTACATTGATATAGTTAAGATGATTGTCCTTAAAATAAAGTGCGCTTAAGACTTAAGTCATCAATAGTATTTCCTTAAAATGTCAGCCATATATTATATTAAGGAATATAACACCTGTATCTTTTATCACTCTGATCTTTTTTTTAATTGATAATATTTAATGGGCCATTTAAAGATTTTTCACCACTGGAAGATTTTCCAGAATTTACAAGGTAGTTTATACAAGATAAATTCTGAAAAACATCAGGTTCAGTCACTTCTGAATCTCTTGAAATTATGAAAGGCACTTGTACATTCTTTTTTTTTAAACCACTTTATTATGATGGAAATACAAAAAGTTGTACATATTTACCACATACAATTTGATGAATTTGGAGATAAATACACCTATGAAACCATTGCCACAATCAAGCCATAATCGCATCTATTCCTTCTAAATTTTACCCTCCATGTATATATGTATGTATGTATGTATGTATGTATGTATGTATGTATGTATTATTTAGTGATACGGACACTTAACGTAAGTTCTATTCTCTTAGAAAATCTTAGTATCATTAACTCTAGGCACTATGCTGTCCATAAAACTCTAGGACATACTTATCTTGCATAGATGAAACTTTGTACCAGTTGACCAATCTGTTCTCATTTCCCCTTTCCCCCAGCCCCTGGTAACTACCATTCTATCCTCTGCTTCTGTGAGTTTGACACTTTTAGATTCTCATATAAGTGGGATCATGTAGTATTTGTTCTTTGAAGAGATTTTTGATTTTAGAGAAATAATTGTTCAGAGGATAGATATGAGAAAATGGGAAGAAACTGAAAGAACATACAGGCTAAGATACTTGTGTGTTCTTTTAGTTTCTTCCTCTTTCCTCTTACCTGTCCTCTGAACAATTATTTCTCTAAAATTGGAAACTTCTTGGGGCGCCTGGGTGGCTCAGTCATTTAAGCATCTGTCTTCAGCTCAGGTCATGATCTCAGGGTCCTGGGATCGAGCCCCATGTCAGGCTCCCTGTTCTCCCTCTCCCTCTTCCCCACTGTGCTCTCTCTCTCTCTCAAATAAATAAATAAAATCTTTTTAAAAAATAAAATAGAATTGGAAACTTCTTAAAATTTACCCATTGTGTTGTTACTAGACCTTATTTTCAACTGAGGTAATTGAATTACCTTTTATAACTAAATTTTTTGTGCTTTTTACTAAGTTTTTCCAGAAAACTTTCTCATCATGCTTTATGTCAGGGCTTTCTAGCTTAGGCACACTTGAGAGCTTTGTTTTTCACTCAGCAAATATTCCATATTGATTATTGTAATAAAATAGTCATTTTGCTTCCTAAGAATGAAGAAAAAACATAAGGGAAAAATTTTACTTTCATTTGTCGCAATGACTATATTTTTCTTGAATAAGTGGAAAGTCAAGAAAACAAAACACATCTGAGGATTAGCTTTATAATGGGTCAAAGAATTGAACTAAAATGATGAATTGAGAAAACAAGATGCAGCTTTTGTGATCCCTAGTGAATTAAGCTGTTTCCAGTTCCTTTTTGAACCTGCACCTATTAAATGAAAATCTCTACTTGCAGCAATAAAATGAGGCAATCTTTGTTCAATGGGATTTGATAATCATAAAGGTCAGAGAAAGGCAGCTCAACTCACTTTACCTACTTTAACATACTCTGAGGGAAACAACAGCGTCAGTGGAAATTTTACCTTGACAGTGAAGCGTTTTTTCTTTGGTGGATTCCAAACTGTGCCAGTTGAATGAATGAATGCACGCAAAGGTGTTAAGGATGTCACCAACACATACGCTTTAAGAATCACAGATAGTTCTTCAGCTCTGAAGATTGTTTGTCGAGCAAGGACTGTTGTTTGATTCCTAAAAAAATAAGCCAGCATAGTTAATGCTCCATAACCTAGGGTACATCATTTGTACATTACCTCGAAGCTTTGTGCACTCATTCATCCCTTGTTGGACCCCAGCTTTCAATGTGTGGGTTTCCTTAAACAATTTCACTGCTTATTAGCATCGCTGCCAAGGGATATACAGGTACAGAGAGAGGGGATCAAATTGATAAGAGTTCTCCACTTCTGGTAGATTTAATTAAAACATTTTTAAGAGAAAGAAAGATAGGGAAATAGTGCCTAAAATAAGGTTTAAAGGTTAAAAAATGTAAATTGGTCATGTATGTATCATTACAACAAAAGTGATTCAAATTACAGTTTAGGGAATAGTGAAGACATTTTCTCCATCCTGCTCTGGCCTGCCTTTGCTGTATCTTCTTGACAAGAAAAGATATTATACTTTTCAATAGTGGACAGGTCACCAAAAATATGCCAAAATACGTTCCTTACTAGTCCGATTCTACCCAATAACTGTCATCACAGATAATTATGGGTTAATTTAAGGGCTAAAGTATGAAGATAACACTTCAGTTTACAAACGAAAATTAACATTAATATTTTGTGATGAAACAAGTATACTTTAATCATAAAAGATCCCAAAATGTTTAATTATTTGCTTTCTGCACATTTCTGTTTCAAATATCTAAGTTTGATCAATGAAAAGATTGTGCTATTTCAACTTCTGAAGTCTAGGTAAGCAGGAGATGCATATGATTCTTCAATAAATACTATTAACTGTAGAAATCTACCAAATAATTATAAAGTTAAACTATTTTGTCTCTTGGATAAAATAATGAAAATCTTTTAATTTTTCACTATAATTTATCTACATTACAAAATCATTTCCCTGGAAGTAACTTAAATAATTTGGTACCCTACAGTTGCTTTCTTAGATCCTAAGAGCCATAAAAAAATATTAACTAGAAAAAAAATTTATTCAGCCATACTCATAGACTAGGGCAATGTCATTTGAGTATAAAATGGAAGTTAAAATTTTATAGTTTCACACTGTCAAGGTTTCAAATTCTATTTCCATTAATGTAACTTCCTAGATAAGAGTCCTATTTATCCAAATGTTTATTCTCTGGCAAGAGAGGTTTGAATTAGTCTAGAAAAAAATCAATGATGGCATTCTTTATTAAGAAGAGATAACTGAAATTTTATGTAATAGAACCTAATAATTCAAACATGTAATACTCCCTGGATATCTTCAGGGGTTTTCTCTTGTTAGCTGTTTCCAAGAATGCATGATGGATATAACAATTCAAAATGATTAGCTTACAGCTGTTCGCGTCGCCAGTCCCATGGTTTCCACATATGTGGCTTCACTGTTTTTAAAAGGTGACTCGAAGTGCTCAGCTTTAACTGTGTGCTCTGATCCAGACACACAGAGGGGCTCACCAGATGTCGCAATTCTGAAAAAATTCAGAAGACCAAAACTAGTCATTCTATTGTTTCTTTTTGAAATTGCTCCAAAGTAGTGTTTGCTGTGTTCAACTACATGGTGTATGGGAAATAGGCAATCCATTTTTTCTCCATTCTGAATCAAAGTTAGATCCTTTCAATAATGCATGTTTAGAGAGGCCTTCGTTTTGCAGTTTATTCTCTCCCAATAGACTAGGAAAACAATTACAGTAACTGATTTCAACTCTTCTTGCTCAGAGAGATGGAAATAATGTCTCCAACTGTCCTGCACCAGGCAGATCTACCCTCCACACACTTAAGAGATGCACTCCTAATATGGGGAAGATGGCTGCAGGAGCTGACTTTTGCTTGTGATGAGAATATTACATGGACGACTTGAATTGATTTCCTGACAATAGCACAGTCCTTCATGTGCTAGAGCGTCTTTCATGCTTCATGATCTTGGTAAACTCGACCACAGTGCTTTATTATTTTGTAAAATAGTATTTAATAGTTTTCTAAAGTATATAAAAGTGACGACCAACAGTAATGATTTACTCAGAATGCTCACTGATATATTTTTTAAAAAATAAATGCATTGAAGGTACATGGTTAAAAAAATTCAAATTGTATGGAACGTTATCCAATTGGAAAAAAAAAAAAGAAGCATCCAGCAATCCACCCCTATCTGGGACCTCTCTCTGCCAAAGCCAATGCCTACATATTCGCTTTTGAAGTCTAAATCAGTGCACAATGGGTAAGATGCATATGGTTCTTCAATATGTAAATTGATATAAATATCAATATATCCATATAACTTATATATGCAGACACTTCTGCTTTTTAAATTATCCAAAAGAGACATTACAATAGTCCCCTTTATCTACAGTGTTGCTTTTCTCAATTTCAGTTACCTGTGGTCAACCCTCAGTCAAGAAGCAAATGATCCTCCTGACGTACCATCAGAAGGTCAGCAGCAGCCTAATGCTACATCACAGTGCCTGTGTCCTTCATCTTCCTCTCATCATCTAGGCATGTTATCATCTCAGTCATCACAAGAAGGATGAGTGCAGCACACTAACATATTTCCAGAGAGCGAGACCACATTCACATAACCCTTACTACAGTCCAGTTATAATTGCTCTATTTTATTATTAGTTATTGTTGTTAATCTGTTACTGTGCCTAATTTATAAAATAAACTTTATCTTAGGTGTGCATGTATAAGAAAAAACAGTACATTTGGGTTCGGTACTATCTGCAGTTTCAGGCATCCACTGGGGGTCCTGGAACGCATCCCCTGCAGATAAGGGGGGATTGCTGTATAATGGTCTATGGCTGGCATGTTTACCTACCAATCCATCCTGGAATCCTTTCCCTTTGAGCATACATAGAATTACATTATACTTCTTGGAGCGCCTGGGTGGCTCAGTCGTTAAGCGTCTGCCTTTGGCTCAGGTCATGATCCCAGGCTCCTTGCTCAGCAGGGAGCCTGCTTCTCCCTCTGCCACTCCCCCTGCTTGTGTTCCCTCTCTCGCTATCCCTCTGTCAAATAAATAAAAAATCTTTGAAAAAAAGAATTACACTATACTTCTTAATGGCTTAGGGTGTGCTGTTAAATGGATATACCTTTGATTTAATCATTCTCTTATTGTTGTGTATGCAGATTATATTTGTAATTTTTCCTTTTGTTATTTCAAAAACACTGCACAATGAATGCTCTTCTAAATCTATTTTGGTGTACTTTTACAAGTTTATCTAGGGTCAAAGTCTAGTCTGTATGTGTAATTACCAGATCAATGAATAAATGCAATGTAAAAATGATAGGTATTACTGAATTGGCTTCCAAAAAGGTTGCCCCAATTTCCACTCCCTCCGACAGCACACGAGAGTTGTTTTTCCTTGTCGTCAGGTCACAGTGATTTATTTTTAAATTATACAATTTATCTAGATCTCAAGATGGAACAAAGCCTTTACATTATTTTCCCCCCTTGTGCACGTTTCATCAATACTAACATAGTCTAATTTAAAACACTTCACACTCTTAAGTAAAAGTCAGCAGAAGTCAAGCTGTTCAATGTATTCCCATATCTCATTATTTAGCACAGTGTGATCTTTCTCAAAAAATGATAGCCTACTTGTAAGGCTTCCTTATTAATGAAGTTCTAATACATCATAATAAAAGAAATACTCAAATTGCTTGTTTCTGGAGGTGACAAATGAAGAGTCATTAAAGTAATTTCTTTTCTTGGGGATCACAACTTAAGAAGAGTTGAACTGTTTATATAATCCTTTAAATTTACAGTAAGAAAATACATTTTTTCACTAAGTAGACATTTTTTAGGATTTATTACTAGGAAAGATTTTTGTCTCTCTGGAAGAGCTAATTTGTGGCCTTCTTTTGTATAATACGAGAACAGTGTAATTTACCCTGATTTCCTTTTTATCCTTACTGCCAGGAAGCACAACATTGATCTGAAGCCCAAGCAGAGCTGACTTTGAAGAAGCTACCCCTATTAAGTGTTTTACCAAGGTAGTAGCTCAATGATTTTCAGGAAGTAGTAGTCAGCAAATATGTCAAAGAATAAATAATTTTATGTCACCTTTTTTTTTTTTGCCTTAGTTCAAGTGGAAGAGCCTATAACACAGAGCACAAGGAATCCAATATAAGAATTGTCAAGAATATGTCAGCATTCCACATCAGCCCTTGAAACTGTGGTTGAACAATGGAATGTAATATTGATTAAAGTAATTTTTACCCTTTGTGATATCTTTCTCCCTCTATATATATAGATAGATATAGGATCTATCTATCATCTATCTATCTATCTATCTATCTATCATCTATCTATCTTTTCATTATCTTATTCCAGGTTTGAGGTTACTCTTAATGATTCTAACCCCCCCAAAACCAACAAAAAGCCCCTCTAAGTAGATGTTCCCTAACATCTAAAATCATTCCCATTTCCCTTGATTACAGCCAAAAATTAAAAATGAGCTCCATTTAGGGGCACCTGTGTGGCTCAGATGGTTAATCATTTGCCTTTGGCTCAGGTCTTGATCTCCAGGTCCTGGGATCGAGTTCCATATCGGGCTCCTGGCTCAGGGGGAGTTTGCTTCTCCCTCTGCCTCTCCCCTCTGCTCGTGCTCTCTCCTTTCTCTCTCTCTCTCAAATGAATACATTTTAAAAAATCATTAAAGAAATTAGCTCCATTAATACTTGTAAAAGCTGCAACTACATTTTATGAAACTATGATAAATAATTGTGGGAATCTTAAATACCCTATGTTCTCACTTAACAGAGTCAAAGAATTGTCAGTAGTCACTATTTCTTTCATCTTTCATTTGGCTTTTCTATCAAAGGCTCTCTCAACAAACCAGTCCAATCCACTTCTTTTAATATTCCATTCCCCTCTTCTCCCTTAACCACCCAACACACACATGAACCTAGAAATCTTCTATAAGCAATGCCAAAACAAGCTTCTGTTTTTTTGGGGAAATTTGGGAGATGAGTGCCTATGATACAGTCTTTTAAATGGCCTTGTAATTCATTAAGACATATTTGTTAAATATTTCCAGAAAGCAATTAAATATGGAGGGCCTAGCATGTGTCTTTAGGGCTTTTCTACCCCACAGTATGAGGAATGAATGAATAAGCAGCTACAGATGTGAAATATCTATGTGTTTTTATTTATCAACTACCCTGAGCTTATTTTAAAGAGCTATGAAGCCTGTAACTTTACCACTTACCCAGAGAAAATATGAACAATTTTTTAAGGATGGATGAAGACTGCTTTTCTCCTGTCTTCTAACATTTGGTTGGCCAGGGACCCAGTACCCACTGAGTATGGCACAGTCTTAGGAAAAGAAAGATTAAACCAGAACCACAAGACCTGGGTTTTCATTTTGATTCTTACTAACCAATGCTTAATGGATGTGTGACAATGTCAAGGAGTCTTCTAGAATCTAGAATATGATTTCCCATGAATTTCCTGATTGTTCCACATCACTGAACACAATGCTGATGCATAACAAGTGTTCAGTAAGTGTTTGTTCTAGCAATGAGCTAGTTTGGAGGGTTAGGAGGGAAAGGGTTAAGTCAATGTGTACTTGGAAAACAAAATGGTATCCCAATGTATTCAAAATATTTTATTTTTTCCCTTCTATATGGCATGTAATTATATACATTATAGGCAAAGACTATACACTGGAAAACAAGCAAAGATTAGCAGGCAAATTTATACTATATTTGATTTAATGTTTTGCCCAGAGCTAATAATTAATAGGAAAGTAAAAGTGGAAAGGGTAATTATATTTCATAAATGTTTGAATATTATCTTGCATTTCATATTAGGAAACTACACTTAGCCACTATTTTCTCATTTTAAAACTTCCAGTGAAGATAAAAGGTCTCAATTAATAATTAACAGTTAATTTTGAGATTAGAAGTATAAATAAGTACCATTTGTGGGTATATTAATTGTTCTTTTTACCCAAAGACATTTACAAGTCTTAGTCCTTAGCCCACAGGTATAGCTATGCAAACATACCCACAGAAGTTACATACATAACAAATATAGATTAATATATGCACAAACTAAAGTCATAGCCAGGAAAAAGACTGAGTCAGGGCCCTGGGAGAAAATGAATGGATGGCAAGTCAAAATGGTAAGTGAAGAGACTATTAACCAAGAAACTATTACAGAAGGGGACTGTTAAAGAGGGTAGCATTAAGGGAAAACAATAGGTAGTGAACTTCCCAGGGCTAACAAAAGGGAAGCTCTTGCCACCCCTAGCCCAGGAGGGCGGGGATTATAGAACCAAGCAAAGGGCATAGCTATGGGAGAGAACACTGAGCATGAGCTATGGTCACAATAGCTGTGGGAGAGGATGCTGAGCATGAGCTATGGTCACAGATAGAAAACACAGGCACTACTAAGCCAGGGTCTGGCCGGGAAGCAGGTAGGGAATAAATATCCCAAAGTTCCCTCCTCCTGAACTCTGATCTCCTGCCAGAAGTCAGAGGACAAGGGAGCCCCATTGATGCAGTGTGCGGTGGACAGCTTCCTGGGGAGGGGTCAGTCTAGAGTGAAGGAGCAAATGAAGAATATCCAGAGCAAACCCTGTATTTAGGTAAATACAAATTTTTGCCCTAGTTTTCTTCTTACTAGCCACATGTCCTGGAGAAACAATCATAAGTGTGTATGAGAATGTGTGCAGGCGCATGCACATAGGGGAAGAGTTAGTAAGAAAGAAATATTAGCTTTGATCTCTAATAAGAGCATTTGTACATGGCAGTAGGGCATGGCTTAAGATGAATCATATGAAATTGCCTTTTGTTAGGTAAAAGATGGCTGAATATTGATCAAATATCAGCAATTCATAATGTTTCTCTTTCTAAACTGTAATGCAAAGAGTCCATAAACATACCACCTATGAAAGAAGGTTCCAGTGGCTAGAACGTCTGTGGGTAGGAATGACGAAAGGGTGCATTGGTTAAATTTATGTGTCAACTTGACTGGGCCAAGGGATACCCAGATAACTGCTTAAACATTATGGGTGTGTTTATGAGGGTATGTTTGGTATGTTTACTCATTCCACCATTTGAACTGGTGGAATGAGTAAAGCAGATAGCTCTCCCAGATGTGGTTGGGCATCAGCCAATCTATTGAGCCACTGAACAGAACAAAAGGGCAGAGGAAGGGTGAATTTGCTCTCTGGCTGAATAATTGGCTGTGACATCAATCTTCTCCTACCCTTAGTATACTTGGTTCTCAGGCCTTCAGATCTGGACTGGAATCTAACAAATGGCTCTCTACATCACCAGCTTTCCTGAGTCTCCAGGTTGCAGATGGCAGATCTTGGGACTTCTCAGCTTCCAGAATCACATGAGCCAATACATTACAATGAGTCTCTTTCTCTCCTTCTCTCTCAATGAAGATATAATAGAAAGATAGACAGATCTTATTTTCTGTTTCCATGGAAAACCCTAATATGAGGGACAAACTTGAAACCATTCAATGAGTATTTAGTATATGCTTTGAAAACAATAGAAGCATAGCCCAAGTTCTGCCAATTCCTAAAAAAGAACAAATATTCTCACCTCTGAATCTGTTTCCTTCTTTGCTTGATGATGAAAAAGACAGCAGCAAGCACAGTGGGTACTAAACAAATATTTACTAAACGAACAACTAGATGATTTCTGAGGTTGTTTATAATTCTAAATTCCTGTGATCCCAGGTGAAAAGTTGTAATTTTTAATATATGCTGTATATGACCTAATGGAATAGATAAGTGGCAAGAGTCCAAGGGCCAGCCCTGGAATATTGTTCCTCTGTGAATTCAGGTATATTTCAGCAATTCCGAGTGCTCCACAAGGTCAACCAGTTGCCATTTTCTTTGTGTGAGGCCCAATAAACCACATAGGAGACACTGTATCTGGATCCCTTTTGAGCTCTCACCCTGTGAGAAAGTATTTGGGGAATATCAATGACCCTTTCACTTCTTGAGCCCTGTACAAAATAGGGAGGAAACACACCACCAGGATATATTCAGGTTCACCAACTTGATCACTCATTTGCAGTTAGAGAGGAGGGATTGTTGTAAGTATTAAGTACTTCAAAGGGAATTAGTTTACTGGACCAGGAGCTCTATGAAGTCAGGAATTCTGGGTTTTTCTTTCCATTGTGTATTTAGTGCCAAACACACTTAGGCCAGCACTTAACATAGGAGGTCAATCTCTGCTTAATAAGTGAATGCTAATGTCTTCTTAACCAAATAACTAGAGATAAGTGCACTGGCCATAGAAAAAGGGGCTGAAATGAGAAGAATGAGCAAGCCAACTGCTGAGCAGTTTTACTAGAGTTGTATAGCATAACCTTTTGTTCTTGACCTAGGAAATTAGCATAACATGGACAGGAATTGTTTTTTCTCCGTCCACTTCAATGAGGTATTTGTTAGAGTAGCATGATGTGTTTTGACCCCATGGGGACCCTGCAACAACACAGGGGAGGCTCCAAGGAGGAAGCAATGATAGATACCTCGAGAAGAACTATCAAAGTCCAAGAGGTCTAATATCAGCAGAGCTCCCTGGAACCCACAGCAAGCATAGAAAACCATGGAAGAGAAGGTCACCAGTAGACAGCCAAGAGGAAGGCTGCCCTTACAGGGACATGATATAAGAGATGGATTTGGGGACCAAGGCTGCATTTGTTTCCCCAAGCAAACTGAACCTGTGCCTTGGGAAGACATGGATGAACCCAATAAAGATGCATGTTCTGATTTCTCCAGGATGTTACAATATAGTTGCTATCCAATACCTTTTTTTTAGAAACAATATTTTACAAATATTATTCCAAAAAACATTTATTTAAAAAATCCTAATTCTTGCCTATTAATGGATTCCTATTCATAAGTACGACCATGAACAAATTCCTTAACTTTTCTAAGTTCAGTGTCTTTATCTAGAAAATGAGAATTTTAACAGTAGTAATAATAAGAACATACCTCATATGTATGCTGACAGAATTAAATATAAAATTTTCTTTAAAGGACTTTGCACAGCTCTTGGCATATATCAAATGCTCAAAAAATGTTAAATAGCTACCACTGTAGTAGTTTCGTATAATCCTTTTCTATAATCTAGGAAATCTGTTTATAACTAGAAACTTCACAAAGTGTAACTTAAATGTTATTCCTTTTGAATTTATTCAACACTAAGGGTTTCTCCTCATTGCTGACTATCAGAGAAATGCTAATCTATTAAATCCTCTTTTATGTGATTCTTAAACATGTGACATTTGCCATTAGTCACTTAAGAACAAAGCAGGAAATATGTGATAAGCACAGATGTAAAGACCAAAATAAAACACAGCAATTTTATTTGAAGTAGCTTGTAAAAACACACTGGTTTTAGTGACTTTCCTCAAATTTAACATTGTGATCTCCCAGCAAAGCAGTTCATTTCCTGTTTCACGTATTTAAAGGAGTTCTGTGTTAAGGCTAGGTTTCTGTGGATGGGGTAAGCCTAGGACTGACCCAATTTTACAATATTTAAATCTATTCCTCTCTGTTTTGTTCAGGAAGAGACTTTTTCACAAACAACCAACACAACCAACTCTTAGTCAACAGAACTAGCTCTTAGTCAACAAATTTATGACCCATAGACAAAAGTCCCTAGACTATTTCAGACCTACACTTGAATTTAAATGGTATAATATGAGGATATATGTGCTCCAAACACATCAATTCCTTAATACATTTTTACTTTCATTTTATGCAAGTGGTGTTATTAATACATAATTCTAACCTTAAGCCAAGCAACTCAAAATTCCTTTCTCAAGATTTGACATTATTGTGTTACTACCTATGTGGATTTGACACCAATAGTCTATTCTCTATAGTTTCAGAATATCTTTCTTATGTTACCATATAAGGGTGCATCAAACCACAAATACAAATATCATAGTATGTCCGTATAGTAATTTTTTGGGGAAAAGAATAACTTCCATTTTGTGTTGTAAGAAATAAGTTGCAGTCCATGTCCTGATGTAAATGGAGATACAATCTGACCCATAAAAATTACCAGATCAGTGACACACCAATGTGCTTGAAAGAAGTAGTCATTGTATAAAGTTTCCACCAGCTAACCAATCAATCAATCAAATGCTTGTTGAGCACTCAGTAAATGCAAGCCATAAATGTTCTCCTTTCTGTTCTTTTTTCAGTGGAAGTGTCAAAGTCATGCAATTGTACAAAAACAATTTTCCCCATGGACTGCTCTAAGTTTTGACCATGACAACATAAGAACCTTGAATTCTGTTCATTTTCCTTGGTAATCAAAGCTATGTCTAGGCTACTACTTCAATTTTCTTTCCCCTACGATTTCACTGCAACGATCAAACAGCATGAAAGATTGTTTTATTACTTTATGGCAGCTTAATTTTGCCTTGATATTTTTCTGCATGAATTTTCCAAGGAAAAAGAAAGGGAAAAAAATGCTTGACTAGTTCAGCAAGACCAAAGATGAATAATTCAGTATAAATTAATGAGCATCATTAATAACAATTTGAAACACAACCTCCAACAAATATTAATACATAGAGTGCAACAAATATGATAATAGAATAGCTGTCTAAACCCACCCATTGTGAAAAGAAGTTAATCACTTTATTAATATTAAACTTTTTTTCTCAGAATCATTTTCTGGAGTAAACCATGAAATATTATTGATATAATTTACATCAGAATAATTAATGACTTACTAAAAATTTGTGATTCCAAATTCTTTTTGAGTATATTGAAGTCAATCCTAATTTAAATGTAAGACACAAACACTGGGGGTCATTGCCCCTATTTTAAATGAAACCATGCATTAACCTATTTCTCTTTCAAAGGCAACTTCACAGACCAACTCAATCTTCCATTTTTACCCTATGTTTTTGGTATAATAAAATGTGCATGGTATTATTGTCAATCTGCTTCTCCACTTCTATACTATTTATAAGTAAATGTATTAAATGTGAACCAAGTACATATTTAGAAGATCAATATTTTCATAATATCTGACTCCGTGATTGAGACAAGAATATAGAATACACAGAGACTACAGCCAGTTGCCAAAGTGAAATTTAATGAGAGCCAGAGATCCAAATGCCAGAAATAGGTCAGTAACATGGAAATATGTCAGAGAAGATTTTTGGTTAGGACACTGAACAAACATATTTTTATGGAACCATTTTATCCTCAAGTTCTTTCCCCTCTCCAACTGACTGGTGATATAATTGGAGTCTGTGGAGGTCAGGCTTGGCTGAGCGGCATCATAATACAAGAGCCCACTCCTAATATAGATGAGGACACAAAGGGCAAGTGTCAGAAGCCAGGCAGAACCCGATAAGAATTTTTGAAATGGTGTCTCAGTTTTCAACCTTAGCTAGGTAAGATGATCATTAGCCAGGTACATTTGACCTATTTTATATCTTGTAAATAACTAAAGAATTAACCAATTAATTGAGCCAAAAGGGGAGGAGCCTTCACATCTGAAGTGTTGAATAATTTTTGGTCTTTAAAAATGTTAATTAAGTGATTCAAATTTTGAGTTTTTCTTTTCCTATTCTTGTCTAGATTTTAAACTCTGAAGTTAAGCTGCCTTTTCTCCCTGTAGAACTTAGGTCAGGACATTAAATTCAAATGACTATTTTCTATAAGGATATTCTGCTTCCTTTTTTTTTTTTTTAAGTAGGCTCCACGTCCAGCATGGATCCCAGTGTGGGGCTTGAACTCACAACTCCAAGATCAAGACCTGAGCAGAGATCAAGAGTTGGATGCTTAACTAATGTAGCCACCCAGGTGCCCCAAAGGTATTCTTCATATTTTCTTTATACATCTCTTATCTTTTGTATTGCCAAATTGCTTTCAGTATATATGTGCATGTGGGTATATATATATGCATGTATATATATATAAATTATATAACTTGTATATATTTAATTTATATATATAACTACATATATGAATTATTTTTCAGATTTAATACAATCTAACTCAGCTTTAGTTCTGACATCAGCATTTTATCTCAATTAACCTCACTTGTCTGCATGTCCCTGAATAGCAATCCCAGACTGAACATCCAGTTCTAAACTGCCACTTAGATGCCTTAAAATAGGTGGACGGTGGATAACAAGTCATTTATATCTTGTTTTTTCTTACCAAATACATCGAATGCCTTAGGGAGAATGACTGTGTGGCACCCAATAACGTTGTCATTTTCAATAAACTAAAAATGGGTAGTCGCTGCTTTAAAAAAATCCTGTGAGCTCTGGCATCAGTCAAGGGTTCAAAGTCATGAGTTAACAAATCCAACTCTCAGCTATAGTTTGACTCAATGGAAGCTGAATTTAAAAACCTGGGTTGTTGGGGTACCTGGCTAGTTCAGTTAGTGGAGCATGTGACTCTTGATCTCAGGGTTGTGGGTTCAAGGTGTAGAGATTACTTAAAAGCAAAATCTTTCAATAAAACAAACAGACAAAAAACTTGGATGGTTAAGTAGTGGAAAAAAATTCAAGCTACCTTTAAGTCAAATGGGGAAAATATTGGGTAACTGAAAAAATGATCAGAGCACAGGTATTCCCCTCTTCCTTTCCGATCTATGAAAGAATGATACATACTTATGTGGGAACCATGTCTTTGTTATGTTGTTTGGAGTAATGGAAAGAAATAAATTTATTTATTAAATTTATATAAATGAGTTAGAGAGAGGAGAGTGGATATAGAAACCAATTAGGAGAGAGGTTGTACAGGTGGTGTTTTAGTGAGCTAGAGGGAGTTGCCCAGTGAGAGATGAGGGTTATAAAAGTAGAATTTGGCAGAAATTTCACTGCGTGTTGAGTAAGGCTAATTTCCCCCCTTACTGTCATTTTGTACCCACCTCTCCTCTCCTCAAAACAAAAAGAGAAAACTTAAAAAACCTAAACTACTCCACAAGGCTTTTGGAGTCAGCACTATTTTTGTTGGAGGGAGTGTTTTTTTGTTTGTTTGCTTAACTCTACTTAATGCTCAACATTCTATCAAAAGGGCCATTTTTACCTAGGTCTCTGCTATTAGTGACTCAGTCCCCTATGCCCGACGTCAGGCTCCTTTACCCAAGATGGCTGCTGGGGCACTCTACTGTGAGGGAAGGGAGGCCACTGACAGCCCAGCAAAATCAGATTTAGAGAAGAAGACATGAAATTTCCAATAGGAGAAAAGTTGAATCAAGAGTTGTTCATTCAATTTCACGAACCTAGTGAAAAATGACAAAAGTTCCTGGCTCCCATTAACGATCCAATGATATGCAATTCAGGTTTTCAGCAAAATGTTTCAAAACTCCTCACCTAGTTTCCAACTTGCCACTACCCCTGATTACTCAGAGAATTTCACTCTTGACTCAATGTTTTCTTCAGTCCCCCAAATCTGGCTTTTATTTGCCAAGTCACTTAAAATATTCACTGTATCCATTATTTCTAGGAGCTTGAGTTGACATTAGAGTACATGTTTCTGACTAGAAATTTTTAAGATTGACATAAGACTCTATGTTTTTTGGTTGCTTTTCAGTTTTGCTATTCCCTGTGAGCCATATTCTATATAATAAGGACTTTCACCCACAAATGGCATAAAATGTTGTTTCCATAGCTTGTAAACAGGAAAATATCCTATTAAAACTTCCTATAGGTAAAATTAGTCTTAATTAAAAACTCAGAGTACATCTGGTATATTGCTCATTTTGCTTTCGGCACAACACATGTGTAGATTTACCAATAAATCACGTAACTGGAAAATTTTAAATATCATGTTGTGGGTGGTATCTTTGCTTTTTATATCCTGCTATGAATATAGTTTAAAGTTCTTTCCCTTAAATGACACCGGTTCTTCTAAAATTGGCTGTTGACTGCCCTACTACCCAGGACTGAGAGAGATGGAATCTAGAAACAGAAACATTACAAAATACTGAACTGAAAAAGATAAATTAGGCCAAAGATCAGTTTACTTAACCATGTAATCTTTCTTCTTTTCTTCTCAATTCTGTATTTAGATTCAAGGTAAACTTTCTGCTTCTGCAATATTTGGAACACAAGGACATAAATAAAACAAAGTTATAGCTTTATAGTTGAGGGATAAATACACGTGTATTTCCATACTCTGTTCAAGAGAAATATTTCAGGTCCAGTTGTGACATTGTTAGAACTCAACAATGCTAAAAGCCACCATCACAGCCCCCAAAACTGGGAAAAGAAGGAAAAGACACCTCCTTTTGTTGTTGTTGCTCTTTTAAACCCTATAGTTAATGGGAGATGACAGGACTGTTACCTGGTTATTATTTACTACTGTAGTGGAATTTTAGTATGAAACTAATCAGTGTTCAACTAGGAGTCCACCATGCCTGGCCTTGACTGGAAGAACGGTAGGTGAAGCCTAATAGTAAGGAATCTATACTAAAGAGAAAAGAGGGAGCTGGCCAGGTAAGTCCAAGGATAATGGGACAAGAAAGAGAAGGACAGGGCGCCTGGGTGGCTCAGTTATTAAGCATCTGCCTTCAGCTCAGGTCATGATCCCAGGGTCCTGGGATCCATCCCCACATCAGGAAGCCCGCTTCTCCCTCTGCCACTCCCCCTGCTTGTGTTCCTTCTTTCGCTGTGTCTGTCAAATAAATATAATCTTAGAAAGAAAGAAAGAAAGAAAGAAAGAAAGAAAGAAAGAAAGAAAGAAAAGAAAGAAAGAAAGAAAAGAAAGAAAGAAAGAAAGAAAGAAAGAAAGAAAGAAAGAAAAGAAAAGAAAGAAAGAAAGAAAAAGAAAGAAAGAAAGAAAGAGAGAGGAAGAAGAAGAGAAGGGCAGCTTCTTGGGCACTGCTCCTATATACCATAGCTTGTCTTCCACTGCAGGATTTGGTCAGAGCAAAAACAATACTAAGGCAAATTTTTTTCCAATTATCCATGAGAGGTTGAGAGTATAACATTACATGCAATTAAAAAAAAAGAATTATAAAGAAGGATTTTAACTACTGATTTTACTACTAACTCAATTGAGTTTTGACTTACTCAGGTTTCTGAGAATACAAAGGGCCTTCCAGCCCATTGGCAAAACAGTGAGTGTTACAATGGGACGTGGCACCAATGGTTTCAGCAGCAGCCATGAGAGAAACAAGCACAGCATGAACCTTGGTATCCCCGACACCGGGCTTAGCACCTTAGCACAGACAATGGCAGGCACAGTGGCAGCAGCCTCTGCCACATGGGGCACCACTGACAGCACCTGTGGTGGGCATGACCAGCGGTGTACATCGGCAGCAGACAAACACAGGGCAGCAGAGCAGAAGCGCAGTAAATGGTGGCCACGGTATCCAGGAATGAGAGGATTGCATTCATGAGCACACAGGATAAACCCTCGAAGACAAAGAGGGTATTTGAGGGCATCATAATGATTAAGGATGCTACTGAAATTTAATGGATAACATTTAATGAAATTTGATGAAATGGATTAAAGGTCATAATTTAATAAATGTGAGATGTCTGCTTTGTTTAGGATAAAGAATATGTTTATTTGGAAGGCACTGGTAAGGCGTAAAGTCCAGCACCTATTTGAATAACTAAGCATCCATTCTCATTGGCCAGTGCACATACAACAGTGTTATCATGTTGACCATCACTCTGTGTACAACAACAAATTCTCCCTCATCCCGCATCACTTTTGATTGTCTCTCTGAACATTGATGTGGGTAAAACACCTGATGGTGATTATTTGAACCTAGAGCTTGACTCCATTTTATATAGACTCTAAGCATTTTGCCCAGTTTTAATATACACTGAATTTTGCAGGAGTGCAATTCCGTGGTTAAGCAAGAGAAGACTTGTTTTGTTTGTGACTTTCTCAAGTTATTTGCCGTTTTGGAAAGGCACATCACCAATAGCCATGTGACCCTTGGGATCTTAGTGTCCTTATGCTACAACTGCACCAATCTGAATTTGTATCTGTCACATTTATGGTGATTCAAAATATAAGTGGAGGATTTGACAATTTCATGACCCTTTATGGTGTCATTGTGCCTCAAATTTACATATTAGACTATAAATTGTTATATTATAAAGCCTTTCCTTTTATTTGTCATTTATACTAAAGTTTGGCCATTATACTGGCTTGTTGAAATTGTGTGTATAGGTAAGTTAGAGATATTTACCTTCCAGACCAACCAGAGGTCAACAAATATATTTGCTATTAAAAAAGAATGGGGTTCTGATAGGAACAAAAAGATGACCCAAAAGTGATTGGCAGCTGGGTTTTGAGATTGAAGGAGCCTGAAGATAGCGAGTATAAGTGGAGGCAAAGACATATTTTTGTGACTATTTTAAGATCCTAGTTTTATTCCCACATTTTCTGAAAAACCCGCATCTTACCAAACTAGAAAAAAGTAGCAGTTAGTAATCATCAACTAATATTTATGAAAATACTTATTAAAGCAACAATCATAATGCTTAACATTTGTGGGTTGCTCATCTGTGCAAGGTATTGTTCTCGGTACTTTAAATGTATTAACTCATCCTATCCTCTTACCCAGTCCTAGGAGACAGAGCCATTATTGTCCCTACATGGCAGACAGCAAACTGAAGCACAAAGGTAAGAAACTTGCCCAAGGACACTGGACTATTAAGTGCCCAGGATGGAATTCACACATATGCAGTCTGGCTCAGTCTGAACGTAGTCACTATTCAACAGCAGATGTGCAATCAGGTCAAAGCAATTACTTTTTCTGAAAACTACATTCAAGAACCATTAATTCCACAGAAATCATATATTTCCCACAAAGCATAATTTCGTTCTACTTACATTTATTAATCCAAGCCCCAGATTGGTGTTTGGCTGCACAATCAAGGGAATTCTAAATACCCTCCTGTGAAGATCGGAAAAGCAGCTTCAAAAAGCCAGGACAACTAATTCTTGGCCCTTCTAAGTGGCCCAAGATGGTTCCTAGAATCCCAAAGGCCCAGACCTGAGCCTGGTGGCTATGCCCACACTTAAATCATCCCTAACCCCAGGCATAGGGCTGCACTATGAGGTTCATGGTGGTAAATTTTTACTCTGCCTAGAAAGATTGTAGATGGTTTGGGGAGCTGAGCCTAGAGTGGGCACATCAGAAAAGAGGTAACAGAAGAAACGTCAAGAGGACTCTCAAGAGGGAATGACAGTAAGTGCCGAGGACCCAAGTTTCTCACTACCCAGGGCTGGCAATTTCCATCTGCTATTGAGTTCCCTATTTAAGGACTAAGACAACAAAACAAACAATATTTTGCCTGTGCAAATTCATGTAACATCTGCTTATATGTAAATATTATGATAAATAAGAAATTAAAAGGGTTATTTTAGTTGATGAAAGAATAATCATTATCATCATAAAATGGGTAAACAAGTTCAATTTCTCATTAGGCCCAGGTATTAGCTTTCTTAAATAGCCCCTTTCTTATTTTCTCATATTATAAAACAAGCTTAAAATACAGTATAGTGGCTCAAGTTTTTTAAAAGGGGTATAATATAGTACTTTGGATATAGATCTGCTTCTTTCTAGTTATGTTTCCCAGAGGTTCTTGGCACTTCCATTTCTGTATCTAAAGGAGTTATGACAGTATCTGCCCCACAGATGGTTACAGAGACATAAGAAAATGTAAAGTGCTTGACAGTGTCTGACATATAATAAAAATTTAATGTTACCTCCTGTTCTTGTTTTAGGGTAATTTATATATAAAATAATTCTGTGCCATAAACCAAGAAGCCCTACTATAATTATCTACAAAACAAACCAAAACTTAGTACTTATTTTCTGATGACTTTCTATATTCAATCTCTCACACTAGGTAATTCTTACCTACGCCTTTCAATCTCAGAATGCCTCCAAAAAGAACAATATATGTTATTGTGACACTTTTATGTCAAAATGGAAAATTGAAAGCCTCATTTAATTTTCCTTTCCAAGTCAATTCATGGACATCCTGAGTAATATAGAAATAATGCCTTACATATTACTTTCATAGATTTACAATATGTATTCTTTTATAAGGCATTTTCATGACAAATCTGAGAATAGAATGGTCAGTATAATTGTTTCTATTTCACATGCCTAGAAAAGAAGCACAAATGGACTAAGTACTTCTCCCAGAGTCACAAACTACAGTTAGCAGTTGGGTGGAACTGGAATTCGGGTCTTCTCACACTTGGACCATAGGATTCCTGACTTCTGCCTTCATTCAGTAGAAGGCTAGAATTCTTACCAGTACATGCTTTCTTACAGATGCTCAGAAATGGGTGAGGCAAAATGGGCCTTCAAAAGGCCCTCTCAGTGAATGCGAACGAATTACCTACTTTTGTCCTCTTTGGGGTAAGCTGACCCTTTGATATGCTACACATTTTCTCGTGAAATGACTAACACTGGGGCTGTACTGTTGCTATGACTCTATGAGGTCGTTAGTTAAAATGACTCAGAAGAAAAGAAAGTTACATTATTTTACCAATAGATGGTGCTAAGAGAAATTTAAAGAAAATGGTCTCAAAAGTTCCCGGTGTAATGAATCAGAGGATTTGAATGGGGTTTACTATATAATAGAGTCTATGCTTCTTTCCCAGACAGAAGCACACCCAGCCCATCATCAAAGAGTAAAACAGCTTACAAAAACTACCCCATTCACTCACTTAATTATAGTTCTGCCAAGATATGTATCCTTTCCAGTCACAACTTCAACTCCAAATGAAGGTTTCTAAGATTCTATTTAGGAAAATAAACGTATTTGACTTCGTATATAGCTTGCTGCAACTCTCATTTTGGGTCTTTATCAATATATTTTCAACAGGATGTGTCAGATTGGAAGACATTAAATGCTTGTTAAAATGTATTGGTCCTAATAAATTGTATTATTAATTATTATGGTTACAATGAGAAATTCAAGAGACTGGTCAAAACAAGAAGCATCTTCCCATGAATAATGTGTTCTTTAATATACCCTTTATGAAGCTGTGTGCATTAAAGTTAATGCATCACTTTACTGGCTTTTATTTCTGAATGTTGATGATATCTTGCAAATCAAAAGTCAGCTCATGGTTCTAGACTTCCATGAAAATGAATGAACACAGATATGAGCAGAGCAAAATTACTAACAATGTTTTTCTTTCATAACACTTGCAATTTTGTTGTTCGGTATCTATTTCTACCACCAAAAGGAGACTGGAAGAGAGATTATTTTGAAGTTCCACACATTATATTCTCCAACACCAAACACACACACACACATTTTTCCTGATAGATTTAATTAATATAAAAATCAAATATATATGTTAACATATTTATATTTATATTCACTTATCTAGATAGATTTAAAAATGTAGAGATAAATGAATCAAAATTATAGTATAGTTCTCCTTTGCTTATTGAGTTTACTCACAAATCAAGTATGTAACTGTCAGGATGAATTTTCACCACTTCAGCAGCTAAATCCTTGAACCTGATTTTTTTTCTGCAACCTTCTTAATCCACCTCATGTAATCCCCAAATAGCACAGCCCCTGATCTCTTAAAAATAAAAAGTTTGGCTACTTCTGTAAGAACTTTTTTGTCTATTTTGAAGCAAGTTATGTTTTTCAGGCATCTTATTAAGACTTCAGATTCACCGCTAATATTTCTGTTACAAATACAGTGGCTCAGGAAGAACTGAGGTGGGGAAAATATCAAAATCACTGCTTGGGTAATGTAATTGTTGAGGAAAATGACAACAAACATAGTATAGTTTATTTTAGCAGACTACATACTAAGTCATGGAATGTGTGTATACATAACAAGATATAAAACTACTGATTAATAAATTCAGATTGGGATGACAGAATAACCAAATCCATGAAGTATAAATATAGTTTACTGAGTTTTCATTATGTAATGCAAAAAACCCCCAGTTTTATTGTTTGAAGTTCTTCAAAACTTAACGAGTTTTTTGGTATTGTTTAGATGCAATGCTAGTGGCCTATTTTATCATCAAAATAAGTAAATAGGGGCCTGCCATAGAGATTTAGACAACAAAAGGGATTATCACTCTTACCACCTCTTCCTTTATGATCCATTGAAAATCTGAATTAATAATCAGAATTATACATATTATAAGTGTGCTATGCAATGTTGCCTCTGGTATGTAACAGTATTTGGCAGAAGATAACAAACTCCAAGTGAAATAGAGATACCTATATGGTGGCATGAAGTACAGAGGTCGCAAACCAGTAGAGATTTACCAAACTTGCCCTACCAAAGAGTAGAGGGATCCCTCAGCTGTTGGTCTTTAGCAAAACTTCAGAGAAGTCAACGAGCTGCCAAATGTTTACTGAAAAATGGATATGCTGTCCCTTTCAAACTGGCCTAGTGCCAAATGTGCAAAGTGTAAAACCATGAGTGACACAGAGCAAAGGACAATTTTGGGTCAGTGATCTCGGTCCAGCTCCTCCCAAAGAGAAGATGACAAAGTGAGTCTCCTAAAGTTCACCCTCATCCACATATCCCAGTGCCACTGGCCACCACTGCCCTTCCCCTCCATCTTGCCAGTGGCCAGGCACGAAGCCCTATTAGGCACACTGACAAGCTTGTTTCTTACTTTTTAAGAAATGCCAAGTGGAAGGAAGAATTCTGTAGGTGCCAACTAACAAACTATATACTAAACAGCAGATATTTTCCCCCCATGTTCAAGGAAATGGGGCAAGGCTATGCTATCAGTTTCTAAAAACCTCCATTTGATTTTGGCTGTGATTAGTTAACTTAGAGATTTATATCTCACAGGCAGAGTGGTAAATTTTATGGTTAGGTCAGACTGTGTAGGTGATTGTCCATTTGCATGATTCGGGAATTTCCATGAGATTCTGACTGGTCTGCAATGGTGTCTAAAATTCTTACCAAGAGAATTATTCATTTGGGTTGAAGTATGTCCTGTGGGGGGAAAAAGTACATTTGAGACAGGAGAGCAGAGCAGCACTAATTAATTTATTAAATCACTTGGCTCTGGAGAGCAGAGAGAAGGTCTGAGAACATGTGAGAACTGGGCTTTGAGGCATGAAATTAGAACTAAGCAGGGTGCAGAAAGACAAAGCCACATACAGGCTAGCAGAAGGGCACTTGGGTACCCAATGGACAGGATCTGGCTCTGAGTGCTGTAGAGAAGAAAGATCATTATTCTCTCACTTCAAAATTATTTGCATTAGGGACAGGGATGTGGATTTGTTCTACCTAAAGAATTCAGTGGGCTTTATCATGACCAATCAAGTTGTTTTTGTCTGTCCAATATCTCTTTCTTCCCTTGGGGATCTGTTCTCCTCTCTGCATATGGATCCGGTGAACAGCCAATCACAGCTCCCTGACTCCTCCACCCATCTCTGGCTGTTACGAGTTGAATTTTGTCCCCTCGAAATTCATATGTTGAAGTCCTAAGCCCCAGTACCTCGGAATGTGACTGTATTTGGAAAAAAGGTCTTTAAAAGAGGTGATCAAGTTCAAATGAGGTCCTTAGGGTAAAGGCAGGAAGAGGGGAGGACAGTTAAGTGTGCTGTTGAAGGGACAGCGGAAGGAGGAGCTTGGCTTGAGCAGAGTCAGGTTGAGGGAATAATGGGAGACCTGGCAGGAGCATAGACTGCCTCAGCCCTTGGGGGCCTTGAATACCACGCTGAGGAGCTGGGCAGAGTGAGGTCATTAAGAAAGCAGGATCCAGACTCATAGTGCCTATGTGCATATACCACTTGTTAGATGTGTGATCCTGAGAAATGTACCTAATTTCTCTACACTTGAGTAAAAGAGAAATAATAGTATCTCCTTTATGGAGACATTGTGAGTATTGAATGAATTAATAAATGTATGTTTATGGGACACCTGCATGGCTCAGTTGGTTAAGCGTCTGCCTTCGGCTCAGGTCATGATCTCAGGGTCCTGGGGTAGAGTCCCACATCGGGCTCCCTGCTCAGCGGGGAGTCTGCTTCTCCCTCTCCCTCTGCCTGCCACTCCTCCCTGCTTGTGCTCTCTCTCTGACAAATAAATAAATAAAATCTTTAAAAAAAATATATGTATATTTATATGTAAGAATATATTTTTAAGACAAAGCATTGTTAATATACATTTTTTTCTTTCAATTTTTTTATTGTTATGTTAATCACCATACATTACATCATTAGTTTTTGATGTAGTGTTCCATGATTCATTGTTTGTGCATAACACCCAGTGCTCCACGCAGAACGTGCCCTCTTTAATACCCATCACCAGGATAACCCATCCCCCCACCCCCCCTCCCCTCTAGAACCCTCAGTTTGTTTTTCAGTCCATCGTCTCTCATGGTTCGTCTCCCCCTCCAACTTCTCCCCTTCCTTCTTCCCCTCCTGCTATCTTCTTTTTTTTTTCTTAACATATATTGCATTATTTGTTTCAGAGGTACAGATCTGTGATTCAACAGTCTTGCACAATTCACAGCGCTCACCATAGCACATGCCCTCCCCAATGTCTATCACCCAGCCACCCCATCCCTCCCACCCCACCCCCACTCCAGCAACCCTCAGTTTGTTTCCCGAGATTAAGAATTCCTCATATCAGTGAGGTCATGTGATACATGTCTTTCTCTGATTGACTTATTTCCCTCAGCATAACACCCTCCGGTTCCATCCACGTCGTTGCAAATGGCAAGATCTCATTCCTTTTGATGGCTGCATAATTTAACATACATTTTATATGTGGATATTGTATACATAAGCAAACATAAAATAATATAAAGTAGATTATGTATAGCATGTACAGGGATTACTCTTCTTGCTTTTATTTTTAACTCAACGATATAGACATCCTTCTGTGCCAATAAATGTAGATTTCCATCATTTTAAATGTCTTTGTAGTTTTCCACTGATAAATATGCCGTAATTTGTTCACACTTGAAGTGTCTATTACTCTAGTATGTAAAAATTGTATATTAATAGGGAAGGTATGAAAAACTATGTAATTGCACTCCATTTACATTTTTCTTTCTTTTTGTTTATCTGTATTTTCTAATCTTTTCATAATGAATGTATCTTACTAATGTCACAAAGGCATAATGAAAGGAAAAGGTAAAAGGTATTTAAAAAAATGCATGTTTGATTATTCTAAAAATTTTATTTCTGTTTTCATTAACTTCCCTCTCATTAGTGGCCAAAAACCTGAACAGGATACAGGAAGGAAAGAGAAGAACATTTCTAACTTTCTACTTGGACAAATAGAATCATGACCGTATTTTCTGCACCCACTGACTGCTATTAACTCTCTCTATTCTAAAGTTCCTTATCTAAAGCCATGATTCCCAGACTGAACTCTTGCTGGGGTCAGATAGGTGTCAGGAAGTTGCTTCTAGGACCCACCAAGAGGATGAAAATACAAGAGTAAAGGAAAGGATGAAGAGAGTAGGATCCTACCCATTATCAATCAAAGCAGTTCCATTTCTTTTTTAAATAGGGTTTCTGGGGTTAATCCATGTAACATTCACTGCAATCTAGATAAATGCTCTTTCTTTCTGATTTAGGTTTTCTGGCCATATCTCAGACACCCTGGCTTTCACAGGATCCACCGAGAAAAAGTGCTGAAGCACAATAGTCAGCAAGAAGTATTGGATTTCCTCTGCTCTGAATGTAGAACCATTAAGATGAAGAAAACTACCCAGAGAGTTAATCTGTAAGAAGTACTAAAACAGTACTGGGTAGGAAAGAGAAAGAATCTTCACTACTATCTTCCTACTCCATCCTTCTGGCAGTCAGCACTCAGCTTCTCCTCTAAAGAAATGGTGAACAAATATTTAAAGATCTTTGAGTTGAAGTGGTAGAAAAATAGGAGTCTATCTAAGGGAAGTATATGTCCATGTCTGGCCTGCATGAATGATCAATCAACTGTGCGAGAAAATGTTAACCTTGTTCTTTTAGAAAGCGCTAAGGTCATGAGTCTTTTGGTTGCAATGGTAATCACCTAGAAGTTGAAACTACCTTATGTAAATTATTGGTATCTTTCTGCCTTGCATATATGTAATAGTATATCAGTTCTCTAGTACTTTCATAAGTGCAAATACCTTCTTACTTAAAATGGGTAATTCTGTCTTAGAGGAATGCGACAGTATTTTCAAATTTGCCTGCCCCTGTCCTTTGCCCTCAAAGTATCAACTCAACGTTCAGCTTGCAATAGGTAAATAGATGAATCCGTCCAAGCTTTGCCAAGACCCTATGATGCTGGGTAGGACTCTCCTTCCACAACTCTGATCACTTCCATTAACATCCTCTCCGGTCTTTCATTTAAAAATACTAGATTGGCTGTTATGTACCAGGAACTACAACCGTGCACCGAACTTGAGAAGTGAAAATTAAGGTCTCAGGGAGACTCAGTCCTTGTGGGAGGAGAAACACAGACAAATACACCTAAGATACCATGTGACTTGGCTATAATGGAGGTTGTCACAGGTACAATAGGAACACAGAGGAAAGAAAGTGTCAATCTCCAAAAATTGACTTCACTTGGAAAGTACTCTTGAGTAACAAAATACACAAAAATGTTCCTAGTCATTATTTCTGCATTGGTGAATTCAGGATATTGATTTTCTTCTTTATACTTTCTTCATTTTAAAAACAATATGCTCAGTTTGGAAGGAATGTGTCCTTGTCTCACCACTTGACTTTTCTGGGACCTACAGCTCAATGACAGATTAAGCTCCATGCCTGGTATCTAACTTGTTTAGCTCAAATGATGGCTGGCTAAAACTGCAGCAGGCATTCTTTTACAAACCCCATCACACCCTCAGCACATTCTGCTTATACCCTGACCAAGGAGGGAGATGGTCTTCTCTATCTACAGAGAATTGAACAGAGCATTAAGAACTACAACTTACTTCCATCAGCCTTAGGAGGCATGGAAGTTCCTCCCATATCTATAACGCAAGTGCTAGGCATAGTTCTTCATTTTTTTTTGTTTGTGTTCTCATACGTATTTTAGAGAGAAATTAGGATAGGCTGCTTCAAGGGGCCACAAGCCAGCTGTGGTGGTGGTGGTGGTTGGGTTGACAACTGCAAAGTAGTATGATTTTTCTTTCCATTTTAGCAAGTGAGGAAGACATCCTCAGGATAAAAACAAACAAAAAACAGCAAACTCATAGGATTTCCTCCAGTGTCTGTTGTGTAGAAGCAGCAGAGTCAGGTTGTAGGATTTTTCTATAATTGGTGGCTTAAGGGCTGGTGTGGAAGAAAAATACAAATGTTGCCAAGTGCTTGTAGGGAAATATTTCAAGTGGCAGACTAAGTGGTCCAGGCTTGGTAAGAAAGGAATTATGACCAAAAATGGCTGACAGAGAAAGTAGCAGAATTAAGAGCTCTAAATGTGTCATTTGAAGTTCCAGCTTCTGGCATTGAAGAAGTGAAAATGCCATAAAGACTGATTATAAAGTCATGAATTAGTAAGCTTTCAAAGATGGGGTAGTGCTGTGTGGTGCAAAGTACCAAGCAAGTCTACCAAAGTTGGATGTGAAGTTGATGAAAAATGAAGGTCATGGATTTGATGACATCAAAGAGCTGTGAGATTAGGAGGATGAAAGGTCATCAGTGTGGGCATCAAAACCAACAGGATTGATGGCAGATTTTAAGTGGAGAGGAAGTAGTGAACCTGAGTGACAATTTCCTTATGGAATATCATGAATGATCTGGATGTTGGTAGATGACAGTGAGAAAGAGTAGTGAAGAGACGCTGATGATCCCTCCCAACTGCAGAGATTAAGCTTTTAACAGAAACCCAGTGTCATTATTCTCAGGGGTTAATAAAGTTACTGTTTTGTAGGGAAAATGAAGGCTGGAGTTACCAAGGGTTTAGGAAAGGGTTTAGGAAAATTCTGAGGGGAAGGAATATAGAGAAGTATAGGGATAAGGAGGTGGCAGAAGAAGGACCACTGGGTGGGATCTGAATCTCAGTGGTAACTGAATTTTACAGGGATGAGAAACATGAGAGAATTTTCCCTAAGTTTCTCATATTACAACATTGCTGAGGTACATCTGGGTGATGCCATGTGGTACTGCCTTGTACTTTCCCACGTCTTCACCTCCTCTTCTCTTCTTGGAGACCAAATGGCTTATGTTAAAGAGTCTATAAATTTGATGTCAGGCCAAATCTGAAAATGTGTAGGTTATCTGACCTCTCAAGCTTCTGAATTTGCTATGAATTTATTTAAGTCACATCCCAGGTCCCTGACAACATTTGGGTGTGTGACTTCTGTTCTAAAATCTAACTTTTCATCAAGTCAGAGCATCAGAGAGCTGGACCTCACTGTTTTGTCCCCAGGCAGACTGCTATGAGGAGGTCAAATAAACTTGCTTTATTTATGAAAGGGATGGGGGAAAGATAACTCTGGCTGGAGTCTCAGTAATGGAGTGGATTTTTCTGGACAAGAAAGGAAGGGGGAAGAGTATGAGAGAATGTTGGCTTGAACTAGACTGGTCATGGTAGAGATAAAGTAGATGGATCCAAGTAGCTTTGGAAGTGGATGGCTTGCCGATGAACTGAATGAAAATCTGAATGTACTTCCAGAAATTCTACCAATTAGAAATTCATTGGGTTTGAAAGCTTCTTTTATAAAAATGCAAATACATCTAAGAGGCTTACGACTGGCGTGAGGGTGTAATTTAGTCTGAATTAGTTCCATCAGCTTATTTTCTGCTATCACCTAGCTGAAGTCAGTCATACTAAAGAGATGAGTTTTATTTGGGGAAAGAATGTTTTGCATAAAGGATATAATCATGGGTGGGACAGGAAGTGGAAATCTTTGGAAAGACAGAAACATGAAGGAACACACAGGAGACACAGAGAGGGGATGTCAGCATTTGAGAGGACAAAGAACAAGCAAGCTGGCCTTCTCTGAAAGTTTGCCTGATTGCCTTGTAGAGACAAGTCCCCAGTCCTTAACAATGGCTTGTAGACTTGTTTGAAGGCGAATATAGCAGAGGGGATGAAAAAAAAAATGAAACCACAAAAGTCCTCAAATGGTATTAGGCATTGGCAATTTCCCATATTGCTTTGTTTAAATCCAAGCTAAGCTACCCAATTCCTTGACAGTATTTCGCTGACATCATATGACAAATAGGAATTTTTAGACCTGAAATATTAAAAACAATCATCAGTGCCATGTGAATAAATAACTTATTGATCAATGCTTAAGAATAATTTCAATTATGTTATTTTAAACATATGTTTTATGCTTGATAGGAAACATCTCTAATTTTTTAAAGTCCAGTCTTCTTTAGATACAACAAAAGATTATTTTTTTATTGTTTTCCTTTTTCTTCATGTATCCACATTTTATTATAAAAATGAGGATACAGATCCTAAAGCGTTCAAAATGCTACCTATGCATCGAGTCTGGGTACATTTCAAGCTTCACGTGAAAGCCATTGCTGAGAGCTAAGATAAAACTACTGGAAAGAATGAGTAATGCCCCCAAATTTGGCACACTTCTAACCAGGGCTTGTTGGATGATGATACTGCATAAAAAAGAACAAAAACAACTACTCACAACCCAAGTAAAACCATTCTCTGATGTCTTGTTTTATATTTATATATCAAATATGGGAAAGAAATCTTTTTTACCTAAAAAACAAAGTTACTAAAAGGCAACAAAAACCATTAGCCGGAATTTGGGCCAACTAAAGTTATGAAACTTTTTTTTTCAAAAGGCAAAGCATTAAATGGCAAGGTAAAAATAAATCTCTGTGCTAGCCAGTAAAAATTCCATGGATTTGTGCCTTTCAAAGTGAGTCACAAGTCTAATGGCAGGTACATTCAGCTTGGTGATGGAACGGAACAGACTGTGTTAATCTCACATGCTGTCTTCAAACACTCCTCTACCTCTGGCCCAAACTCTGTCCTGCTACACACGCACGGTCCCAACCACTTTTCCAGTATGGTCCACCCTCCACTCTTAGTATTGCTGTCTCCACCCACTGCTTAAGATAAAGCCTGGGACAGCATGTCCACATGAAAAAAATGCACAGTGGAATCATGGAATCTCAACATTATTAATCCTTGCCAAACTTTGCATGTTTATAGACAAGGGGACTGAAGCACCACTAGGCTTTAAATCTTGCTCAGAATTATACATTGATTAAGCTTCAGAGCTAGAACTTGTCAGGTATTCTTCTCTGAAACTATTGGGAGACACATCTCCAGGCATCTTTCACATTTCTGTACATTTTGCAAACAGAGCCACTGACAATCTTTGTTCCGAACTATCTTTTCAAAGATATTTATATAGCAGATAGCCTTGAAAAATAGAGATGGTGTCTTGCTCTGGAGCAAAGAGAAGGTTTTGTCCAGTATAACAAAAATAATGTCTCTCTCCAGAGCAAAGGGCAGGCATGCTCACTGCCCATTATAAAACATTCTAACTCCCTAAGCTCAGAGCTCGTCTACTGAAACGCAAACCACTAAGTATACAAGTGTCATCTAGCCCACTTCACATCACCCTGTGGGAACCGGGATTCAGTGAACCAGTGCAAATGCTGGTAGTCTGCCTACCACTATTGCTGTAAATAATAGAGCTGTTTGTCTCTGACCCAGGAGTCTCATGTCTTCTGCCTGTGCCCTGGGAAACAGTGGCAGGCAGACTTGTGAGCTTAGAAATAGGGTGAAATCTCAAACCCTTCACAGTTTTTGCCAGAAACATAAAATCATAGTGATAATCAATCATATAAAGAGAAAAAATATTAAATTTTGTGAGTCCTGTTGCTTGATGTTTTGAATCTAGGATGACATTGTTGGAGCGCTATGTGTTAGGTATTATATATATATATATTTTTTTTTTTAATTTTTGTTAAGATTTTATTTATTTATTTGACAGAGAAAGATACAGCAAGGGAGGGAACACAAGCAGGGGGAGTGGGAGAGGGAGAAGCGGGCTTCCCAAAGAGCAGGGAGCCCTATTCGGGGCTCAATCTCTGGACCCTGGGATCATGACCTGAGCTGAAGGCAGATGCTTAATGACTGAGCCACCCAGGCACCCCAGGTATAATATATAATATGCTTTATTTTTCAAATCCAGTTATACATACACACACACACACACACACACACACATATAGGATCTACTATGTTTTTAAAATTTAACTTATGAAATGGGTTTCATTAGCCTTACTTTATAGATTAAAAAAGCAAACAGAAAAACTAACCACTTCTGAATCACAGAGCTAATAGGTGGCAGAGCTAAAATCCCTGGTTTCAAAAATTTGTGTCTTATCTACCTCCAAATGAAACACAGCCTAAAATGGCACAGTCCATTTGGCTTTAAATAAAATGGTTCAATTATAAAGTAGTTTGCTTAGTTTTATTATCTTACCTCTTTAATAATAGTATATATTTAGGTACTAACATGTTGCTATCTAATCTGTAGTCAATATTAAATATTCAATATTCACAACAAATAGAATGTTTTTAATCTTGTGAATACTGAGTTTGTACCACATAGTATATATTCGTAGCAATAGTCTACAACAAAATCTATTGTATACAAAGCTTAAATCAGAAAATAATCCTGTGACCCTATATGCTGTCCTCTAAAGCTATACATCTAAGAAAATTATTTTTAGCTAGAGACAAATAACATGATAGTTATTTTAATAACTTTAAATTTAAATAAAATTATTTATTTAAAAGGCAATATATTCCATGAAATTATCCTGTTAGTCACAGAGCTAAATAGAAAATTAAAACACTAGACAGAGTGGAGGAAGGACTACATTATGTCTAGAACCTATAGATGTTCTTGAGGAAAAAATAATATTTAAAACAAAAGAAGACAGTTAAAAGCTTCTTAATGGCAGATAAGCAAAATATAAAATATGAGCTTATGTAAGAGTTGTTTGGGGAATTTTTTAAAGTGGTAACCCATTTCTGGATATCAATGAGCTTTTATTCCTATGATTCTACATGTTTTGCTAACTCCAAACCTAAAGAAACTTAAGGTTTTGAATCAATCATTTTGAAATGTAAGTAGCAACAAAGAAAAACATACTTTAAAAATATGCAGGCTCTGTTCAAAATGGAAACAAATTCTTTTCTTCAAATTGCCTAAAGTAAAGGATCCCTAGATACTTACTAATAATATATTAATGGAAATAATTATTTTACTTGTATCTCACAAAAACATATTTTTTTTATAAAATAAAAAACTACCCAGCTAGAAGTTTACAGAAACAAAATGAAACAAAACTGAGAGATTATGGAGTTAGTTACAATTGCCATAGAAAAATAATAACTATAAAGCCAAGTTTAGACAGCTATTTTTTAATTTTAGATGAATACCTTAAATTGAAAGTTGAGTTGTTGATTCATTCTTACTTTATTTTAATCCTTGAGAAATGACAGTAGAAGACTGTAGTCTTTACGATGGGATGTACCAATGTGGTATATGTTTTGTGTGAAGCAGAAACTCCATGGAAAACCCTATGGGACATGAGGTTTCTGATCCCACTAGGACACAAATTAAATTTTTAAAAATAGAATTGAAGCTCGGCAGATCTAAATTGTAATTATATACTGAAATACTTTCTAGGGCCATAAGCTGTTTAACATTTAATGGATTTTAAACAAGAAATTTGAGGAACCCTTTCACTCATGGGTTTTAAGTAAGCTATAATTTGATCTCTGAAGACTCACAGACCATCTGATTTTTTTTTCACTTTGGGAATCAATGAGAAAATGAGATGTTAATTTTTGCCCCAAATTTCTAATGTTGTCAAGACATGGAATTTACTCATTCAGTAGCCTGTCTGAAACACACAGGCAAATTGAGGGAATTTCAAAAAGCAGAAACAAATTTGTTAAAATCAGAATTACTTTATCATGAAGAAATACATTTTTTTAAAACCTTGTTTTATATAATTAAGAAGTATTTTAATAATTATAATAATTGCTTCTAAAATAAAACAGCAATAATTTTCAAGACAAATACAAAAGAAGAAAGGAATATTCACCCAGAAAGTTAGAAGGCAAAACTGAAAGAAAGAATACCAATATTATGCTTGTATTCCTTTTTATCAGGATCTCCCTATGGGCAAAACCTTATGGATTCTGGGAGATTTGTGATAGTGGAATGATAGACCGAGGAACTAAATAATAAGGATCTGAGATCTCATTATTCGGTATCTGCTGAAGCAGCCTACATATCTCACATGTTTATGCATAAGGAAGCAAACTAAAGATTACCTGGAAATCTTCTAATTATTTGACATAATCCTTCTTTTCTGCAAAGCTGATGCTGTATATCTGGTAATATGTTTACCTGAAAGGAATGAAAAGATTCTAGTGAGTTAGGTATTCATAAATGTTAAAGCAAAGGAAATGCAAAAATCCATAGGGTAAAGTGGTGAACTATTGTCTACCCTGGCTATACCCTACCTTCAAATCTCTGCAAGTCAACATTCAAATCCAGAACAGTAAAGTGGTTTATTTGATAATATAAAACAAAAACTTGCCCTTAGAAATTTTTAAAATATTTGGGAATACTTCTGAAAACCTTGATATATTTCAAAGCCATGATAAGTGCTAAAACTAAAAGGAAATACTTATGTCCTTATGGCAAATACAGTAATACAAATAACTTGATAGTTACCAATTATGCTTTGGCAGAAAATAGCACTAAACGGGGGGGGGAGGAAAAGATGGCAGAGGAGTAGGGGACCCTATTCCAACCGGTCCCCTGAATTGAGCTGGATATCTACTAGACCACTCTGAACACCCACAAAATCAGCCTGAGATGTAAGAAGATATATCTGGATCTCTATAAACAGAATATCACAGGTGGTTGGTTTTGAGGTATGAAGTGGGGGGCCATGATTCTGTGGGCAGATATTGGAAGATAATTGGAAGGGGGAGGGAGCCTTTGGGATCCTGCACCGCTGGTTCACAAAAGCTTCCCATGTTGGGGACAGGGCCCAGACTCACAGACCGGTAGCAGTGAAAAAGGACTTTAGGGCAGCCCCTGGGGCTGAAACCCGGAGCTGCGGGGGCACATGTGTGAACTGGAGGTGGCTGGCAGTTTTAAAGAACAAAGGTCTGAGACATGCCCTGACCTGGAGGCGAGGACTGGGAGTGCTGCTGAGAGGTGCATAACCCAGGATGCTGCAGTTTTTAGCAGCACAGACAGAAATGGAGATAGTGTGGCCTGGAGAGCTCACTGAAGAACAGACTGTGATCTCTCTGCTCTGAGGCAGAGGGCTGGAAACAGTCTCTTTTGCTCTGACTCTTGGAAGAGACACGAAAAGCCACCAGGGAAAGCCGCCAGAGAACAAAAGCCCCCCAAAACCAGTTTTCACTGAGCCCATTCCCCCCCCCCACACACAGGGGGCAAGGCAACTCTGCCCAAACAGGGTTGCCTAAGTAACAGTGCTGCAGAACCCTCCCTCAGAAGACAGGCTGGGAGAACAAGAGGCCGGCAACCCTAAGGTCCCTATAAAACAGGTGCATCTTGCTTGGGTTGTGGTCAATAATTTGGATTCTGTACATTCCCTCAACCACCCCTCAACAGAATGACTAGGATGAGAAACCCCCAAAATAGTCAAAACTCAGAGACTGTGACTTCTGCCACAGATTTACAAATGGATACAGAGATAGATAACCAAGATGTCGGAAATGGACTTCAGGGTAGCAGTTTTGAAGACAATGGCTAGAATGGAGAAATTGATTAACGGCAACATAGCGTCTCTAAGGGCAGAAATGAAAGCTGAACTGGCAGAACTTAAAAATGCTATCAATAAGATCCAATCTAATCTAGATACTCTAACAGCTAGGATAAACGAGGCAGAAGAATGAATTAGTGATCTAGAAGACCAATTGATAGAAAAGAAGGAAAAAGAGGAGGCCTGGAGAAACACCTCAAAATCCATGAAAACAGAATTAGAGAAATAAGTGACACCATGGAACTTTCCAATGTCAGAATTATTGGGATCCCTGAGGGGGTGGAGAGAGGACTAGAAGATATATTTGAGCAAATTGTAGCTGAGAACTTCCCTAATCTGGGGAATGAGACAAACCTTCATGTCCTAGAGGCAGAGAGGACCCCTCCCAAGATCAAGGAAAACAGAACAACGCCCCAACAAATAATAGTAAAACTCGCAAATCTTAGAACCATCTTAAGGGCAGTTAGGGGGTTAGAGATTCCTTACGTACAGAGGGAGGAACATCAGAATAACATCAGACCTATCCACAGAGACCTGGCAAGCCAGAAAGGGCTGGCAAGACATATTCAGGGTACTAAATGAGAAGAACATGCAGCCAAGAATACTTTATCTGGCAAGGCTGTCATTTAGAATGGATGGAGAATTGCAGAGCTTCCAAGACCGGCAGAAACTGAAAGAATATGTGACCACTAAGCTGGCCCTGCAAGAAATATTAAGGGGGGTTGTATAAAAGGAGAAAGACCCCAAGAGTGATAGAGAACAGAAATTTACAGAGACAATCTATAGAGAAAAGGACTTCACAGGCAACATGGTGACAATAAAGTCATATCTTTCAATAATCACTCTCAACATGAATGGCCTAAATGCTCCCATAAAATGGCACAGGGTTGCAGATTGGATAAAAAGACTGACCCATCCAAATGCTGTCTATAAGAGACTCATTTTGAACCTAAAGATACATCCAGACTGAAAGTGAAAGGATAGAGATCCATCTTCCATGCCAACAGACCTCAGAAGAAAGCTGGGGTAGCAATTCTTATATCAGACAAATTAGATTTTAAGCTAAAGACTGTAGTTAGAGACACAGAAGGACACTTTATCATTCTTAAAGGGTCTATCCAATAAGAAGATCTAACAATTGTAAATATCTATGCCCCCAACATGGGAGCAGCCAACTATATAAGCCAACTGTTAACCAAAATAAAGAGTCATATTGATAATAATAAGTTAATTGTAGGAGACCTCAATACTCCATTCTCAGCAATAGGCAGATCATCTAAATAGAAAATCAACAAAGAAACAAGAGCTTTGAATGACACACTGGACCAGATGGACCTCATAGATATATACAGAACATTCCACCCTAAAACAACAGAATACTCATTCTTCTCGAGCGCACATGGAACTTTCTCCAGAATAGACCACATACTGGGTGAAAAATCAGGTCTCAACCAATACCAAAAGATTGAGATTATTCCCTGCCTATTCTCAGACCATAATGCTTTAAAATGGAACTCAATCATAAGAAAAAATTTGGAAGAAATTCAAACACTTGGAAGCTAAAGACCACTCTGCTCAAGAATGTTTGGGTCAACTAGGAAATCAAAGAAGAACTTAATTCATGGAAACCAATGAGAATGAAAACACACTGGTCCAAAACCTATGGGATACTGCAAAGGCAGTCCTAAGGGGGGAATACATAGCCATCCAAGCCTCACTCAAAAAAATAGAAAAATCCCGAATTTACCAACTAACTTTACACCTTAAAGAACTGGAGAAAAAGCAACAAACGATGCCTAAGCCATGCATTAGAAGAGAAATAATTAAGATTAGAGCAGAGATCAATGAATTAGAAACCAGAAACACAGTAGATCAGATCAACAAAACTAGAAGCTGGTTCTTTGAAGGAATTAATAAGATCGATAAACCACTGGCCAGACTTATCCAAAAGAAAAGAGAAAGGACCCAAAATTAATAAAATTATGAATGAAAAGGGTGCGATCACAACTAACACCAAGGAAATAGAAACAATTATTAGAAATTATTATCAACAACTATATGCCAATAAATTGAGCAACGTGGAAGAAATGGATGCCTTCCTGGAAACCTATAAACTACCAAGACTGAAACAGGAAGAAATTGACAACCTGAATAGGCCAATAACCAGTAATGAGATTGAAGCGGTGATCAAAATCCTCCCAAAAAACAAGAGGCCAGGGCCTGATGGATTCCCTGGGGAATTACCAAACATTCAAAGAAGAAATAATACCTATTCTCCTGAAGCTGTTTCAAAAAATAGAAACAGAAGGAAACCTTCCATACTCATTCTTTGAGGCCAGTATTACCTTAATCCCCAAACCAGGCAAAGACCCCATCAAAAAGGAGAATTTCAGACCAATATCCCTGATCAATATGGATTCCAAAATTCTCAACAAAATCCCAGCTAATAGTATCCAACAATTCATTAAAAGGATCATCCACCATGACCAAGTGGGATTTATCCCCGGGATACAAGGATGGTTCAACATTCACAAATTAATCAGTATGATAGAACACATTAATAAGAGGAGGGAGAAGAAACATATGGTCTTCTCAATTGATGCAGGAAAAGCATTTGACAAAATACAGCATCCTTTCCTGATTAAAACTCTTCAGAGTATAGGGATAGAGGGAACATTCCTCAATTTCATAAAATTCATCTATGAAAAACCCACAGCAAATATCATCTTCAATGGGGAAAAGCTGAGAGCCTTTCCCTTAAGATCAGGAACACGACAAGGATGCCCTCTCTTGCCACTATTGTTCAACATAGTACTAGAAGTCCTGGAAACAGAAATCAGACAACAAAAAGAAATAAAAGGTATTCAAATTGGCAGAGAAGAAGTCAAACTCTCTCTCTTCGCAGATGACATGAAACTTTATGTGGAAAATCCAAAAGACTCCATCCCCAAATTATTAGAACTCATACAGCAATTCAGTAATGTGGAAGGATACAAAAATCAATGCACAGAAATCAGTTGCTTTCTTATGCACTAACAATGCAACTATAGAAAGAGAAATTAGACAATCAATTCCATTTACAATAGCACCAAAACCCATAAGATATCTTGGAATAAACCTAACCAAAGAGGTAAAGGGATCTATACTCTAGGAAACACAGAACACTCATGAAAGAAATTGAAGAAGAAACAAAAAGATGGAAAAACATTCCATGCTCATGGATTGGAATAATAAACATTGTTAAAATGTCTATGTTACCCAGAGCAATCTATACCTTCAATGCCATCCTGATCAAAATTCCAATGACATGTTTCAAAGTGCTGGAACAAACAATCCTAAAATTTGTATGGAATCAGAAAAGACCCCAAATCACCAAGGAAATGTTGAAAAAGAAAAACAAAGCTGGGGGCATCATGCTGCCTGATTTCAAGCTATATTATAAAGCAGTGATCACCAAGACAGCATGGTACTAGTACAAAAACAGACATATAAACCAGTGGAACAGAATAGAGAGCCCAGATATGGACCCTCAACTCTATGGTCAAATAATCTTCGACAAAGCAGGAAAAAACATGCAATGGAAAAAAGACAGTCTCTTCAATAAATGGTGCTGGGAAACTTGGACAGCTATATATAGAAGAATGAAACTCAACCATTCTCTAACACCATACACAAAGATAAACTCAAAATGGATGAAAAACCTCAATGTGAGACAGGAATCCATCAAAATCTTAGAGGAGAACATAGGCAGTAACCTCTTTGACATTGGCCACAGCAACTTCTTTCAAGATACATCTCCAAAGGCAAGTGAAACAGAAGCAAAAGTGAAATTTTGGGACTTCATCAAGATAAAAACCTTCTGCACAGCAAAGGAAACAGTCAACAAAACAAAGAGGCAACCCACAGAATGGGAGAAGACATTTGCAAATGACACTACAGACAAAGGGCTGATATCCAAGATCTATAAAGAACTTCTCAAACTCAACACCCAAAAAACAAATAATCAAGTCAAAAAATGGGCAGAAGACATGAACAGACACTTCTCCAAAGAAGACATACAAATGGCAACAGACATATGACAAAATGTTCATCATCATTAGCTATCAGGGAAATTCAAATCAAAATCACATTGAGATACCACCTTACACCAGTTAGAATGGCAAAAATTGACAAGGCAAGAAACAACAAGTGTTGGTGAGGTTGTGGAGAAAGGGGAACCCTCTTACACTGTTGGTGGGAATGCAAGTTGGTACAGCCACTTTGGAAAACTGTGGATGTTCTTCAAAAAATTAAAAATAGAGATATCCTATGACCCAGCAATTGCACTACTGGGTATTTACCCCAAAAATACAGATGTAGTGAAAAGAAGGGCCATATGCACCCAAATGTTCATAGCAGCTATGTCCATAATAGCCAAACTGTGGAAAGAGCTGAGATGCCCTTCAACAGATGAATGAATAAAGAAGATGTGGTCCATATATACAATGGAATATCACTCAGCCATCAGAAAGGATGAATACCCAGCTTAAAACAACATGATGGGACTGGAGGAGATTATACTAAGTGAAATAAGTCAAGGAGAGAAATTCAATTATCATATGGTTTCACTTATTTGTGGAACATAAAGAATAACATGGAGGACATTAAAAGAAGGAAGGGAAAAATGAAGGGGGGGAATCGGAGGGAGAGACAAACCATGAGAGACTATGGACCCTGAGAAACAAACTGAGGGTTTTGGGGGGGGGTGAGGGAATGGTTTAGCCCAGTGATGGGTATTAAGGAGGGCACATATTGCATGGAACACTGGGTGTTATATGAAAACGATGAGTCATGGAACACTACATCAAAAACTAATGATGTACTGTATGGTGACTAACATAACATAATAAAATTAAATTAAATTAAAAAAAATAAACAAAAGAAAAAAATAGCACTAAACATACCTCAAAACCAACTAAACTCTGAAGTTCCACTGGCCCTCAGTGATTTGAATTACAGACATTTAGTGGAAATTCAGTGCTAATCCTGTTTCAAACTTAAATATATAGACTTCACTTCATATTGAAGGGCATTATTGCTTTCAGATATAAAATCCAGTCACTACAAAACTGTTTTCTAACAAAAATTTGTTCTTAGAAAGCTTCATAGACATTATCATAAATTCAAATATATATCCTACCTTATAAAGAAAAGACATAAACAAGCTTAATTCTTTCCTTCGCTTCTGAATTTACAGACTGATTATCTAGCTATTATCAACCAAATTCCAAAAAGAATGTCCCAAATGGCAACGCCTTGTTAAAACCAACAGAAAGAGATCACGGTAAATTAGCTTGAAAAGCAGATTCACTTCTGAGAAATTATTGATTACTTTCAAATTAACTCACTCTAAACTTATCAAGTATTGTAGTTTCTCCACTGTGTCCTACTGACGGGGTTGTTTGAAAAGAGCTCAGTGGCAGTTTAGAAGAGAGAACCATTTGGATGTCTTCTTTGGAAAAATGTCTGTTCATGTCTTCTGCCTATTTCTTGATTGGATCATTTGTTCTTTGGGTGTTGAGTTTAAGAAGTTCTTTATAGATTTTGGATACTAGCCCTTTATCTGATATGTCATTTGCAAATATCTTCTCCCATTCTGTCAGTTGTCTTTTGGTTTTGTTGACTGTTTCTCTTGCTGTGCAAAAGCTTTTTATCTTGATGAGGTCCCAATAGTCAGTTTGCCCTTGCTTCCCTTGCCTTTGGCACTGTTTCTAGGAAGAAGTTGCTGCAGCTGAGGTCGAAGAGGTTGCTGCCTGTGTTCTCTTTTAGGATTTTGATGGACTCCTGTCTCACATTTAGGTCTTTCAACCATTTTGAGTCTATTTTTGTGTGTGGTGTAAGGAGACATCCAAATGGCCAACAGACACATGAAAAAGTGCTCAGCATTGCTCAGCATCAGGGAAATCCAAATCAAAACCTCAATGAGATATCACCTCACACCAGTCAGAATAGCTAAAATTAACAAGTCAGGAAATGACAGATGTTGGCAGAGATGAGGAGAAAGGGGAACCCTCCTACACTGTTGGTGGGAATGCAAGCTGGTGCAGCCACTCTGGAAAACAGTATGGAGGTTCCTCAAAAAGTTGAAAATAGAGCTACCCTACGACACAGCAATTGCACTACTGGGTATTTACCCCAAAGATACAAATGTAGGGATCTGAAGGGGTATGTGCACCCTGATGTTTATAGCAGCAATGTCCACAATAGCCAAGCTGTGGAAAGAGCCAAGATGTCCACCAACAGATGAATGGATAAAGGAGATGTGGTATATATACACAATGGAATATTATGCAGCCATCAAAAGGAATGAGATCTTGCCATTTGCAATGAAGTGGATGGAACTGGAGGATGTTATGCTGAACGAAATAAGTCAATCAGAGAATGATATGTATCATATGACCTCACTGATATGAGGAATTCTGAATCTTAGGAAACAAACTGAGGGTTGCTGGTTGGGGGGATGCAGCAGCTGGGTGATAGACATTGGGGAGGGCATGTGCTATGGTGAGCGCTGTGAATTGTGTAAGACTGTTGAATCACAGACCTGTACCTCTGAAACAAATAATACATTATATGTTAAAAAAAAAAAGAAGATAGCAGGAGGGGAAGAATGAAGGGGGGGAAATCGAAGAGGGAGATGAACCATGAGAGACTATGGACTCTGAAAAACGAACTGAGGGTTCTAGAGGGGAGGGAGGTGTGGGGATGGGTTAGCCTGATGATGGGTATTAAAGAGGGCACATTCTGCATGAAGCACTGGGTGTTATACGTAAACAATGAATCATGGAACACTACATCAAAAACTAATGATGCAATGTATGGTAATTAACATAACAATAAAAAAGTATATAATGAAAAAAATAAAAGAGAGAACCAGAAACACGGGTTATAGTCCCACTTACGACATTTAACAGAATTGTGACCTTGAACACATCACTTTGCTTCTCTCTTAGAGCTTTAGGTCTCTGAGTTCCACTGCCTCACTAAGGTTTTGATTAATTCAGTAATTCAATCATCAGTTGTAGTTTTTACAACATGATTCACTTAGAAGTGCTCTGAAACAGTGTGTTGATTAAACATTCTCCAACCCTGGCCATCTTGTTAACTCTATTCATTCAGTCAGCGAATAGTAAACTTAAGCCCATGGTGCGTAATGAAGCTAGGGCTTTTGCTGAACCAGCTCCGGTGAATCTGCCCGAGCAACACTGTTAAATACCCAAGTTTGAAAGTCTCCAAAGATTCCAGAGTCAGAGTCACTTACATTCTTTATGGCACTGGCAGTGCAGAGGCTGTAAGTACAGAACACCATAGATGTTAGTGAGGTCTACATTTCTCAAATTCAAAAATGAGAACGTTCAGAGGCTAAAAGTAGAAAACAAAGAAGAGTTTTCAGAAGGTCCTTAAGTTTATAATTCAGTCTTCCTAAGAAAGGCTGGAGGGAAGAGATGGAATACTGCAAAAGTATGGAGAAACTATAATAAAAGTTTTTTTTTTAAGATACTACACAAAGAATCTTTCTAAATTAGATTGTCAAAAGCTTTAAAAGTCAATAAACTTGAACCATTTTCCCCCACATCAGGCAAAATCACTTAGTTGCTAATGACTACATGGAAACTTCCATAGAAGGACCCAGAAAGAGAAGTAGCATTAGGTAAGTATCACTAAAGGCTATGTGTTGACAAGGTCCAGTTTAAAAGTTTCTCCTACTTTTTGAAGAGCTGAGAGCAAATGTCCTGTTATAGCAGATGCTTAGAGCATCCCGGATGTGCTGTCCCATCCTATACAAACTGAAAGGAATATGAGTCCTGATCAAATGGATGACCAAAACTGAATTAATGGGACAGAAGATTTCATATAGATATATATGTATAGATGCTGCAAAGACAGAGTACAGCTTGCAGAGATTTCAGACGGAAGTATAGGTCACTGTGTCTTATCAGAGATGTGACTTTCCATGTGAGACCTGAGGTCAGAAGAATAAACTGACTCAGGATCAACAAAGCATTTGCTTCAAGAAAGCACAGCCAAGCCAAGAGAAGCAATTGCCATCAGGCTTCTGCCTTCTATGTTTCCATCCCCCACTCAATGACCTCTTCCTGTGTGCCTTCTTCCAAAGCACATCTTCGGAATTCACAGAATTTCAACAGATAACATAACCAAGGTGACACGTGACACCAGAAATATCATTTCCATTCTACTCTGTAACAGAGCACCAAACTAAGCAGTTAAACTGAATAACTTGGCACAAAGAAACATATTCAAGGGCTATGGGTCATATAGCTACAGCAAATCAACTATTTTACATTTATTTTCCATGTGTTTTCATTGTTAAACCTATTAATCCTCTTCTATATCCTAGTGCTTGCTTTTTACTCTTATGTTTATGTACATCATAAAATATATAAGATTTCCATCATTACCAAAAGGAACATCAAAGAAGTTTTAACTTGGATCAGCTGACTTTTATACAATGAGCTTCTCCATCTTAATGTTGCAATATTATTTTTAAATAGGTTTCATTACTTTTGGGTAGTTTTAAGGTTGACAGCAAAATTCAGCAGAAGGTACAGAGATTTCCCATCTACCCATTGCCTCTACATATGCACAGTCTCCTCCATAAACAACCACCCCACAAGAGTGGTACCTTTGTTACACTTAAGGAATCTATGTTGACACATCATTATCACCCAAATAATTATTTTCATTATATAATGCTTTGGATTGGGTTTGAAAACTTTCCATACACATATACGTATGTGTATGTTTCATATAAACTGCTGTTTTTCTTGGCATAAAACCTTTCATGTCTTTGAAAGGATTAGAATGCATATGGAAAATGATAATGATGTCTGAGCCCTGGGATATTTCTGAGATCAAATTGAGAAAAAGGAAATGTACATTTAGAAAGATATCAATCCCCACATACCTCCCACAATCCTAATCTGTGGGTAATCTACATCTAAATTTTTCTATTACATACATCTTATCAGAAGCAAAAGTAAAAAATCTTTCTTATTTTGAGACATAGTTCATTAATAAGAACAACAGCCTATCAATTATAAACATTTAGAAAGTGTTTATAAACTAAAACTGAAACTACAGTAATACCATTAACTTGGTCAAGAAAGTAGACATTTGAATTTGGACTATTTATAAAGCGTAAGAAAGTACCCCAGGCAAAAAATTGGGAGGGCTCACTCATGAACACTGAGAATGACACTATTTCCCACGGTATCTTAAAGGACTGCTCCTTTTCTTCATTAGATTGGTACACGATTCTATTGTTTATTTTATCAAAACTCAGATGCTCTCCAAAAGGTGTTCAGTATTGTCCACAAGGAAGAGAATTAATGACAAGAAGAGTCTTTATCTCCTTGTCTCTCGCATGCAATTATCATTCCATCAAATTCACCTGAAAATGTGCTTCAAATGCTTTATCCTAAGAGCCATTTCAGAAGTTCTCAGTGCTCCAAGTACTAAAAACAGCATCATGGTTCTAGGGACTGCTAATCCTACAAACATTTAGAGCTAGAAATGAATCCCTCTGCTCTTGAAATGTTAGAACCTTTCTGTTAAAGGTGAAATACAGCCCTAGTTACTAAATTTACTGTTACCCCAAATAGTGGACCTCACTTCACTTTCCACATCACGGGGACCAATACAGTTTTAAAATCACGTTCCTCTCCTTCTGACTAGAGAGATGTCGGGACATTCATTTTTTAAAACAAATCTTCTGATCACTTTCATCAAGTACTTAAATTCCAAAGCTTTGATGTGATGAGTAATCCTAATTTGAGCTGGGGCTCTTTCTTTGTTCATATAAGAATCCCCCAAAATTTGAAGCAACTTCTATTCTGAATATGTTGACATAAATAAGTCATGGTTCATAAATCTTCAAATTATTCATGCTCTAAAGTGACAGTTATCTAATACATACCATTTAGAACTTATGAATTCTTTAAAAATATTCATTAGCGTAGGCTGTAAATGCAGTCTTAAATATTTATTTAGAAGAACTGTATAGTGATGTGGTTAGGAAAAAAAAAAATTGAAGTCAAACTGCCTGAGTTTGAATCCTGATTGCTTCATTTATTAGCTATGAGGACTTAGGCAATTCTCTTGATTTTCCTGTGCTTCATTCTCCTCATATGTAAAGAATGGACATAAATATGTGAGCACTTAGAATGATGCATGGCACCAATAGGAGGCCTTGGCAAGAGATTGTTGGGTAGGAATGGAGAGAGTACATATCTCCCTGGCTGCTTCTTCACAGGGCTATGATTTGGCAATGACTATATTTCCCTACGTTATAGCTCCTTTCCAGTGATCCCTCTTTCTTGGCCTTAGCTCTCATTAGGTTTTGCTAACCAGCCCTTCTATATACCCTTCTTTAGACCAAGGAGGGTAGTAAAACCTTACAAGGCTATTGGTCCCTGGGGACCTCTAATCTTTCTTTTTTCTTAATCTTTTTTTATTAGATTCTCTCTAATCTTCTTTCTCTTATTTTGTCAAAACCTCAGTAAATACCTCCTGCATTAGTTTCTCTTCAGTTAAATACTTTCAAGTATGGCATTTGTCTCTTGCTTGGAGGTTAAAAGATATTCACAGGGAAGACTGTAGACTTTATCCTATAGTTGATGTAAAGACATTCAAGATTTAAGTGCAGGAGGAACCAGGTTAGTTCAGCATTTTATTTTTCATCCTGATAACTGTGGGCAGGATGGATTTCAGGGGCCAAATACTTGCTTCAGAAAAAAGCAGTAAGGAGGATTCTACAATTAACCTGGTAAGATAAGGTGACTGGCCAGAATAAAAATAGTGAGTATGGATATTTGAGGGATAAGATACTTGGGAAGAATTTAGGAGTTAAATTCCCTAGTACTGGTAATTGATAGAATGCAGATGACAAAGGAAATGAAGGGATCAGAGGTGAAGGCCGGATTTCTACCTTAGGAAGTGACAGAGTGATTGATCATGCTTATGACCAATAGAACAGAAGTCCTGCCGAGCTACTGAATGCAAGAGTAGAAGTGATTTACCACGGAACAGATGAGCTAGTTTTCTCCATGTTGAGTCTGAGGTGTCTGTGTGATATAAAAGTGATGTTTAACAGGTAGTTATACATGTGAGCCTGAAGCCTGGGAAAAGACTTGAACTTTAGATGTTACTTTTGGGAATCATCAACCACCTTGGGAATGGTGTTGAGGAGCTCCACAGGCATCTAAAGTATGACCAGAGGAAAGGAGGTTATGAAGAAAACAGAGAAGGAATGGCCAAAGATTTACAAGAAGGGAAAAAAAAATCATGTGCTCAGCCCAAAGGCCAAGGGAGCCAAGAGTTACAGGGAGGAAGGAGATATCAAGATTGTCAATTGCAGAAATATCAAATAATCAGTGTAGCTACTACAATACTATTTAACTACTGAGAAATAGCTACTAGTTTTGATGTTTTGATGCTTTTCTCACATTTAAAAAAATATTATGGACCAAGACATGCTGGTGTTAATATCCAAAGGGCTGTTAAAATCTGTAAACATTTTGAAAAAAATATTTACCTTTTGATGTAAACCTAAATGGCACATGTCTTCCTTGGATATGCAAGGTTTTCCACCAGCTTCCCTAGAAGACAGGCAAATGAGCAGATCCCAAGAGCCCAAATCACCTATTAGCAAAAGAATATTGAAAAACAATTTTTTATCAGGTTTTTGAAGGCAACATTTTTAGATTTAAGAGTGTTATTATTTAAATCCTAAAACACAAGAAAAAATGATTCTGAATATATTTAAAAGTCAATATTTGAAGTAACTGAAATTTTCAACTTTTCTAATTTAGAAACATTTTTATATTTAGTATTATATCAGGGAAAATACACTTATCTAAAGCGATGGTCATAAGACTCCTTTAAAAGACTAAAAGTTAAATGTTTTAGGTCACTAACTTCATAAATTTATAAAGTCTTATTTGGAGATTGGGAGGAAAGATGATTATAAACTCTTTAAAGATAGGGGGTGATTGCAAAATCAAATAATGATAATAAGTCAAAACACCAAATATTTTGTTTTAGATTTTGGTATCACCATTACTTTTCACAAATCTGAAACAGATATACTTTTATATGATTTATTACAAAGAAAAAGTGTGGTCAGCAGAAAATAAAATTTAATGAAAATTAAAAAAACAGATTTTGTCTAAAAGGAATTTGTAGTCTAGTTATAGATAGCAGAGTTGAGCTCAAAATACAGAGTATAACATGGACTAAAGTAAATGATATTTCAGGACAAAACTCTTTGCCAATAAATCCTAGTAACTTGCCAAAATAATCTCAGAAGAATACATTCTTGCATAATACTTGAACATTTGAAAATTGACATTTGTGTGTTATGAGTTTATTTTCCCTTACTCTCTTTGATTTATTTATATGTTTTTATCAACATGTCTTGCATATATAATTGGTGCTTTAAAGATATTTGTTATATGAGGGGCACCTGGGTGGCTCAGTCAGTTAAGCATCTGCCTTTGGCTCAGGTCATGATCTCAGGATCCTGGGATCAGCATTGGGGTTCCCTGCTCAGCAAGGAGTCTGCTTTTCTCTCTTCATCTGCCTGTCCCCTACCCCCAGCCACTTGTGCGTGTGCTCTCTCTCTCAAATAAATAAATAAATAAAACCTTAAAAAAATATTTGTTAAATGAATGAATAACTAGCCCATGAAAGGGTGGTAAACATGTTACTTTAGAGACAATATAGAAATAGGTATCTCAAAAATAACCAGAAAAAGAACACTAAATAATGTATGAAAGGATTGATATTACTTGGGAAACTTCCCTATTTTGGGTGGAAATCTACTTTTAAAAACTTAAGCAATTTCTATACACATGGCCTGTTTTGTTGATCAATCCTGAGATAATGTTCCTTCGGTAACTATTTATGCCAGGTCTCACAAGTCATCTCTTGCATTAGGTATTAGTGGCTTCTAAAAAGCTAGAAAATAACCAAATCTTAAAGAGTGTCTCACTTGAACACATAATGCTTTCAAAGAAGGGCTTTATAAAAAAAAAACAACAAAAAAAGATTGATAAGGAAGAGTGACCTATGATCATCAGGAATGAAATTTCACTCTGCACTAATCAAGTCCTTTACAATTTAACAAGCTCTATGCTCTCTGGGCTATTGGTTCCTCTGTTTGTAATTGTCCTGTTCCTAGAAGAGAAACCTCTCCGCCAACAAAGGGATCCAGACAACTGAACTCAAGTTAACATGTGAGCTTTTGTCCTAGAGCTTCTCCGTTTGCTCAATTATCTCAAGATGCTGGAATATAGCACAATGGCTCAAAGAGACATGGAGAAATGATGCAGGTGATTTAGGGGTGGGAGAAATCTATGTAATCGCCATCGGCCTTAGGCTTGAAAGGTCTATGCTGTCCCATGCATCCTCACTTTGAAGGAAACTCCAAATGGATTCCTGGAGCCAAAATCAAATACTCTATGATGATTCCACTACTTTATTGAAAATGTGCACCTGGCACTTTTAGCCAAAACCTTTTGATATGGATTCAAAAGGGAAAACACAAAGATGGTTTCATTTGATATTACTTCTAGCCCAAGAAACACTAAAACTCTAGAAGAAACCTCCTGACGTTATATACTCAACCAAATATTTTAAGAAGACAAGAATATGCAAAGAGAGATTTCAAACATGAACTGTATTGTTTGGCCATTAAAAACATAGTATTTTTTATATTCCTCCAAGTCTGACACATACTCCCCTTCCCTACCCAAGGCGTACAAGCAATTTCTCAATTTGATTACAATATATATATTTAATCCATAAAAGTTCAAAACTGGAAGACATGTTTAAATAATTCAAAACATCTAATGTATTAAGAACCTCCTATGAGCAGGACATTGTACTGGAATTATGAGTGTAAATAGCAAAAAAAAAAAAAATACAGTCACTGCCCTCAACCATCTATGAAAGACTAGAATGAACATTAAAAAGAATTTAGGATAATTTATAAAGTGCCATACAGTTTCTTGACATTCATAAGGGTTACCCCTTACCTCTCAAAACTATTTAACAAATATTTCAAATTTAAAATTAATGTTTCAAAAATACTTTATACCACATACATTTACCCTTAAAATGAAAGTAGAGCATAGCCAAAAATTTCAAATAATCTCTTCAGGTACTTCTTGCCTAATTCTTGCCACCACAGTCTGAAAAATGCTGATTGTTTCCACTCAAAATTCCTATTGTTACCCTCACTGAGTCCTACCTCAAACCTCTAAATCTCTATTTCCTAGTTAAATCTTGAGTTTAATGGAAATGTATTTTAGATAAACACGTTCAAGTTTATAATTTAATGCATATTTCAGTGTATTATTTCAGTCTTAGTAATAATGACAAAAATAAATTTTAAAAACTAAAAAAAAAAAAAATCTTGAGTAGACCTTTTCACTTTCCCTTCATTTCCATCTCTGACCTTAAAAGTCAACTCCCTCCCCTGATGCCCACAGCCCCTTTTTAATGAAAAAGCTTTATTTGTTTTATGAGTGGCACCATGTATTCAAATTTGGTTTAAAAAACCCCAAAAGTCACATTGTAGTTAGAAACCGGGCAGAGAAAAAACCACATTCACTAGCTGAGAAAATCACATTCAGAAGTCAACCTTGGAGCTTTTGGGAGACAAATTTGTACCTTAGCAAAATTACAAATTGCTAAATATTGTGGAGCTTTGGGGCCGTGCTCAACTCACTGAAAGCAAGAGCAGTTAGGAGGCAGATGCCCTGGGGCATACAGCAGAGATTGTAGACTGCAGGCACACGGCTGGGGCGGGGGCAGCCTGCATGGGGGGTGCATTTGGCCTGCTGATTATTGTTATGTTTTTGTTTTAAATTTTAAGTATTTGTCATAATGCGAAAGTCAGCATAATTCACATAAAAATCCAGATTTTTGTCTTCGTTTGAAAACTTGGAGGCTGTGGCGATACTGAGTCCATTTCCTACAAGGCAGAAGGCAGCCACTGACTGGAGCTGAATACAGCCTCCCACATTTTCCCCTGTTTATGCCACGTGGCCCGGCCTGGCCCCAACTGCCTGGCTCTGCCACCAGGAGGCGAACAGTCCAAGGCCTGGTGTAAAACATTGTGTGTCAGTGCCTAAGTTGCTCATTCAGCAAGTTGATGTTCCACGCTTTAGCTTTCAAATGAATTAAAGTTGTTCATTAGGTAAATCGGTCTTGTTAAGATGACTGTAGGCGAATTGATATTTGGTCAGTTGGTCTTAAAAGGATGTCTGAACACACCCTTTGATCTCCAGATTTGGCCACCATGCTCTCCCACAAGGCTGAGTAAGGTCATTTCAACTCCAAAGACATTTTACTGGCTGTTAAAGTTGGTAAGGACTGAAGTGTGGTCTCTTAGATTAGTTCTTTCTATCAGGAGCCTGGAAAAATCAGGAGTGGCCTATGGACATCTTTTTCACTTATGTCTCTTCTCTCCAGTTGGACCAGTAGAGAGACCCAGGTATCATTCCTAGGCGGGCCTGCTCTCATCTCTTTCTCATCCACAGTTTCTCTTTGGACTCTTTTATGACATTCAGACTGTCTCAGGGCTATTGCCATAGTTTTAAGTAGCCTAGGACAGGGTTTCTTTCTTTCTTTCTTTCTTTTTTTAGGCACTGGGGCAAACATTCTGTATGTTGGTCTTACTCAATGTGTTTCTTCTGCCCTGGAAGGTTGACATTATTAGAGTGTAAGAGCTGAGAAGTCAGATTTGGATTTGGAAAAAAAACAGGCAAAGCTGCCGTGGGCCAACTTGGATGGTGGTTTCTTAGGTTTTCCTGGCAGAGGGAAAAGGAGACCTTTATACGATTCTGCCTAGCTCCTTAGAATATTGCACTAAGATTTGAGTGCCAAAGCCACATTAATAAGTAAATAAACTGTAGTACTGGTATTAGTAGTGATGATATCAATAGTAAATCTTTCTTGAGCACTTACAGTAAGCCAGGAACTATTCCAGGTATTTGTATTAATTCATTTATTCCACACAACATCCTCCTGGATATGATTATTCTTTTTTTTGAAAAGCACAGTAAGGTTAAATAACTTGTTCAAGGTCAGCCATCTAGTTAGTGGTGGGAAGAGAATTTGAACACAGGAAGTTTAGCTCCAGGGGCCATGTTCATGACCATTATATCATTATCCCTTCAAAAACCACAGAAGCAATAGAAAAATTCAGCTTATGGTACCTTATATATTTTAACTTATGCAGAACTTCCAACAACACTATGGGGTAGAAGCAATTATTCCGCACACTTTACAAAAGAGGAAACTGAGACAAAGAGGGATTACATAGGTTTGGTATTTTTCCAGCTACTCTTTAGTGCATCTATTTTCCTTTGGGATCTTAGAGGCAAAAAGGACTATAACAGGTTTCTCGGGCATTCCCAGACCCTCACCTAGCAATGGTGCCCCAAAACATTATTAGCTACCACTGGTAATTGAAGTAAGTAAAATTTTTATCTGTAGAAGGAGGGAGCACTCAACTGCACATGTACTCAGGAACTATAAATATTAACTTGGCCTCCACCTGCTTTTGAAAAAAAAAAAAAAACTCTACAAGTTTCTTAGATTCCTTGATAGTTAAAATGATTTCTTTCCCTGTCACAAAGAAACCAGAGCAAGACTGACTTCCAGATTGGACTAGCAAGCCCGTAAAATAGAGAGGTCATAGGACATTGTTCTAGGAAAACAGGATGTGGATGTGCTGTTCTCCATCTCAAAATTACAAAAACATGAAAAATCTATATAGGCTTCTCCCCATAAACTGTGGAACAAAATTGCTGATAACACCACACTATCATGCCTCCTCGGTATTAGCTCAGAGAGCAACGAAGACTCCACAGACAGGGTCCGGATGTATGAGTGCAGACATAAAATGGCGCCAAGTTAGTTTTTACCCTTCTCTTCTTGTTCTCAGGAGCCAACTAATGTCTCAGTGTTAAAAATAAGAGCTATTTTAAAAGGTTTTGTTCTTGTTTTTGTTTTAATCAAGCATCTGCCCTATGGAGTGAGGGCTGTCTTCAGAATATTTCTAGTCTCTCAGAGGCAGGCTGCCATGTAAAGCAAACCATCATTTCCTGGCTCTCAAATGACCTCCCTCACTGATAAAGTCTACTGGTTCAGTAACTCAATCCAGAGAACAACAGAGAGCTCTGAGATATTATCATTCAGTTTTCTGGCACACTATATAAAAATCTCAGAATATTAAGTCTTTTCCTGCTTTATTTTTCTTCATAGCGTTTCTCATGGTCTGACAGATTATATATGTCTTGTCTATGTGTTTATTGCCTGCCTGCCCTTTCCATTAGAATGTGAACTCCATGAAGGTAGGACTGCATCTATTTTTTCACTGCTATAGCCTCAGTATCTACAACAGGGGCTGGGATTTCAGAAATATTTGCTATATATTTTGAGATCCATAGTGAATGTATAACTGAATGTGAGCAACAGACCAATAATTAAAACTCTATCTCTGCCAAATAAATAAAATCTTTAAAAAAACTGAATCAAAAGTCAGTATATTGTGAAAATTAAAAATGGAAATAATGAGGAAAAATATTAGTTTACAAAGAGGACCTAAAGATATATTTCGGTTCTTAGTAAGAATAAGAAAGAAGTAAGCCTAAGAAAATAAAATTAACCATTCCTAGCGTTTAAAGAAATTATAAAAACAGCAGATTCCAAGTGCTTTACTTAGTGGAAAATTTTTTTGGGGAACACATACATCATATTGAAGCAGAAAAGATTTATAAAGTCTGACTTGGAAAATAAACTTGTCCAAGAGCTTCCAAGATACATAGCTATAAAAGCCAAGCTCATTTACTTATTCACAGTATTAGACTGTTATATTCCATAAGGATACAAGTACAGTGATTTCCTAAAATGTGTGGGTTTTTTTTTATCAAGAAATACTGAAGATGTTTAAATTTTAAATAACAGATGATAGTCCTTTATAATACAATAGGAGAATATTTCATATAGTCACTGTTCCATCTGTATACCCTTTTTTTCTTCACAACTAGACTATGAGAATTTTACTGAATAACAACGTATTATTTTCCCTATGTCAATCCTTTATCAGAATTAGTAAATATTGTTACATTCATGAATACATTATCAACTTATTGATGACAAATCAGGTTCTATGTTTGATAACACCATAAGATTGTTGGATATAAATTAGCCATTGCAAATACCTGTATTATTCCCAAATCATTCAAGTTGCATTAACCAGTTCTCTTAACTGTATTCTTTTTTTATTTTGTTCTGTTAATCACCATACATTACATCATTAGTTTTTGAGGTAGTGTCCCATGATTCATTGTTTGCATATAACACCCAGTGCTCCATTCAGTACGTGCCCTCTTTAATACCCATCACCAGGCTAACCCATCCCCCCACCCCACCTCCCCTCTAGAACCATCAGTTTGTTTCTCAGAGTCCACAGTCTTTCATGGTTCATATCCCCCTCTGATTCCCCTGCCTTTCATTTTTCCCTTCCTGCTATCTTCTTCTTTTTTTTTTTAACATATAATGTATTATTTGTTTCAGAGGTACAGGTCTGTGATTCATCAGTCTTACACAATTCACAGCACTCACCATAGAACATACCCTCCCCAATGTCTATCACCCAGCCACCCCATCCCTCCCACCCCCTACCACTCCAGCAACCCTCAGTTTGTTTCCTGAGATTAAGAATTCCTCATATCATTGAGGTCATATGATACATGTCTTTCTCTGACTGACTTATTTCACTCAGCATAATACCCTCCAGTTCCATCCACGTCGTTGCAAATGGCAAGATCTCATTCCTTTTGATGGCTGCATAATTAACTGTATTCTTAATATGATGGATCTTAGGAATAATAATCCAGCACCCATAATAAATTTTATTCATGACTTTTCTTTAATGACAAAAAACCATTCCTGTTCCTGTATCTAACACTGATTATTGTAGACACTTAGTAGATGTTTATTGGGTTGACTATTGCAATTTTCAGAATTTAAGAGAAATCATATATACAGGACGTTTAGATCTTCAATGATTATATAACATGATCACAAAATCTAATTAAATCTAGTTCCTTACCCCATGAGTCTGCTCACGGGTCTTTGCCTGTGATGTCTCTGGCTCCTTACCTTTTAAGAGCTGATGATAAAAACTTTGTGTTTTACCACAGAGAAATTCTAAGCCATTCTCCCCTTGGTGCTCCAAACCCACACTAGAAATCAAGCTTTCCTATCCCACTGTCTACCCTCTTTCTGCCCTGTGAGAGGTGGTGAAGATCAATGAGATCATTTCTGTGAGGAGTTTTGAGCTCCTGAAATTCTTCTGCTCTACTCATAAGATCAAGAAACCAGTATTATGCTTAAACTTTTGCAAAAGTTTAAGAAGACTCCTGCTCTGAAGAAATTTTCCATCAAGAAGAGTTTGAAAGGAAATAGATCAATTTATTCTTATGAAATAAATTGAAGAAACGTTTACTTTAGAAAGCTCCATAGGTTTTTTAAAATGGTATTTTTAAAGATTGTCAGGGCACTTCTTTAGGCTGCTGTTGAAATGTAATCAAACGTGTGTTTAAACTTTTACTGCTTTCAAGACTACTGTCTGTCTGGGATAAAACTCTCATTATAGCATTTTACCGAATTTCTAAATGTCTGGAATTCCCACCAGCTTGAAGACCTTAAAAGAAATGAACACTGCGGCAATTTTAAAAATCAGACTACACCTTGTGCCTAGATATTGGTTTCTAACATCATCCTTCAATAAAAGGAACCACAGGTCCTTGGAGAAATGGCTGATTCAAGGGCCTGGAGTAGTAAATATACAAGATGAGCCTAGAGCATCACTGTGTCAGAAAGTAAGGAAGAGCTCAAAACCAAACAAGAAAACAAACAAAAGCAATGATGGAAGTATGTCAAAGGGACACCAGGAGCCAAGAACCAAAACTGTAACAATTTGAGTAACAGAATAAATAATATTGGATTATAACCCAAAATATAAAATAACTATCCATGAGTCCATGCTGATATAAACCAATGATCTGAATAAATAAATGGGGGGAAGAGACAAACCTTGCGAGTAGAAATACCAAATAATGTATGGAGCTACTGCAAACTCAAGGAGGTGGAGCACAACTTCCTGGTCCTTCTTTGTGAGCTGAACATAATGCCATCCTTCCAAAGAGTACAGTATGGAAAGTGGAAGTAAAAGAATAACAGCGGAAGACCTGACAAACACTACCTTAGGCAAGTAATCTTAATATTAGATCTTGCTTAATAACCATGTCTTGACTATAACTTGAGTTCTTGCTTAATAACCATGTCTTGACTATGGTTACATTCTAAATGTAGATGTTCTTGCTTAATAACCATGTCTTGACTATAACTTGAGTAGTTAGTGTCACTTATAAAATATCCTGATGCCTGAATATAATGTCCTCCTCCTAAGACTTGTTATGAGGTTGGTGCTTTAAACTGAGTTCTTTTATTACTTAAGTACTTGACATGAGTTTTTGACAGACATTCCTTATACCAAATTCCACATTATGGAACAGGAGATTTTAGTGTATAATTAGTATTGTGACACTTCATTTAACCAAATATTATTCCTTCTTCCTGTTTTATTAAAAGTCATTTTGCATGACTTCTTTAAAATGCAATGAATGCAACCTAGTCATGCCTGGTTTAACATTTTATAATAAGGCACTGGGGACTATGAGCAATCTGAGAGGGAGGAGGGCGTCATTGATTTAAAATTTATTCTAAGAATAATTCCACACTAATTCAGCACAGATGAGAACTAAGGCTTAAGAAAATTAATTCACTAACATGAGAAAAAAACCAACTCCCTCAATGGCTTATTACTTAATGCAACAAGTATTTTAGGATTACACATCTCCTGCTCATAATACAGTATTTTCAATCTCTTTGGAAATTTATTTAACCCAATCATATATTTCTGTAAGATATTTATGGGGCAAGTCTTATCTTCCATTTTCAAATCAAGCAATAGATAATCTAATGAACTTGTTCAAGGTCATTCCAAAAAGTAGTTGTAATAATAGTACTAACATTTAGGGAATGTTATGAGGCTTAAATGAGTTAATATTCATAAAGTGCTTAGAACAGTGCCTAGTACTTGACGAGCTTTATATTAATATTTGTTTAATGAATAAATAGGTGAGTGGAAGGTATACACAGGCAGATAAATTCCAGATCTAGGTGATGAACTTTCAAGAAACAAAATACATCATATTCCAGCTTATTATTTAAGGCTTCCAGATCTAGGTGATGACCTTTCAAGAAAAAAAATACGACATCTTCTAGCTTATTATTTAAGGCTCTGTGTAGAGAGACATAAGTGTAATTTAGGAAACACAGTGAATAATCTTCTTTTCCAACTCTTTACTACCCCTTTGTTTCTTAAGCCTTTTTACCATAGGAGGACAGACACTCATTGGTGGCTTCAATCTAAGGAAAAGGGAGGACCTACCTCATCAGTGGGTAGGCTTCTGTTAAAATTCATGCATATTATCTAGAACCAGGCTCAGCAGTTTTCTCTCACTGGCAGTAAGGTACATTTGCTAGAATAGGAACAAATGATGAAGAAATGGACATTCTCATGAGTGAGTAGCAACAAGCCCCAAGTGGTAGGTGAGATCTGACCGACTAGGCCAGCCTCTATAGCACCCTAAAGTGGATGCTTTAGGTAAGGAGGCACCTGGTAATGGGCTAACAGGTCTACCACCTAAGACAAGTTTCAACCACTTCACAATTTTCTGAAAATTGGCCCTGCTCCTAGAAGCCAAGACGATATTGGAAATGTCTCCTGAGGCTAATAATTCTATTATCCATGAGATGAGTAATATTTAAGTCAATGTGCAACTATGCCAAGTATTATTAAAGTGTACCATACTTTCAATGTGACTTCTTCTTATGCATCTAACAGGTATAATTTATCCCATAGATTTTAACAGAATTCTGCAAAATCAGTTTCCTCTTATCTCATAACATTAATTTTCCACCTCTCCAGAGATGCTTGGAACATATTTGCTATTTTTCTCTCTAATTATTTACTACTCAAAATTCATATAGTAATCTCATTTCTTTATTTTGATTATCTAAAATCATTTTCTTTGTTTTATTGACATTCTTAATTTTAAGATTTATGTACATATTTTATTATGTTTTGATGCTTTAACTTCTATTAAATTGATTCCCAAGAATAATATTGCTGGCTTAAAAAGTATAAGTATTTTAAATTTTATAGATTTTTCCAGATTGCTTTCCAAAAGAAGACTAGAAAATTTCACATTTCCACAAGGAAGATATGAGAGCTTCCACTCCCAGAATTCCTACCAGCAATAAGTGATATCACCAATTTTGGGTTTTGCCAATTCTACGAATGTAAAGTGATATTTTATACTTTAAACTTTTTCTGTAACCTTTTCTGAATTTCACGATCTTTTCTTCTCTGTTTTGCTATTTGGATATGCTTTCTATAAACTTTTTTCTTTTCCAGTAATATCTACACCCAACTTGGGGCTTGAATTTACAACCCCGAGATTAAGAGTCACATGCTCTACCAAAGGAGCTGGCCAGGCACCCTTTTATAAACTTCTTATTACATTTGATGTAGTGTTCCATGTAGTGAAAAACTTTTTGTATAAAAAAGCTTTATGAATAAAAATGAAGTTTAAAAAACATCATTTAGCATAATAAAAATATTTGCAGTTGATGTGCAAGTAAAACTTCCTTTTTAGTAAAAAATTAAATTGATGTGTTATTTTTAACTCATCGGATTAAAAAACATTTTAACATCTATCCCTTAAAGATTGCGAACTAGCACTGGTGATGAAAGTCAAAATAGGAACCATCCTTTTGTAGAGAAATTTGGCAGGGAGAACCACAGTTTTATTATTTTTACCATCGGCCAAATAATTAAGTGTTACACTTAGATCTCCGAAATGTAATATAAATGAATATAATAGTAAAGTTGTATTGTATAGCAATTAGTTGACAAAATTCTAAATATCTATCAAGAAGGACTCTGTAAAAATCCCATGGTATTCCATATAATAAAATACTAAAAAAGAATGAAGCAAAAATTTTCACACACTTTGCAGAAACTAGTGTGCTATTGTGGTTATAGAATCAGGTTTGGTAGGGTGCCTGGGTATCTCAGTTGGTTAAGCAGCTGCCTTCGGCTCAGGTCATGATCCCAGGGTCCTGGGATCGAACCCCGCATTGGGCTCCCTGCTCGGCGGGGAGCCTGCTTCTTCCTCTCCCTCTGCCTGCCTCTCTGCCTACTTGTGCTCTCTATCTCTCTGTCAAATAAATAAAATCTTAAAAAAAAAAAAAGACTCAGGTTTGGAGAGAGACAGTCGTGGGCCAAACCTCAGCTGTGCCAGCTCTGAGATGCATTGCTCATTCCTCATTTGTGAACCAGAAATACCTACCTTACGGACTAGAAGTGAGAATTCAATGAGCTAATGTAGGTAAAGTGCATATCACAGCACATTTAGTTAATAGTCAAAAAAGACAAACTTAAAACTACTGATAGGAAAATCTATTCAAATTTTTAAGCCTATGTTGATACGGCAAAGCTTTATCAGAATATCCGAATATTAACATTTTATCTGTTAAAACATATGGGATAAGCTATCGTATAAAGAGGCAGGAGGCAAAAAGGTAAGATGCAAGTGTGTGTGTTCATGTATATGTGTGTGTGTGTGTGTGCGCGCGCACGCTTGGGCCGTTCTTGGAGAGATGCCTGGAAACATGTACAACATTGACTGTGTTATCTCTGGGTTGTGGGATTTGGATTTAATTTTTCACATTCCTTTTTGTATTCGCAAACATTTGGTTAAATATTCTACCATAAACATGTAACATCTTAGAAAATGGGACTATTTTCTAAAAATGTAATTAGGATATGCATGCTTACAGCCAAGTAAAGAAATATTATTCTCTAAGAAAAATGACATTTGTCTTTTCACACATTACATATCTTTCATAGTACTATAAAATGTCAATTAACTGTTATACAGAAACAAAAATGTATGGAAAATTAACCTGGATCTTGATCATTTTAAAATTCAAAATGTCTCGGTATCACAAAGAGTACCTTAAAAATACTCAATGTATTTGGTGAGTAATATACAAAGTAATAGGATTTCTTTCTATAAGACAAGAAATAAAAATCAGTCTCAGCATGCAATAATCATGCTGTGTAGCTATGAGTTAGAGATTTCAGGTACCCACAAAATAAGGTCTTGCTGATAAACTTTAATATGCTATTTCTCCAAAAAGTGGACAAATAATGAATAGAGCAAACAAACCAGTGGAAATGCAAACACTCATTATTCCTGATATGTTGGCTATCTGGATGAGCCTTTAGATTACCATGGAATGTGCCTGCCTTTCTGGCATTCCCAGCATTCTTACTATGAGGCAAGTACCAATTTCCAACAGAAACAATCTGTTTTATACTACAGCTGTGATTTTGGATTTCCATGCCATACTTCCATAGAACAACAGGTCAAGTTCTCATTCTGAAAACAACCTCACTTATTAAAATGACAGAGTTTTGATATTGGTGAGGTTTAGTGAGATGGGAATTTTTTTGCATGTCTAATGGGAAATGCTTTTAAACTTTTCAGGTAGAATTTTGACAGCATGAATCATGAGCTTCAAAAAGCACCCTCATTCTTCCTTTCAACAGTTTTAATTTTAGAAATTTGTGCTAAGAAAAGAATTAGAAATGTAGACAAAGATTTATATAGAAGAATTTGTATAGAAGAATTATTTACACAGCAAAACATTGGCAACATCATAAATATTTAACAATGTGGAAAGTATTAAGAAAATCATATTAAACAAACATTAAATACATCCACATAACATAATCTTATGTAGCCACTGAAATAATGTTTACAAAGATGTTATGGCCTGTGTTTCTAATAAATAGTATCCTAAAAAAGCAAGCTAGAAAATTGTGTAAAACGTATAAAAAACTTATAAAGAAACAAGTCCCAAAATTAACTGTCTTTGTGGGTGGCCTTATAGGTAATCTCCTCCATTCTTTATTGTATTTTTTATGTATTTTGCAATTGGAATAGATCCTAAAGATTATCTAGTCCAAAAATCTTCATCTTCTGTAAAATGAAAGGCTTCTGAAGAAATGAGGTAACTTAGTCACAGTTTCACATTGACAATAAACCCAAGGCAGCTTTCCTCTTTTCCCTAGTACCTTCTTGCTGCTCCTTGGGGGCACAGAATTACCATTTGGGATAAATCATATGTTCATGTTTTTACCTCAATCCCACTATCTTCAAGCAAACCCAACATGCCCAAAGACAGTTTAAATGCAGCTGCTTGTTGCTATCAATTCAAATGGGCCACTAGCCTTGACTATAAAGAATTAAGATAACATGTACCAAGACTTTGCATGCCAACTTATAATTATTGGATTTAGCATCTATTTGATTTCAGGAGCAGGGCTTCTCACCAATGTGGAAGATTGGCTCAGAGTCCTGGCAGGGCAAATGGGGAATTATTTGGCCACTAACTACTTAAATAGCAAATAGGCAGAACTTCTTTGTGCTTCTGGAAGAAACACAGAAAAACTGTAATAAAGAAGTATCCAGCACAGTAGTCTCAACATATGGTCCAGGACCAGCACATTAGCATTACCTGGAAATTTCTTATTTCTTAACACACCTCCCCATTGTTACTGACTGGGTCAGATCTACTGGGAATAGGGTTCAGCAATCTGTGACTTAACAAGTCTTCCAGACAATTCCAATACATAGTAAGTTTGAGGATCATGGGCCCAGTAAACAGTAGGTACTATGCTTGTGCTTTGCCAAAACTATGCTCTTTAAACAACCATCCAGAGAGGGATTCCCTTTACCTACTGATAAGTACAAAATACAGAGCTCGCTATTAGGAAAGCAGGGCACCCTAAGCGTCATCTCTGCCCTTCATACCCCTTAATCACTTGTTTGGTCACTCTGATAATGAGGTGGGATGTTAAACAAGATTTTTTAAATTCTAAAAGTTCCCTGTTCTAAATAGATCATTTTGTTGCACAGATGATGAGATTCTCATATGACTTTTATATTTTTCCTTAGAGACAGAGCTGAAAAGAATTATTATTACTGTTAAAAGACTACTATTAACTTCTTGGTGGAATTCTTTCCTTGAAAGCAGAGACATCACCGGCTTGACCAACTCTGAAACAAGGTTACAGAGAATTCGTCACTAAGGGCAAAGAGTATGTGAGTTTTGTTTTTCAGTTGGTTTTGCTCAGACACAGCCTGGAGCACATTTCATTTTGCTCTACCATACAACTATTTCCTTTCACACTAAATAGTTTTTCCCTAGTTTTCTAAGAAGCAAATGGTGCTTGAATATGCGAGGAAAGATTCAGTTATTTTCTTAGTATATTTGCAGGTTTATTTTTTCAACTGCTTATTCATTTAATTGTGTGCCTACTAGGTATATGCAAGACACTGTCTTATGCAGAATGAACAGATGAATAAAACATTCCTTGCTTTACAAGAAGTTTATAATATAGAAGGCGAGACGAGATGAACACAATAAAAAATATAAAAATATATAACACAAAACATACTCTAGGCCTCAGAGATGTTTGAATCATGTGTGATGAGGTCTCAGATAACTTGTTTACTATTTCTACTTTGAGGGAAATTCATGGGTAAACTTACAAATTAATTTAGATTTTAAGAAATGGCAGACAGGAAGGAATCCTCGGAGCCAAAAACCTCAGTAGCAATGCAAATCACAAAGTTTTGAAATGTGATCAGGCAAAGGTGAGTAGGCCAATAGCAGGGAGCCCACACATTACTATCACTTAGGAGTCCTGTAAAAAAAGAGTGATATCCAGGTTCATTCTCCTCCTCTAAAATTCTGATATAATTTTCAGAAGTGGGGCCTGGGCATAGACTTTTGTTAAGATCCCTGAATCATTCGGGTGTGAAGCCAAGCCTGAGAATCATGCTACAGCCGGCATGGGAAGCTTTGAATGCCGTGCCAAGAAATACCTCTTCTGATTAGGAGGAAATGAGATGTCACTGAAGACTTCTGCATAGGGAAGTGATGTAAGCAGAGCCATGTTTGTGTAATATTAAACTAGCAGTCGTGGTGGGGGTGTACTGTCAAAAGCAGAGACCAGCCCCTGGGCGAGTATTTAGTTGCCATTGTGATAGCATGAGAGGCCCAAAATGTGGAGCCATGGCCCAGATGCCTAATGTGTGCTGCAGCTGAAGAAGAGGGAGAACCTGAAGATGAGCTTTAGCACATGAGAGACTGAGGGAATGCAGTACTCACAAGAGAAACATGGCTGGCAGAACCACAGACGTTACTGGGGTGGAAGAAGACAAGTGTAGTTTGCTACATGTTGAGACAGTGGGACACACAAATCAAAACATCTATCAGGTACCTGAGAATCAAGACTCTAAAAACTCTGCTTACAGAAGACAAATTAGGATTCAACATTATGCAGAGGTTATATCTACAGAGGAGATTTTTTTTTTAGTGAGATATAATTGCATATAACATTATATTAGATTCAGGTGCACCACATAATGATTCAATATATGCATATATTGTAAAATGACCACCACAGTAAGTCTAGTTAACATTCATCACCACATAGTTACAAATTTGTGTGTGTGTGTGTATGTGTATGTGGAGAACTTTTACCATTTACTCTCTTAGCAACTTTAAACATAAAATACAGTGTTATTAACTATAGTCACCATGCTGTACATGGCATCCCTAGAACTTATTTCTTTTTTAAAAGAATTTATTTAGGGGCGGCTGGGTGGCTCAGTCATTAAGCGTCTGCTTTCAGCTCAGGTCATGATCCCAGGGTCCTGGGATAGAGTCTCGCATCGGGCTCCCTGCTCAGCGGGGAGCCTGCTTCTCCCTCTCCCACTCCCCCTGCTTGTGTTCCCTCTCTTGCTGTGTCTCTCTCTGTCAAATAAATAAATAAAATCTTAAAAAAAAATAATTTATTTATTTGAGAGAGAGAGCACACAAGTGGGGGGAGGGGCAGAGGGAGAGGGAGAAGCAGGCTCCTGCTGAGCAAGGAGCCTGATGCAGGACTCCATCCCAGGACCCTGAGATCATGACCCAAGCCGAAGACACAGACACTTAACCAACTGAGCCACCCAGGCGCCCCCCTAGAACTTATTTCTAACTGGGAGTGGGTACCTTTTGGCCACCTTCATCCATTTAGCCCAGCCCCCTCCCCCCAACACCACTTCTGGCTGCCACCAATCTGTTCTCCAGAGGAGATTATTGAACCTGCAGAGTAGAAAAATATCTTGAGGAAATATCAAGATAGGGGAAAAAAAGAAGACTGCAGATAAGTGTCTTGGAGAGAATGTCCATGTTTGGAGGAAGATCATAAAGAAGAAGGGTCAGAAGGGTTGGAGAAGCAGGAGAGGGCAGCATTAAGGAAGTTAAGGGAGAAAAGAGTTTGTAAGAAAATTCTATACCCCATGGGACCTAGACATTGCTAGGACAGGTGTTTATTCCACTGATTCACACATTTCACCAAGTTTGGGAATCACTGTTAAGTAAGATTAAGGAAATTGAGAAATTACCTCACATTAAAGCTTAATTTCAGTTTTTAAAAAATTATTACATAACTTTTGAAGAACACTGATATTCTACTCAGGCTCAAATCTGCTCTCATACCAAAAATAATGCAATCACAAATATAGTGACTATGTTTTGTAAAAAAAAAGGAGTTTCTTGGTAAACTCCGAAAAAAAGTTATTTTAAGAGAGGGGCGAGTCAGATTATTGAGGCTTAATCAGAGAGAGATTACTGAGGAAAATATACTTTTTCTTGAGTCTTGGATGTCTAGACATCCACAAAGAGATGCTGTTAGGAAGAAGCAACTTTAGCTAAAAGGAAGATGAAAGATCATAGAGAATATCCAAAGGGAAATATTAATGAATAATGTTTAACTAATTAGTTAATTAATTCTCCGGAGGGAAAGTCAAGTCTCAAAGGGAAGTGACTGGGGAGGTTTACAATAATTATAAAATGGAGAGTAGAAAGCAAAAGTGGTAAAAAATGAAGAGGCAGTCTCGAAAATGTGGATAGATGCTCCCAAACTCCTCCCAAATTGAGGGAACCATCTAAAATATTTCAAGCATCTAATGGGTGCCTGGGTGGCTCAGTTGGTTAAGCGACTGCCTTCAGCTCAGGTCATGATCCTGGGGTCCCGGGATCGAGTCCCGCATCGGGCTCCCTGCTCAGCAGGGAGTCTGCTTCTCCCTCTGACTCTCTTCCCTCTCGTGCTCTCTATCTCATTCTCTCTCTCAAATAAATAAATAAAATCTAAAAAAAAAAATATTTCAAGCATCTAAATCTGATAATACACTAGTATAGTAAACACACCATATCTGGAGTCCCCAAACTCCCTGTAGTTAATCCACACACTCTGTCACTTGAAAAGTCCCATATGAAACAGTTTGTTTTTCTTTCCTGGAGTCTTTCCTTAATCTAAATATAATATGAATATTATTTATTTTTACAAATTAAATCTGTCATTCGAAGCATAGTTTAGTCTATGGCAAAACCAACAAAATGTCTAATTTCTGAAAGAAAAAAGTCTTTAATTCTAAAGAAATATGAAAAGAACAATGACATGAAATAAATTCCAGTTGACCCTTGAACAATGCAGGGGTGAGGGGATACCAACTCCTGTAGAGTAGAAAATCTGTATAAAACTTTCAACTCCCCCCAAACTTAACTACTCATAGCCTACTGTTGATCAAAAGCCTTACCAATAACATGAATAGTCAACTAATATATATTTTGTATGTTCCAAGTATTATACACTGTATTGTTATAATAATGCAAGCTAGAGAAAAGAAATATTATTAAGAAAGTCATAAGGAAGAGCAAATACATTTATAGGACTGTTCTGTAAGAAATCCGTGTATAAGTGGACCCACATGGTTCAAATCTGTGTTGTTCAAAGGCCAACTGTACTTATAAAAATTAATTTGAGATGAAAACAACATAGAACATCAACCAAAGTTCTCAAATTTACCTGTACTTTAGAATCACCTGGAGATTTTAAACTCTAGATCCACTAAATCAGAACATCTGCACCTAGAAACTAGGAAGCAGGAGTTTAAAGCTCTTCAGAGGATTTCCATGGACAGCCAAGTTTGAGAACCACTGATCTAAAAAGATCAGAGGGAATCCATATTACCTGGTGTCTGAAATGAAATATTTTAACCGACCACTGAATTTGGCTATTAATTTTGTAACTGAGGCAAACTACGTGACATGTAGTTTTTTGTTGTTCTACAAAAGCAACCATATGTATCTGCCAAGGGAAAAAAAAACCTGCAAGATTTTTTCCCTTCACACTAAGCCAAACAATAGTATGTTATTTGTAATATGGTAAAATAAAAAAGATTAATGCTGTAACTTTAAAAAAAATAAAAGTAGCAGAAAGGGCATTTAAAGAAAGAGTTCAGAGAAAGGATCTTCAAAGCTATATTAAACATTTCCCGGCTTTGGAAAACTTAAATACCCAATCTGGTTTCTATGAAACTTAAAAAGATCAAACGATTAGAAGGAAGCTAGGCTTGAATGAGAAATGCTGGGGATTTCAGTAAACATCTGGTTACCATTTTCAATGGTAAGAACCAACCCACTTAAGGAAGCAAGTTTAGTTTCTTTGGAGTAAAAATGAGACACTGGCTTTTTGTTCTCTTTGCACAGTGGAGGGTAAAGGAAACATCAGAATGGGGAGGTCACTTGAAGCTCAACTTTTATAAATAAGAAAGCTTTTTTCAAAAACTAAAGTAAATTGAACTCGGGTCTCTGTAGTATAAACAGCCCAACTGAGTTAAGGTTAAATAAACATTCCTTGAGCTCTAGTGTGCCAATTAAAGAACAAATTCTGTTTGGTCGTAAATACATCAGTAATTCTATAAGCACGGAGGAAAATAACAATAAACCTGAACACACAATTACCGCCTGTCATACTACAATAAAATAGAATGGGTGCAGACCAGCAAGTTTCTTTGATTCAATTTCCTTTTTTCTTTTCTCCCCAGTTTGATTAACTAAAGGCACAGAAGCACTTCTGATATCACCCAAAACCTATTCATTCCTTGCATAATAAAAAATGTATGTCAAAGGCGTTCTTGGTGAAATACGGACAAGGCAAAACACACTGTGCCTCTTTAATGTGACCTTTACTCTTTCGTCTTCCTGCTAAGTAATCATAGAGCATATTAAACTCAGGGAAGCAGCAGGGGTGCTGGTGTGAGGCTGCAGACAGGAAGGAGGGAGAGGAGCAGTTCATTAAGCTCTCTAGTTTTCAAGGATCAGTAGACGCATCTGCTATCAACACGCACTACTAGCCAAAGGGGAATCGCCCTGGGTTTTGCCTCCAGACCAATGTTCCTCCACTCCTTTGCTCACCATTCCTCTCTTCTGCCCTTGGATGTGAGACTAAAAAGACTAAAGAAAAGGAATCCCTAGAATGATGAGGTTTATTTATTTTTTTAAAAGATTTTATTTATTTATTCAGAAGAGACAGAGAGAGAGAGGCAGAGGGAGAAGCAGGCTCCTTGCTGAGCAGGGAGCCCGATGTGGGACTCGATCCCAGGAAGCTGGGATCATGACCTGAGGTGAAGGCAGACGCTTAACCATCTGAGCCACCCAGGCGCCGGAATGATGAGGTTTAAAACCTCGTCTTACTTTCCATCATTCTGTGCGTATAGAGGTTACAGTGCCGACCTGAAAAAGACTTGGGTAGTGATTTTACTCATTCTCCTGAGTAATAAATCAAGTGCTCGGGAGCACCCCTGACTTGATGCCACGCCAACAACACCTCCTAGGTTCTGAAATGGGCATTTCCCCTGCTGGGTAACTCTGACTGATAAAATGTTCATCCTTAAATTGGCCCTGGTTATGTCTTCTAGAGTTACCACAAATAAATCTTGTACCCAAGTGTCCCGTTAAACAGTGGGTGCACAAAAATATTGGTCCAACTACTTTCAGGGCCTCCCAGAAACATTGTTTGCAATTGGAACCATCCATTTTCTTGTGCCTGCTGCAGAGCTGGTTTTGGCTGCAACGGCAAAAATATGCCCTCTTCAAGTATACGTAAATAATTCTCACCCAATGATAAAATATACTATGTGTCAGAGTCTCTTGGACCATATATTACTTAGATTCTACCCTGGGAGCAAGTTAAAAACTTTTGGAAAATATTTATTCTCTCTTAGGCCCCTACTCCATTCTATGAACTAAAACAATGATTTACTAAATAGGACCTGGGTGATTTGACAGAGAATAATTTGATGCTGATTCTATCTTTTTCTGTAGAGAAGGTGTATGTTATAAAATCCCTGGGTCATATGATATATTTTTCCAAAGCAAGGGATTGGAAGAACATAAAGATGAATATTTTACACTATTCTATGCAAAGAAGTAGAGAGCGTACTGTAAAGGACACAAATGGGACCTAAATCACAAGATGGGTGCTTGACCCTAAATGCTTTCTATGTCCACAAGCCACAAAAGCTATATGCTTACTTTCACGTGTCCTTTATTGGACAGCATTTTGTTAGGTAATGCTATGTGTTTCATTGTTTTATGGGATATTAAACCCTCAGTGAATCAGTCATCACCGTTAGGCAGATAACTCACAAATTCTCATCTTCTGCCCTGGCCTCTCTTGTTTTCTTCAGTTTTTGGTAAATGCATTCAGATGAAAAGCTCAAGGCACCTGAGACTAAATATGCCTAGAACTAAACTCATCCATCCTCCTCCAAAATCAACAGACAGTAACACTGGTAAATGTGACAGAGGAGTCTTAAAAGCAAAAGAAGAAAAGAACTCTGAAAAATGGACACAAGCACTAAAAGCCCCAACAGGTAATAACAGCCCTATATACTACCATAGTTGTAGTTGAATTACCTTTATATAAGAACAGATCTGAGCATAGGTAGAATATCAGTGTACCTATAAAGTTACATAAAAATAGAAGGCTTATCAATTAAGTTTTAATGTGAATTTTCTGAGGTACTTCACTATTTAAGGGGCTCAAATATTGGGGCACCTGGGTGGCTCAGCCATTAAGTGTCTGCCTTCGGCTCAGGTTATGATCCCAGGGTGCTGGGATCGAGTCCAGCATCGGGCTCCTGGCTCAGCAGGAAGCCTATTTCTCCCTCTCCCTCTCCCACTCCCCCTGTTTGTGTTCCCTCTCTGGCTGTCTCTCTGTCAAATTAAAAAAAAGGGGGGGCTCAAATATTGGTACACTATGTTATCTTCATTTATTCATGCATTCAGCTGTATTCAATAAATATTCATTGTGTGCCTCTAGGTGGACGGCATGGTTTTAAATGATAAGACGAACAGACATGGTCCCTGACCTCAAGGAACTCATAGATTTTTTTCTTAATGAGGGGTCTTTCCCAAGGGAATGGTCCAGGAGACTATGTGTTGGAATTTCAGGACGGTTTACAACCCAGGCCTTTCAATGGGAACATGTAGGTTGATAAAGAGGGCCTTGAAAGCACCTATCAAGTTCATTTATCACAAAATATCCATTGGCAGCACCCCTATGTTCTTCATATAGAACCCATTTTAAGTGTACCTCCCCAGAAAGGAATCTCCATAATCTCCTTTCTGGAATTAGTTCTTGACAGAAGTAATGATATTATCTCCCATTCCTGGAGTGCCCATAATGTGGCATTCATAGAACAATCCAAAACAATCAATTCCCAGAGAAAACTAGGGCTTTGAGAGGTTAAGTAACTTGTCGAAGGTTATATAACCATTAAAGGTAACACTAAAACTCAACCCAGGTTTGATCTTACTCCAAAGCTTATTCTTTTTAATTACCACAGTCTACTACCTCCCCAAGAAAGCAATTATTGTGGTTAAGTTCTTCTTACTTATGGGAAATTTAAATCTCAACTTCCTTATAGGTTCTTCTTGAATACAAATAAACTAAAGAAAAAAAAACTGAAATATGCTTTCCATCACAAAAGTTAAGCTTGATCTGTAGTAGTTGCTTCTTTTCCATACAAACCCCAGAAACAGTTTTTGGCAAGTAGCCATTATAAATAAACCTTCAAAATTAAACTAAATTTCAAATGGTACATGGATGTGTTGGACATTTTTGAGAGTGAAAGTGAATGTAAATAAAAGTATAGGAGGATAGAAAACTATTAAATTATAAGCAGGGAAGGAAATAGGTTTTTTCTTCTCTAATCTATTTTCCACAACATTAAGTAATGATCTGTATCTCTCGCTCTATTAACTATATCTTTTAATAGTGCTTCCCAAGAACACAGCTAGATAAATTACAGTGTCCTTATTAGGGAGGGAAAAAACCGTGAAGCAACATTATTTAAAATAGCATTCTCCAGAACACAATATATCAAGTTTAATATCAATACAAATATCAATAAATGCTATCACCATATTAACTCTAGCCCTTCCTAGAAATGCCTTGGTCATACCGTGCTGTAATGTTATGCTCTCAGCTCCTGTTGGAAGGTTGCTGTATGAACTAAGATATGACATCCACTTCATCTGCCTCCTGACCCATTACATAACTTAGGTTTGTTTACTTACTAATCCCTTCAAGAAACTTGTTTTAAATATACTGCTTGTGCATGTGGGTGGTTAGGGGAAGGAACGTCATGTTCCCTTCTTTCTGAGAGTAAAATTTCCATTCTTTTCCTTGTTGCTCTCGGTATTTGCAGGCTCAAGCCAAAATTAAGCTTCAATTATGGTAACTAAGAGGAATATCCAGACTGAGCCCTAACTTTATATTTCCATTTTAGTAATGTTATTATTATATGTTTTATTGTAAACCATCAAATCCTTTTCAAATGAGGTTTGGTATAAGTTACAAAACTAAACTGTCTCAGTCCTAGAGTTTAACCATCAGCTTGGGATGGGATCAGATGACATAGAATTAATCTAGCTACATGGGTCAGCAAACTTTTTCTGTTAAGGGACCAATAAATGTTTAGGCCATAAGAGCCATACCAGCGGGCAATCGTTTGCCAACCCCTGGCCAGAAAATTGATATAGTCTTCCACTTTTTGTGTTTCTTCAAAAAAACATTCCATGTAGAACCCCCATGTTACAAAAACAAGAGCAATTTGAAACCATAAGAATGACCAATTCTGTAGCGAGTTGGCATTTGTTTTTCACAGGGACTATATAATACATTTAATTTAGAATTGCAAGGTGTATTCAGAAGTGAACAGAAAACTGATAAATATGCACTACTCTTCAAGTATACAGAAATAATTCTGATCCAATGGTACAACCTACTGAGACAGAGTCTCACGGACGACATACTACTTAGATGTTACCATGGGAATAGGTTAAGATTTTCGGAAAATATCTACTTTCTTTTAGGCTACTATACTATTCCATGTACTAAAGCACTGATTTACTAAGTAGTATCTAGATACTAGGAAGGGCAATGATTGATGGGTGCTTCTATCTTTTTCTCTAGAGAATTATATGTTCTTACAAATGCAGGGACATAAGATATATTTTTTCCAAAGCAAGAGACTGAAGGACGACAAAGTATATGTCTTACATGCTGCTAAGTTTTATAGGCCTAAATCTGTAAAGACAATTGTCCTCTTACTGTTTTCTAAATCAGCTTAAAGATTAAATGCTTATAAATACCTATACAGTTAATACTTAAGTAGTACATTGGCGTTATAGCAAGCAGACTTTTGCATTGTTTTATTCCCAGAATTAAGTCTAGAGATCGCTATGTCTTGAACCAATAGTATATCCCTTAGGATAGTGTGCCCCAGTGGGATATATATCAGAATCATATGTGTCTGTTTTTAACATATAAATTTCCGGGCCCCACTCCCAGACTATTGAATTAAAAAATAGTGGCTGGGCTTTACGTTGTCTCCTCCCAGAACTCTGATGGGGTGGACAAAGTGATTAAATTCTCACCACATACTACCATGAAGCAATATCATTATTGCCTTTAACAGATAAGAGAACCAGAGCTAAAAGAACCTAACTTGCTTAAAGTTGCATATCCTCAGCCCTACTGGCTTTCGGGATAGAGCCACGGACTTCTGTTAAATCACTAGAATGGAATTAACCAGGGAAAAAAACATAATGCCCACATTCTAACTTAGAACCCGAGACTGTTTACTTTTCCTTTCAAGGAATATTTACTAAATAAGTAGTAGGAAAGCTGAATAAAATATAAAGCCCAAATGTTATTCTACAAAAACAGATTATCCTTAATAGTGGAATTTTGCCTGGCTATGACCCTTTTATTTTTTTGATTTTTATCCATTTCTGGCCTTAAAGGTTTAAAAAAGAAAAAAAAAAAAAGTAGCTCCAGGCTGGAAAGAGGCCGCTGGTGCTTCAAACAATGGCATAGAAAAAGGTCAGCAGAACTGATTGGGGTCAGATCAGAAGAGGAGAGAAAAGCAGGTAAAATGGATAGGTAGAATAGGAAAATATTATTTTGTATTTATTTTCCTCCAACCAAGCATGTATTTTATAAATGTCTCAAATCTGCTCCTGGGCACTTAGTAACATTTGTGTTAGTACCTATTTTTTTTTTTTTTTTGATGTAGTAGTTTCAAATTTCAGTTTAGCAGAGAGCAGAAGCTGCAACAGCAAAGTTAAAGATAGGAGGGGTAGGTCTCCCGATCATTCTGAATTGCTTCCATTTCCCCCAAGATGCTCACCATGGAGAAATTAAGTTTAAATGAGCAAATATAGCATCATACTTTCTGCTGCCATATGTATGGTAAAGTAAGCATGAGGTGATTATGGGAAACTAAAGAAAAACGAATTTGACAAGAATCAAATCTTTAGAAAATATTTTTATAGTGAGTGCCTCAATGCAAACACAATTTAGAGATTAAATCTGTGGCCATGGAAATAAACTGCAATAAAAAAGTGATTTTTTTCCTATATGTTAGAAAATCAAGGAAATGTTAGATTATGGTCACAGAACTTTTTTATTTCAGGTATTTGAGGTTGCCCTCACAGTGAAAACTACAAAATTAGATGAAAAACCAAAAGTCAATTTTGCATACTCTTGAAATTGCTACCCTTCTTGAGGCCTTATCCAGGAATATCTTATTATATGGAGTCGAAGAAACCAAGAAAGAATGAGGAAGTGGATGTTTTACAAGCTGAGGGAATATGGGGTAAGTGAGCCAAATCAGCATTTACACTGACAAAGTCTGGTGACACCCATCTCGTTATCTTATGCTGGGCCCAGCAGCTGCTTTGGCTGCCAGAGTTTATTGCCTTCAGGCTGTCTTTGCACTGTTCTTGATATTTGGAAGATGCAAAGTCATCCTCCTCGTAAAACTGACCCAAGGACATTAAGGGAGAGAGCAGACGTATTCCTTCTGAATTGCAACTGGACAGAATTGAAAATTGGAACTGAACTGAAGTTGAAATGCACGAAGAACCAACCTTCTGCCCCTGCACAGTCAGGAGCAGCTTCAGGGAGGCAGAAGAACACAGCAATTTCGGACACCAGCGGTGTGTCATCACGAAATCACCTACTTCAGGGATGGGCTAAGATGCTTTACGGGATGAGAGGGAGACTCAACATTTTATATCTTTCCTTAACATGGATAAATGGTTTTTCTGACAATACCATTTACGGATGCTCCAGAACTCTCAATTGGTCCTTCTTAATAGAACCAAGCACAATGCAGTTTCCAAAATTCATTTTCAGCCCTCTTTGATATTCCAGAACTTTCACCTGCCCTTTGGTTTTTCTCATTTGCTTCCAGAAGCCCAGCACTCTAGATTACCATAGGACTCCCAGGGGACAGGGCCCAGCAAATGGTGTTCCTGAAGACCTGTCCTCATGGCCCATACTCGGCAGGTTTTTAGAACCTTTGTTTTCATCAAAGTGTATCTTTCTGGGCCCTATCCTCCAAAAGCTTTGCTAGCTAAGTGGCTTATACCTTTACAGCCAGTGCGGTGAAAGGTGAACATGGTGAAGGGGAATTGTGGCTAATTGTTCCCCTCACCTCATTCATTCAGCGGCATCAGCTAGCTCTTGAAAGAGCAAGGTGGAGTGTATCTGCTCAGGAAACGTTAGCTGTTATTGTTACTGCCCTTTTTGACCCTCATCATTTCCTCAACTTTCTTTTCAAATACCCTAATGTTTAAAAACTTGTCTTTTATTTCTCACTTCAAATGATAGAAATAAAAGTACTTGACTAGTAATAGTTTGTGTGATAAATATCCATACTTCTTTCACATTTTAGAGCCAATCTGTGAATCACATTTAAGCTGGCTTCTCGAAACAATTTTCAGCACATTCTACTTGCAGTCAGATGAAGTGGCAATTTTCTTAAAATATGGAGCAGTTTGGTGCTGGGCAGAACATGTATTCAGGCTCATAAACATAAACATTTTTTATGTAGCATTTAAATATGAACTATGCAACTCCAAATGCTACAAAAATATAAACAAAATAATTTCAGGAATAAAGAAATATAGCTAAAGAAAAATTGAGAGGAAGCAAGAAAAAAAAGGAGACAAGTTTTCTTTGATACAAGAAAGTTGATCATGGCTAAAAATTTGTTTTTATAAATTTCTTTAGGGAAAGAATGTAGCACACTCTAGAAAGTGTTTCACATTATATATCAAGCAACTTGGGTATTTACTTCTTATTCTGACCTTTTTCTAGCAGCCCCAGCCCAAGGCCAGCACCGATCCTTTCTTCAGCGATGACAACCGTATAGCGATGCTGAGTGAGAAGGTGCTGGTGGAGCAGAAGCTCTGTTTTGCTGAAGGAAGGAGGCCTGTAGAGTATGGCCCTTCTGTCATGGCTGCCAAAGTGTGTCTCTACTGATTTCTCCATCTAAAAAACAAAAAACAAAAACAAAAACAAACAAACAAAAAAAACAAGAAAGAAAGGAGACATAAAAATTCAAGAGTAGGAAGTAGCACACTGCCCTTGAAGGACATCATTAATGCAAATGCAAGGGCCATTCCAAAAGTTATCCTGTCAGTTTTTCTCTGGAAATGAAAGACAGACTCTCTGAAAGGCTGACAAGGACAAAGGCGACCTCACAGGCAAGAACTGAAGGTGGACTGAATTTTTCTCACTATTACAGAGATGAAAATTTTAGGCCATTAAAATATAGAGGTCCTAGAGGAATACTATTACATAGAAATACGGAGCTCAACTCTAGCTGAAAATATAAATTAATACCAATGCCTTTCATCTGCATTGTGCTTATATAAAATATTTCCAGATGCATTATCTTCTAACAGTGCTTTTTAGGTAAACACAGGAGAGGAAATCGACTCAGAAAGGATGGATTTTGTGCTAGCAGGACGTGTTCAGGAACAGGGAGAGCTGCAAAGCAAGCTCCAAGCTCTTTGGAGATACATAATGCTGCTCGATCACGATGCAGCAAAATTGGAATACATCTCAGTGTGGCAGGGTGGCTCCCTGTCCGCGAAGAAGAATATCATAATTTCAGGTTCTTCCCTCCATAGTTTATTGCTCCTCCAAATAAATATTCCTCTTTCTCACACCAATGTTTGAAATTCCACTAACAAAAGGGAATTTTCAAATTGACAAGTAGAAAGAATGCTGATATTTGAGTTCATTATACGGTATAATAGCTGACATTGGGTATTTTCCTGAAAACTTGAGATTAAACCTTCATAAAGTAGACATTTTTTGTTGCCAGGAGCGATGAGATTGGATGGGGGTTACAATGAGCAAAGACTGGGAGGTCAAAGAGGAGGAGACAAAGGAGTTGGGGGAGGATGATGAGGGAAAAGAGATAAAAAAACAAAACTGGGAATCCAAATAATTCACAGTGGTACCTCTGAGTCCAACTGTTCGCTTTATGGATCTAAAATATATGGACCATGTCTTTTCACTACTTAAATTTCTTCATTACTTCCCATTACTGATAGAATCCATTCCAAATCTTCATCAAAGAGCACAAGGCCATTCAAACTTAAACCCTGTCTTTCTTCTCTGGTCATATCACAATCTTAATCATTCCCATTCCTGATCCCATCCTGTTCTTTCATATACATCCCCCTGTGCCTTCTACCTAAAATTCCTTCTTCTCTCTCTCTGTTTCGTCCATCTGACTAGCTCCAAATCAAACATCACCTCTTTTGGAAAGTTTTCATTGAAATACACCCTCCCATTAGCACTTATGAGAGGAAGTGTGCATCTCTCCCTGATGTGAGCTCCTTAACAGGCGGTACACATGTATGCATAGTACATGTTTAATAAATGAAGATATCTACAAAATTAATGAGCCACAGTGCTCTATCCAGATCTTTGAAGATATGGGTGGAAAGAAAGAAGAAACAGATTTCGATTACAAACCCTCTGAGGTCAGGAACCATATCCTAGTTTTCATTGCATACAAATTATTGCCATCTGTAAATGAATAGACAAAGCAGAGTGCCGTGCAGGAGCACACAAACTCTGGAGAGACTGCCGGCTTTGAATCCTCTGGTTCCACCGACACTCTTTGTGTGACCTTGGACCTGGTATATGGGAAATACTATATATGTGGGTTTTTTTTTTAAGATTTTATTTATTTGAGAGAGAGAGGGAAAACACAGAGGGAGAGTGAGAGGGAGAAGCAGACTCCCCGCTGAGCAGAGAGTCTGATGCGGGGCTCAGTCCAAGGACCCTGAGATCCTGACCTGAGCTGAAGGCAGATGCCTAACTGACTGAGCCACCTAGGCACCCCTATGGTTTTTTTAAAGATTTATTTATTTACTTGAGAGACAGAGTGCACACATAAGTGGGGGAAGGGGCAGAAGGTGAGAATCTCAAGCAGACTCCCCAGCAAGCAGGGAGCCCAATTCGAGGTGCGATCTCAGGACCCTGAGATTATGACCTCAGCCAAAACCAAGAGTTAGACACTTAGCTGACTGAGTCACCCAGGCACCCCTATATATGTGTTTTTTAAATAATAATATAAAGAGCAAAGAGTCAGAAAAAACTCTTTCTGAGTCTAAGCTCTGCCTGGCACATGGTAACATAGGCGTTTAATATGTGTGTGATGGATTTAATAGAAAGGAATAGAACACTAGCTAATCACACCTCCCCTGTGTGGCACTTTGGGCAAATATGATTAATTAGATATTTTCCCTTGTTAAAGGATGTCGTGTTTTATTGATAATGAAATGATTGATTGATTGATTGTTAAGGAAACTTTTTAAACTCAAAAATTTAACTGCAAACTGGGACATGATTTCCCAGCCAATATCACATTGTTTGTCACAATAAACTTATGAGAAAGAGTCTTTGAAGTCAAAAACAGGTTGAGCCTCTGTACACAGGACTTAGAGGAACTAGTAACCCACAGGAGGCCAAAATAAAGAAACATGCATCTAGGTGCAAGGGAAGACAGATGCTTCCAAATATATCAGTGTCACTCAGGCGAAATGCACAGTGCCAGAATTCCCTTCTCACATTATTTTCTTTCGTAATCACAGGATGCTCCTCTCTATTACAGCTGGCTCAAGTAGAGCAGTGATTTCACATGAGGAGAGTGTGTTTTCAAACTTTATGTTATTATTTTGAAAGATACATCCCTCCTCCCCCTACCCTGGCCATGATGAGTTTAAGCAAGAGCAATGTAGCTCTTACCAGTGTATCCTACATAGAGCATATTGCAAATAAAGTATAATTATTGGCCATATTTTCTAATAACCTTTACAACATAGACTGACATTTTAACTTGCATCTCAGACTACAGAGAATAATGGGAAGTGAGCTTGTCGGTCAAATTATGTTGTATTATCCTGTAATACAAACTGCTCCTGTCCTTGTCATATTTATAACACACTGTATCAGCAAAATGGCCCAAGACCAAGGGAAAAGAACACTTTTAACTGGTCCAACAACAGGTGCACACACTGCATACGTGAAATAAAATCTACGTGAATAATTATGTCAACCGCACCAATAAATGTGGGATTATCAAATGCCAGAAGCAGCACTTTGGGAAATGAGAGCTCTTGATTACTCCTACAATTCTAAAGATGTATTTTTAGTGGAAGAATTTAACCTGGCCATCATTACAATAACTTAACTTGAGACTCACAGCCCTGCAGAGAAGACCTTAGGAAAGAATGAGTGTTACTGGATGTTAACATTCTGAACTCCCAAGTCATTTCTCTCTCTCCCTTCTTCTAGAAAGAGCTGAAAAATTGTCCCTCAGAAATCACTTTGCAGACTATATGAAAGTTATTTTAGTTTTTAAAAAGATTTTATTGATTTATTTGAGAGGGGGGAAGGGGCAGAGCGAGAGGGAGAAAGAGTCTTAAGCAGACTCCATGCTCGTCAGGGAGCCCGACATGGGGCTCAATCTCTCGACCTGGAGATCATGACCCTGAGATCACAACCTGAGCAGAAATAAAGAATAGGACTCTTAACTGACTTTACCACCCAGGTGTCCCTGTGAAAGTTATTTTAAAACTGAACACGTTTGGGGAGCCTGGGTGGCACAGTCAGTTAAGCATTAGACTCTTGATTTCAGCTCAGGTCATGATCTCAGGGTTGTGATCTCAGGGTCATGGGATGGAGCCCCGCATCGGGGCTCCGTGCACATCCGGGAGTCTGTTTAAGATTCTCTTGCTGTCCCTCTCCCTCTCTCCCCCCCCCATCCCATTTGCACTTTCACACTCTCTCTCTCAAATAAATAAATCTTAAAAAAACCGAACACTTATTATTTTTATTGGAAAGACTTCAAAATCTGAAACTCTTATACCACATTAGATAAAGCAAAGGACAGAGTGTTATAATAAACAACCTGAAGTGTTAGATGCAGCAATGTGGAGGAAGAACAGAGGAAGACCAGGGATCCGAAATCTGCATTTGAATTCTGACTGCCACTTTCTGGTTTCATCCATGGGGGTGAGTTGTTTTATCTCTCTACAGCAGAGTTTTCTCATATGTATAGCTGAAGTAACAAATTCTACCTCATGAAGTTGTATAGGGAATTAAATTAGTTTGCTATATGAAAGTGTCCAACAAAGTGTTTCATCAATAAATGACATCAATTATTAATAAAATTGAATAATTATATATTGTAACTCTGATTTTCCATTAAAAGTTCTATAAGCATTAGGGGTACCTGGGTGGCGCAATCGGTTCAGCATCTGACTCTTGGTTTCAGCTCAGGTCCTGATCTCAGGGTTGTAAGATCGAGCCCTGCGTCGGGCTCCGTGCTCAGCATGGAGTCTTCCTGGGACTCTCTCTCCCTCACCCTCTGCCCCTCCTCCCTGCACTCTCTCTCTCTAAATAAATATTAAAAAAAAAAGACTTCTATAAGCTTTACAATTACTATAGTTTGGCCTCTGTCATAAAAAGCATTTCTGTAATAAACTATATGTTTCCACGTATCTTGATACATGTTTTGCTCTATATGACTCATCACCTTTTTTTTAAAGATTTTATTTATTTATTTGAGAGAGAGAGAGAGGAGGGGGAGGGGCAGAGGGAGAGGGAGAAGCAGACTCCCCACTGAGCAGGGAGCCGGACACAGGACTCGATTCCAGGACCCAGGGATTGTGACCTGAGCCGAAGGCAGATGCTTAACCAACTGAGCCACCCAGGCACCCAACTCATCAACTTTTAATGCAAAAATATAATTTATATATTTGTTATATTTATTGTCTGTCTCCCCACACCATAAAAGGAGGTAAATGAAACCATATATTTTGTCTATTTTGTTCACTTTTCTTTCCCCAACCTAAGACTACTACTGGGCACATAAGGGGCACATAATATATAGTCTTTGAATGGAGGAATACAAACATCTTTTTTTCAATATGTATAAGTCTTGGTTATAAATAGAAAGTGGTGAACATTTGTATTAAGAAGTTTATTTCAGCAGAATTTCAAATAGTAGCAAGAATGACAAAAATAAGATTAAATGAGCAAAGTAATGAATTTGCAGTAGAAAAATCAAATAAAGAGCTATATTATAAAACTTTATTTCTCAGTTACTTACAGTATTAAAAAATCTTCAACCAAGACTTACCACAAAAGCAGGAACTATAGCTCTTTAAAATATAGTAAGGATGAAAAATAAAACTTGGATTTTTTTTCACATGACAGAAATGTTTTCTAGATTTATTAAAGTAGCCATGTATTTATGACACCTTTTGATGCTCAAATACAAATCATATAGTAGACCTTGGATGTGTGTTATATATAACTAAAAGTCAAATTGCCTTGCTGGTCTAGATCTTTGACATTTTAGAAATATTGCTGAGTCTATCATAGTGAATTATGTTTTAATTTTCCCATTATAAGAATAAAATAGGATTTTTTTTTTTTTTTACCCACTGGTGAAATTTGTACTTACTTTAGAGAATTCAAGAAATAACATGGAGTTTTCTTGGATGCATATGCTACACATTTTCCACTTAAAAATTATTTGTAATTACAGGACAGTTTAGGAACCACAGGCTCCCTGGATATGCAAGCAGAGCCTCATGACAACGTTCCTCACCCAAATGAATCTTTAGTTAACCTCTGCCTTTATCTCACAACTGACTCAACTGGATCTCAAGTCCATCATGGAAGGAACACACACTTCTCAGACCTACTCCATGACAATGAGCACCTTCTGATTGTACTCCCAAACTGCACCTTGGGGCTACTGTAACCCATGAACAACCAATGAAAGGCAAGTTTGCTCATCCGTGCCTCTATGTCAGTTTTAAACAATAATAGAGAAACAAAAGCAATAAAGTTTCAATACAAAAAATGTATTCCCAATACAGCTTTGATGAAATGGCACCCACTTAAATAGCTATTCCCAAAATCCATCACCACTTATTTCTCAATCTATCTTTCCCTTTGGCACTCTTCACAACTTATAGTTATATATGACTTGTTTAATGTCTGCCTCTTACACAAATTTGTATGTTTCATGAAAGCCTAGATGTGTCTGCTTCAGTCATTGTACTTACAGCTTACGATCAGGTTCTAAGTAAGAGGGAATGGATGAATGAATGAGCAAATGAATGAATGCATGAATGCAAAGTGTGAGTTCATTATCTGTAAACTTGTGTTTATTTTACTCACTATCTGGTGGAAACATCAACTAGAAAAACCTCAGTGAAAGCTTCGACATTTGCATCTCAAGCCATAAAATATCTATGACTTTTTCATCCCTAATGACTCTCTCCTGCTCTTCGCTACAACCACCCACTCCAATGACTACATCTTGGACTTTGTGGTCCCCAAAACACCCCCACCTCTGAAATTATAAAATGAGATATTCCATTCTCTGATCGCATTCATGTATTTCCACTTTTCTCATTTATTCCCAACACATGAGTGTTGGGAATGCCAACTTTCTCCTAGCTCTTTTTTACCTTCTTTCTCTGCAGTTCAGATTCCATGGCCCAACACTCCAATCACTCCCTACCCAGTATATTAAATTCCCTTGCTCCCACTGCACTTGCATCATTCACACGGTAGAGCTTCAAGCAAGGAAGAGCTGGGCACACAGTGGTTAACAAGACAGACACGTCTCTGCCCCCACAGAGCTGATAGCCCATCAAGGAAAGCAGACGTAAACAACTAGGTATAATAAAGTACGACATGCCAGGAAAGTCGGCAGGATTAGAGTGCTGCGGAAACTGAGACCCAGAGATCTCAGATGGCTGCCTGCCCTGCACCTGGGCTGGGTTGTTGAGAGCTCTGAAGAAAAGTGCCTGGATGGACAGATTCTGGTTGGCAAAACCAGTTGTGTCTTCGGGGTCCCCAGACCATCCAGCTATACTTCCCTGGTCAATTCTCTCTCTCACATTCTCCATAGTGACTAATTTTCCCATTCTCCAGCTACCTTCTTATTTCTATAGATAACAGCCTCCCATTCACAGAGGAAATGAGCACTATTAGAAGGAAACACACTGGGTTAAACAGCCTCTGTTTTGGCAAACCCATAGCCTATAGGCACAACTGACATTTCCTCTCTTCTGCTGGCTTCCATAGAAGAAACCTGTTCTCTTCTCATCCACGGCTAATCACTCTGTTTATTCTCCGGATTCTATATCCCCCTTTCTTCCAGGCAACAAACCTCCTTCCAATTTCTACCCTCAAATCCCTGAGAACTTCATCCATCTTCATCCAGAACTTCTCCTGGATTCTTCATATCCCCTCCCCCTTGGCTCTTTCTCAATATTTATTCATTCACTCACTTACCTCTTTAATATTTTTGAACACTTACTATACGGCAGGCACGGTGCTAGGCTCTGAGCAATGTAACAGTGAAGAACCTGACAAAGCTCTATCCCTCACTGAGCTCACTTTTTGGTGGGCAGAGCAATAAACAGTGAATGAAATCTAATGCAAGGTAAGTCCCTGCAGAGAGAACATCTCTGCTCTGGGTAAAGTGTTAAAGAACAAGCCTGGAGCTCTTGTAGATGCTGTTACTTGTATGTGTTATGAACGTTGTGTGTGAAAGAAAATGAGAGAAGAAAGAACATTCTTAGAGGGAGGGAAAAGGTGGGCGGAGAAATTAAAAGAGGAAGGTTTTGAAGGTCAGCACCATAGGTACTTTCTATTATGAATGGTAAATATGCTCAGGGATGCAATAAGAAATAACTGGCAATGAGGAGAAAAGTGAAGGTAATACAACATTACTCATTATCTTTTTAAGTGGCTAGTTGGAAACCAAAACCTCAGGAGTAGTAGAGAATTTAAAAGTTGACAATTTCGTGCTGGGCTTTCTACCTAGGGACAACCTCGATGAACTTCGATTCCTTTTACTAAAAGCCATAGCAGGGAAGAGACAAAGGAGGAAAACTGGGAAGGTGTTTTCTTGTTTTATTTTATTTTCTGGATGGATGGGCATCCCGAGAGAAGTCTAGAAGGTCAGACTTTTACTTCCTAAATCACAAGATTTCCTAAGCACTAGAGGCCATCACTCCCATAATACAGAAAAGTTTTTTAAAAAATGGAAGTACTCCATGACCTGGGCAATCACACTGTAAGAGAAACAAGAGACCTGTCCTAAGAAGACACCTAATCACATCGGGGGAGCATCAGAAGTGCACTGGGAGGAAAGGGACAGTAAGTACTGCACTGTGGAGCCTGGTTTGGGGTAGAAAGAGCAAGGAGAAGCAGCAACAAGTCAACAGCAACAGTCAAATCACAGTGTGTATTACTAAGAGAGAGGTGAGATACAGAGGATGAAAACCTTCCAGAAGAAAGGATTTGCCATGAAGGTGTTAAGTAAGCAGAGAGAGAGGCTATAAGCCTGACATATTAGAAGAGTGGGCACAACAGAGGAAAATGGAAGAGAACAGCAGGACAGACCCTGATCTGACCATCCTAGAAAATACTGAATGATACCTAACATCATATTGTCTTAATCCACCGGAACATCTGCAATACTGAGACTTCAGGGATACATAATGATTTTTGTTGATCCGTAAAGACTTCCCACCACATCTCTAAAATCTGAAGGTCGACCCTGAGAATTCCTAGGCTGTCTGTATGTTTAATGCCCAGTCTCCTCACTCACAACCTGGAACAACACTGTGCCTTTCTAAACTGGGCACACAGTGTAGAGCTTGTGTAGCTGCGGGCAAGAGGAAAGACTAGTGGAGGGCAAGTGGAAAGACAGAAGAGAGAAGGCAGACTGAAGAGCTTCTGGCTCTTCAGACTCCAGAGAACGCACAGGCATGCTGGTTGCAGCTGGAACCGTGTGCCGCTCACTCCTTTCCCAGGCTGACCCTCACACGTAGCAGGAATCTTGGAGACAAAGTGAAATTAAAAATGAAACCAAGAACACAAGAACAGTGATGTCTCCTCGAGCCCGTGTCCAGTGTCTCCTGCTGCGATGTTTCCCCTTCATGCCTTGCAGCTGTAGTTGGCTAGCAAATTCTACCCCACTGACAGCTCAGCCATTTCAACCAACGTGGAGGAACTTCGAGTCCCCTCTCTGCTCCTCCCGCTTTCTCTTTTTTTCTCTTTCTTATCTGTTTTGGAAGTCATAAGAAGCATCTTTTTCAGCCCCTTCTGGAGGCTTTTCCTCCAACTAACTCAAGGCTCCCCCTTGGTGGAGGCGCCACCCACGATGCACAGCTGTGGGTCTTCAGTTTACTGTTTGCTGTAACTTTACAGACATAACAAAGACCCAGCTGAGATTACAAAAACATAGAGATGGCCAGGAGATGGTGCTCAGGATAGTGTCCTTGGAGATATCTTTAAGCATAAGATAAAGCTTTAAATGAGATCGGGAGAGAACGAAGGTTGCTTTTTCTTTGGGTGCATTTGATTTTGCTTCCTATTTTGAATCAAATAAAAACCACTCCCAACTGTTCTTCTTTTGTCTCTTCTCCTTCCTTCTGCTTTCCTGTTTCTACACTCTTCCCCCTTCTCAGTCTCCCCTTAATCAGACAAGCACACAGAGTTTAAGAGAAGGAAGTTACTTTCTTCCCAATCCTCAAGCCCTGATCACTTCTGTAGGTTTTAGAGTAAATATTCTCTAGCCCTCTGAATCTTACCACGGTGTCAGAAGTAGTTGAAGGACACCCGTAATGAAGAAAATATAAAATCGACAATCCACAATTGTGAAACACCAAGCAGAAAACAACGGGAGACCTTGTTCTTTTGAAAAATGTTAAAATAATAGCAAATCTCTCTCCCCCACCCCAAGCCCCGTGCCCAAACAACGAGTTAATTCAGCAATTCAGTCTTAAAATAGCAAGTTCCTACAAAAGCAATGTAACAGACAGGAAAGAGCACTGGGGTCATTATAGCAGTACCAATACCTAAGCATCATATAATCTACCAAACATTGTTATAGATGCCAGAGACTCTGAATCTCAGTTTGAGTCTTTGCCAGCGAGCTCCCCCAAGGCCTTCTAAACCCTGGGTTTCCCCTCTACTTCCCATCCTCCATTCATTATCTGCTGATGCCACGTAAGCTCTACTTGATGTACTTCAATTTCCTCATCTGCAAATAAGCACCAGCCTTCCATCTTATTTCTCATGCTAGTGTAAGGATCAAAGGAGATTCGGTGAAGATAAAAAGCAGTCGAAAATATATAGCCCCCATAAAGTAAGGCGCAGTAAATATCTCTTAAAGAAGTTATTGCATAAAAGAACCTCTTGACAAATTAAAATATTTTAAATTGTTAAAAGATAAACTGAGACATATTTAGCATTTTGAGTTCATTTGAGCAAAAATCCATTCCAACTGGGCAGCGCCAAACCCGAAGTGGTTAGGCGGGCTCTGCCCATAGGAGCCAGGGGAAAGACTTATACAGAGAAAGTGTGGAAGCAGAATGGAAATTATTTGATTGGCTACAGCTTGTTTTTTTTGTGATTGGTTGTCCTGAGCATTTTGATTTCCTAACCTTGAGGCATTTACAGGCTTAGGTCGCCGGGGCATCAGAACTACATCAGTCTTAGGGCCTCTTTGTGTAATGAATTTAACAAAATAAAAACCTAAACATTCCAATCATGGGATTTCACAGGGGTTCTGTCAAATTACAAGTGGAATAGGATAAGGTGGTGCTTACGTATTAGGGGCATTAACACATTAAAAAATAATCGATCATCATTTCTACTATTCTTTTACAAAAATAGAATGTTAGAGCAAATGTATCATAAAAAAATATGGCCAAAAATATACCATATATAAAATGGACCTACTTTTTAGATTTGGGTGCTAGATAAAAATTAGGCAGTAATGTTAATTGTATAACTAAATATGATTTAATTTTATACTTTGTTAGAACATTCTATAAATAAATTCACAATAAGGATATAAAAAGTTCTTTAGCCCGTTACATTCCCTCTTTATGGCTTAGAAGATAATGGTCGCCATTGTCTAGTTTTAAGATCTTCCCTAGCATTCACCTATTAAATTCCTGAGCTCCTCATTTGCATTCATTTCCTTCTTCATTCTCCCCGCACCCCTCCCGGCTACAAGGCTTGCTGCTAACCCACCCAGCACCCCCCAGAGCCCAGTTTATGATCTCCACAGTCCTCCTAGCCTGCAGTCCTCGCTGCATTTCGACACAGCACACATACGGGCCCCAGGCTTCCGCAGCAGGCTATCACAAGACAACATGTGCTGGCCAGCCTAGGATCTCTTTCAGCACCAGAGGGAACATGCCCCACTCTGCACAGACAGTCCAGTCTTAAAAAAATATCTGCCAGATGTAAGGGTAGAGTTCAGGCACTGAGTTGGGGATGAAGATTCTCCATCCACTGTCTACCCAGCCACCACATTCAAACCTCCCAGGAGAGGAGGACAGGTGCCTAAACCCACTTTAGGTAAGTGTCTAATATTGTTAATCCCATGCAGATAGAATCTCTGGCTCCTGTCTTTCCCCCTCAGCATGCACATCCCTGTAGCAACCAATTTATCCAGATTCTCCCCAGAAATCTAGGGTCCCCATGAACTGCACAGATGGTGAAGGATGGAAAACCAACATACGCCCTGCAGGTGTCCCTGCATCTCCAGGACAGCAAGCGTCAGCTGTAGTTCTTGTTAAAATGAAAGGCCACAGGATAGAGGCACATACCTCACGAATGCAGAGAAACCCTGCCTCATCCTACCCACGTAGGGGACAAAGTGTTAGGACCGAATAGAGGAACAAATGTTAAATATTCAGGCACCACACTCCACATGAAAAAGCATCCTGCTTTAAACCAAGTTTGTACACGAAGTTCCTGTAAAGCATACATTTATGCCTTGGCTCTCATTCTGTTTTCTTGCTTGCTCTGAACACCCTTGTGGCTGTTCGTGTTCCATAGTCTCCTCATCTTATCCGTTCAGCCCACTAGCCAGTACTAACATACAACCTCGGCTCTCCTTGGGGACTAGCCTGGGTAACACTTTCCCAGTCCCATGGAGAACTAAGAACCCTCTTCCATGCTTCCCCTCTAGAAGCCTCCACCTAGTCTCCCCTGGTCCCACTCATGTTGCCACACGCTATGCTATTACACCAGCGCATCATAACACAACCTCACATATTCCCTTCAAAATCTATCTTAGAGCTTTCCAAATTACACACTCACTCTAGAAAGTATTTGATGGTCAACTTCTTGCTTTAAAAATCGAAAATTGGCAGGAAATGGCAGTATCTAGTAATACCAGAAAGCAAACACTATCCCTAGAGGAAAGAATGAGGTATCATCTAATACTGCTATCAAATTTTCAGGTCCCTAAACTCTGTAATTCTTCCCTCAAGGGATGGACTATGTTGCAGAATAGTATTTGGCTTTCTTCTGCGACTGGCTGGAAAAGTGAGTTCCCTTCCTAGAGGTCCAGTTTATTCTTAAATGGTCCAGCAAAAGATCTTATAGGCCAGACCTAAAGAAGAAACCATCTCGTCTTGTGTAACAAATTTCTTTGGTCTTTTCAGGAAAGTGAGGACATCTTATAGACTGAAGAAGACTTGGATGGGTTGTCAGGGGAGACCAGAGTTTAAAAACCAACTGAAAGTACAAAAGAAAAATTTAAGGACCACAGGCCACCATGGGAAGCCCTACACTGGACACACAGCATGAATTTTACTAGACTGCATTCATCCATTCATTCAACTCATGTGCCAGGCACTGTCCCAACTTGATCCCCACCTTGATCCAGCTGCCAGTAATTTATTAGAAGGTTTTGTTTAAATGCTAGCCTTCACTGGGGCACCTGGGTGGCTGTTGGTTAGGCATCTGACTCTTGATTTCAACCCAGGTCATGATCTCGAGGTCCTGGGTTTGAGCCCCAAGTCCCATGTCAAGTTCCACCATCAGCGGGGAGTCTGCTTGAGGATTCTCTCTCTCCTTCTGCCCCCCACCCCATGTGCTCTCTCTCTCTATTTTTTTTTCTCTCTCTCAAGTAAATAAATAAATCTTAAAAAAATAAATGCTAGACTTCACAGGAAGTAGTTACATTATTAAAAATTCTTGGTCACTTTTTCAGGGTTTTCCTAAGAATTGTGCTTAGGATCATGTGTACATCATTGGGGGATGAGACATTCTCCCATTTATAACACAGAAAAGGGGCTTCCTTTTAAAATGTCATTATTTTATATTAAAAACAGGAGACAGTTCTAGCTTCCTAAAGTTTATATTTCTGACAATATATTTTCACAAATACATTATTTCTGTTCTCCAGCAAACAAGTTTGTTTAAAGCAGACATAATATTACTTTACTGTTTCTTTAAAAGAAAAATAATCAGCTTATCTGCTTTTCCCTCATTTTTATCTTCTCCTCCACAAAAAAGAAAATTAACTCTGCCCCAAATCAATCCACTTTTTAAAATAGCTTATGTAGCCCTGAAATATTTGGACAAGTAGGTTTAGCTTGTGTGTAGGAAGCTTCAGATGGGTTATTAATGTTTTCAGTGTTTACTCAAAAGAGAGAGAGAGAGAGAGAGTTAATAATAAAGGGAGGAGTAAGGGAAAACCCACTTGAAATCACTTCTGCCCTCTGGGTGTGTCTAATAGGGAAAGTTTACTGCTCAATATGAAAGTCGACTTTCTGGTTGATGCTTTGCTAAGGTCAGATAGTTCCTGCACTGCTACAAAAAAGTTAATTTCCTGTTCCATTTTTCCTGAAGCATTTGTGCACTTGGCTAAATTAATGCTAGATTTTCCACCAGGGAAGAACTAGGCTTAGGGCTGAAACTATTGGAATACTATTATACTTTCTATTGCTTGTTAAAGAAACAGTGAAACATCAAGAGGAAACTCAATTGTGACAGTGCAGTTTTGGACTCCTAGTAACATTCTGAAACATGCATAACTTGACATTTGTGTAGCACATTATACTATAACTTTTTAATGAAAGAAGGAGTATTCCCCGTACTCACATTTATGTTGCCTATATGCATTCTTTTCCCTCAAGAGATGCCAAGTGCAGTGAAAATATTTTCATGACATTATCCTTTGGGATGTGTTAAATTAATTGAACACTGAGGTTATTAGACTGAAGTGGCTATAATGCGAGGTGGTCTAGGAAAGCAAACCAAAATCTAAGCCTGTAAATGCCTCAAGCTTAGCAAATCAAAACCTAAGGACAACCAATCAAAAACAGCCAACTAGGCTTTAAGCTTTAGCCAATCAATAATTGCCTTACCTTGCTTGTGCCTTTTCTCTATTAAAGCCTCTCCCTGAGCTCCTGATGGGGAGACACTCCTAACCACTTCCAGTTTGGTGCTGCCTGACTAGAATCGATTTTTGCTCAAATAAACTCTTAAATTTTCCAATATGCTTTGGTTTATCTTTTAATAGATGTGGTAATGTTGACTCCCTCGCCTTTTATAATCTCAATGCTTTCCAAAACATTCTGAGCAACAGTGTCTACCTTGACCCCATGACATCTCTGCAGCATATATTTCCATCCTTATGCCGTAGTCTACAAAAAGAAACCAAAGAAGTCACTTGTCCATGGCTACTCAACTCTTCAGAATTGGAACTGGGCCCCTATTAGTTCTTTTTTCTTTTAAGTTTTTGTTTAAATTCTAGTTAGTTAACATATAAGGTAATATTGGTTTCAGGAGTAGACTTTAGTGATTCATCACTTACATACAACACCCAGTGCTCATCACAACAAGTACCCTCCTTAACACCCATTAGTTCTTTTTCTCTTTCTTTTTCTCTTTTTCAGAGAGTGAGCGGGGCACAGCAGGATCTGCCTCAGATACACTGACCTTTAACAGGTGTACCAGCACCCCAACACTTTTCCTCATGTCAAAACCAGGAAGAAACACCAGGACCCGGGAGCAATATTACTATTAATAAATTCTCTTTTCTCCCCATAGATTATTTACTATTATGAGGCTTTTCCCTTGCCTAACTCTCCCAGACTGGTCACTTTTCCCAGATCCCTCTCTTATGCATAGTCAGAATATACTTAGGACAGCAGATATGAGTTTTGATTTGTCAAAATTAGCTCTGAGGTGTGTTATAAGAAATTGGCTATGAAAAGAATTAAAATATCAAAATTAGTGAATAATTTGCACTTTATAAATCAGGGAAGATGTGCTGCATTCCTACTACTTGTAGCTGAACACTTTCTCGAGCAGGAGGGGAAAGAAGTATAATGCATCTGGGAAAAACCAGTGGAAAGCTTGCATTTGACTTATTGAGAGGTGTCAGAGAGAAAATTTGAAGACTGCTAGCATAGAACATGCTACCTTAAACATTTGCCTAAGCAGAATATAATGAAGAAAGCACATATGCTGATGATCAAAAACAGGAACTACATATGTGCATTCTTGAAAAAAAATATAATACAAGCCCTTTATAGTGCTTGTTTTTGAGGTCAAAGCTTAAATCCAGCTTCTGTGGGCAGGAAAAACACCAACATTTACTGAACACAAACCCTGGTCAGCCACCATGCTTGGTGTTTTCAGACACATAATCAATTCTCACACATCAGGCTTAGTTAGCTCCATTTTTCCAGTGAGAAAATTCAGAGTTTAGAAATCTAGGTAAAATCTGCCTATGACCTATACTAGTAAATGACACAGTTAGAATTTGAACCATTTTGCACCAAAAGCCATGTTTGTTCCACAATATACCTATGTTCTCTTAGACTTTTTGTTCAATATACTTAAAAGATTGGAGGTCAGAAGACTTGATGGAGAGAGTTAGGTCTATTCCCAATATGTAGGGGTCTTGGCCCCCCCCCCCGCCAGAAGGTGACCAATTGGGATGCACTATAGGCAAATTGGCAGGGTTCCATCAAGAGTCCCCAAGTAAGGATTAGAGATACCAAATGTAGTTATATTTCCGAACACATGATTGGGCCCATTTTGCTCTTCCAAGTCCATGTGTTCTTCTTAATAATTATTTTGTTTCATCTATTATTTTGGGTCATAAGTGAATTAGCTCCTCTTAGTGAATTTAACTGAAAGTTAAATAACTTTTTTTCATTAAGATGCTTATATATGGCAAAGACTCAATTTATAGTTTATTATATTCCTTTTTAACCCTGTACATAAGTCTAGATGTTTAGTTTTACATTTTGAACAAAGTGCAAACATTGACAAAGTACTATTTACCATATAAATTTCCAACTTTGGTATAGTTTCTGTTAGAGAACATAAATCCTATTTTAGAACATGAGCTCATCCTTTTAGTGAGAATGGCTCCTTAGAAAAAATATCCAAAGGAAATCAAAGGGAAAAATGAAACCAAACATTTCTTTCACCCCAAAAGGCCACAGACTGGAAGTTGATAACAGGAAGCACTTTTTATAATGTGAGTGTATCTAGTGGTTTCCATTTCAGAGGGTTTATGTGAGTTTCCAATTCCATTAAAATGAGAAACAGAATTGCTTAGAGGGAGAAAGAAACAGAAGCTATTGCCACTCTCTTGAAAAAAAACGACAGAGAATGACACCCATAAACTGATTAATTCTTTGATTCATAGGAAATTTAACATAACCTGCTTAAATATGGGCTTCATCAAGACTTCATTAAAATTTATCTAATGTAAGCAAATTTGAATTTGTTTAAAATTCTCTCAGTATGAACAATTTTTCACCCATGTGATATTTCATTTTAAAAATCTAACACAGCCCTGATCAACTATCTCAAAGAAATCCACAGGCATTAAATGCTCATCAGGCAGCCCAACCAATTCTATGAAAGTCACATACCTGTTAGTATGCTGACATCATCTCCTGAGAGCCTACTGTGCATAGTCCCCTGTATTTAGAGTCCCATCAGCATACTTTTAAAATACTTACCTTCAAATATGGTTAAAATATAAAAACACATAAGAGGAAAAGCTCAATTTTTAGTAGAATTAATCTGTTAAAAAATGGGAATTGCTTCATAGGAAGAGAGGTTAGATGATGCTGACCAAGAAGCCAAGAGAGATGGGAAGTAATTAGAAAGCCACATTGGTTGGGAAAGGATCTTCTCCTTCTCCTCCCCCTCCTCCTCTTTCTTCTTCTTTTTTTAAAAGTTTTATTTTATTTATTTGAGAGAGAGAGAGAAAGCATGCTCATGAGCAGAGGGAGAGGGACAAGCTGACTCCACGCTGAGTGCAGAGCCCAACGTGGGGTGTGATCCCATGATCCTGAGATCATGACCTGAGCTGAAATCAAGAGTTGGCCACTTAACTGACTGAGCCACCCAGGCACCCCCGTCCTTCTTTTTTAAATATGGTAGATACTTGAGATCTCTTTAGGATAAAGATCCCAATGAGACAAAAAAGCTGAAGAGAACAGGAGAAATGGATAATTGAAGCAGATTCAATGTAAAAAATGGCAGACAATTAACATTAGCTACAAGTATGAGAAGAGATGGTACAGGAAGGGGTTCAAGGGATAATGGTACAAGATAAAGATGGGGTGGAGAATCAGAGAGCTCAACAAAAATAAAAAAGAGAAGGAAGGAAGACTTCCTCTCATTTTTTCATCTCTGCTTTAAAGTAGGCTTTCTCTGATCCCCAAAGTCATGATTCATTCATTCATTTATTCATTGACTAGGTATTTATTCAGGGCTCACTACGTGTCAGAGACTGTTTTGGCACTGGGGCCAGAAGCAGTAAACAAGTTAAATCAAGTACTTGCTCTTAAGGAGCTTATATTGTATGTAGGGAGAAAAACAATAAACAAATATATATATATATATATATATATATATATATATATGCAGAGTCCAAAATCTTAACCTCTTTCCTCTACTCCCCATCCAGTTCATCTCTCCACATCCTCAACTACAGCATATCGTTAACCCCAGCATCTTAAACTTAAAAAATACATAAAAATTTAAAAAGATTCAGCCCAAACCTTGCCTACAGATAAGCAGGCCTGACTCTGACTGACATAACAGCTTCCCCAAGTTTTGTCTTGATTCTAAAGGCTCATTTTAGTAAAAAGACAACAGCAGAGACACAGGAGGAAAGGGAGAGAAACTCAACAAGAATTTCCACTCAGATGCTCCTTACCCAGGTACTCATGTTCACTGAAGCAGTTATTTATTGCGTGCCTACTTTGTGAAGGCCAAATGTTAGGGTCTGTTAGGGACTGCAAGGATGAGTAAATCCTCAAGGAAATTATATAATAGTTAATATTTATTGAGCACTTTCTATGTGTCAGCCACTTTAAGTGCTCCACAAGATTTATCTGATTTAAGGCTCATGTTAGCCTTGTAAGGTAGGTGATAATATATCCATTTTGAGGTGAGAAAATGAAATCCTGAAGAGATCAAGAAATGTGCCCAAGGTAGCAAGGTAACAAGTGCTATTAATTTGACTCCAGAGCTCATGTGCTGAACTACTCTGCCTCCCCAATTTTATTAGTTTCCTTGGGCTGCCATAACAAAGTACCACAAAATGGTGGCTTAAAATAACAGAAATGTATTGTCTCAAAATTCTGGAGGCTAGATACCTGAACACAAGGTGCCAGCAGTGCCGTGCTCCCTCTGAAAAAGGTAGGGGATGTCTTCCTTGCCTCTTTCTAGCTTCTGGTGGTTTGTCAGCAATCTTTGGGGTTCCCTGACTTGCAGCTGCATACTCCAATCTCTTTCTTCATGTGCCTCCCATGTGTCTCTATCTTCGTTTGACTGTCTTCTTACAATAGCAATCATATTGGAGTACGGGCCCATGATACTCCAGTGTGACCTCATACTGACTAATTATATCTATGACAATCATATTTCTGAAGAAGGTCACATTCTGAGGTTCTGGAGTTAGGATTTCAGCATATCTTTTTTGAGGGGAATATAATTCAACCCATAATGCCAATGAATGGAGAGAGTATATGGAAACAGAATGGATAGTATATGAAAATAGAATGGACATAGTATACAGAAATAGAATGGAAATAGTAAATGGAAATAGAATGGCGATATTATACAGAAATAGAATGGAGAACATATGGAAATAGAGTGGAGATAGTATACATAAATAGAATGGAGATATTATATAGAAATAGAATGGAGAGTATTTGGAAATAGAATGGAATATATGTAAATAGAGAGGAGATAGTATGGGAAATAGAATGGAGACAGCCAGAAAAACACAGGTCTTAGTCTAATCTTATCATCATTATCAACTCCATTTGTTACTCTGAGAGGCACTTTCTTTCTGTAAGCTTCATTTTTCTCACTTATAAAAGAAAGATCTTGAACCTAATGATCTCCAACTTGTTTCCAGTTCTACATTCTCATGTTTCTTCATTTCTAAATAATTATAATGAAAAATAGGTTTTATTAGGGATGCTCAAACACATCAAGTCATGGAGATAAGGTTTGCCGCTAAGAGGAGGTGAAATTCCAGTTTCCAGAATGCTTTAAGAATGTTTGTGAAGATTTCTAGAGGTATCGATTAGCACACACTTGCTGGAGGTGCCTCCAGGCAAAGGCGGAGATGGTGGCATTTGGGAACAACGGTATGGCTTGCTTATGGATTACAAACAAACGCAGAGTGGGACATAAGACCAGAAGAGTATGTTGGAACATACTAGGCATGAGAGGGGTGGATTCTACTCAATTTACCGGGTTTAGTATGACAACTACTGAAGGCTATTTAGGAGAGATGCTATAGGAGTTATACATAGATGGCTTTGAATGTGCAGTAGATTGAAGGGGAACTAGTCAGGCTACTGAAAATAGTCTAGGTTAGTGGCAATGAGGACACAACTTTAAGATTGTGAAGATAAACTCTAAATATTTGGAATATTAATTAGTTATTATCTGGGTTCATTTGGGGGACTTGGGAAAAACCCACTTTATACCAGTCATACAGGCTTGTTCTAAGGTGATACTAACTAAAATTACTTAGTATAATAAAGGACCAAATGTGCATCGTGGTCTCAGAGACAAATCAGAAGGCAGAGCTAGAAAAGGAACAGTATGTCTCAAGGCACTATATAAACCACAAAGAGGACATCTAGGAATCGGCCAGAAAGCCAGGGAAATGGAGAACAGACTGGGAAGCAATATACGAGTTGAGTTGGGTTGAAACAAATGGTTCTGAATAAGGGTTGTGAACAAGGCAAGAATGTTGTGGCCTTTACGCAACATTATAAACATAAATATAGTTAGTACTGCTGAATTGTACACATAAAAATGACGAAGAGGGTGAATTTTATATTTTGTGTTTGTTACCACAATTAAATTTTTTTTAAAAAGGTAACAATCAAAAAGAGAAAAAGAGAAACCTGAAAAATGTTGTGGCCTTTCTAATTTAGAGCTGGCCATATGGATCAGTGACAGGCCTACAGATTTAGTAAGGAGCCAGGCCAGGTGGATTAGGTGGGGGCAAGGTGGAGAGAAAGAGCAAGTAATATCAAATATAGGTTTCTAGGTTTAAAACCTATTAATTCAGGATGATGGGGGATAGGGGTTTCCTATTCACAGAAACATAGAGGTCAAGAGGAGTCATTAATTTGGGTATGAAAATTTTGAAAGTAAAACATTTGAGTTTTCATAATTCTTATCACTCCTCTATAAAAGATAGCAAGAAATTGGAGATGCACATCGGGGCTTCAAGAGTGAAATCCAAGCTAGAAATATACCTGATAGGTTATCTGTACAGGTTGAAAATTAACAGTGTACAAAGTCAATACAATCACCAAGGGAAAGTATAAAACAAGACAACTGAAGGCCCAATACACTAAATTTGGCAATGTCTAACTTTAGCCTCAGAGGAAATGTACCCTGAAAGGAGACCACCAGTTATCCATAGAGATCAGAAAATAATCCCATTGTGTCATGGAATTCAAAGTTTCAAGAAAGAGTTGTTGTCTAATAGTGTAAGATGCTTCAGAGAAGAAGGATGTGGATTGAAAATAAATCATTCCATCTGATAGCCAAGGGGGCACTGAAGACAAGTTTTGGTAGAAAAGCCCAAATGAAAAGGAGAAGGGATGGATAGGGGTGGCCAGGAAGTGAATCCAAAGAGAACCAGCCACAGCTTCTCTGAGGGAAACAAGAGAGGGGAGCACACTGGGTTAAGTGGATTGCCAGGTACAAAGAAAGCTTATTGTTATCAGTTATGAGTATGTTTACTGGCAGAAGACATGGTCCAAAGGAAAGGTCTGAAATAGCGTATTGTAATGAAGAGAGAATAACTCTGGAACTAGTTCTAGAAAACTTGGAAAAGTGTTCAAGAACACAAGAGGAAAGTAAGATTTGGCAAAGAAGAAGCTTTGGGAAACAGCCTTGCAACTGGATGCCCGACCTCCAGTCCATTCTGCAATATGTGTTCTGGAATGTTCTCGACAACATAAATCTAGTTATGCCACTTTTTGCTTACCACTCTTCAGGGGTTCCCTGCTGCCTTCAGAATAGGATCCAGGCTCTCTAACATGCCCACATTTCCACATCTAGACCCTGCTGAATTTCCTACCTGATTTCCTTGCCTTTCTGATCTGCTCCCCCCAAAACATCACACACACACACACACACACACACACACACAAATACCTTGAATCCTCCAAATCTATCATTTAATTTCTTCTTTGCATATGTGGCATTTTCTGCTTGTAATACATTTCTCTTTCCCCACCCTTTCTAACTCCTGCTCATCTTTCAAAATGCTCTATTAAAGTTATGGATTCCCCAGCATTGATTTAACTACTGATCTGTCTTACAATGCCTTTTATTTCTGTGCCACCCGTGCCTCATACAGTGTCTGGCACAAACTGCTCACCAGATAGTCACTGAAGGAATGAAGAAAATGAAAGAATGAACTGAATTAGGAAGACAAAGGGTAAAGATGAAGTGAGAATTTTTTTTTAATTTAGAGAACTCTCAGTAAGATAATTACAAACATTTCACTTAAAGAGAGTGATGCCATTTCCCAAGAGTAAGAGCACATTTTTGACATTTTCTGTGGCTTTTGGAAAGCAACATTAGCATAACTACTGTATCACATACCCCTCTGGTGGACATTACTTGCGGCATGGTTGTGGTAAGCCATGGACACAATTTTTACTACCATAGCCATCACAGACCTGGGAGTTCCTATGCGCCATACTGATTGAGAAGGGGGAACCACCTTTGCCCTGACAGGACTGCACCCACTGAGGCCCTGGCTTGCCCAGTGGCCACCCTGAGAGTCCAGGTAACAATACGCGGAAGTAGCACGGGACAACTCTAACAATGGAAGACAGAAGAAAGGAAAAGCCAAGAGATAAATTGCTTGTCCCTCCTGCCCCTTCCCCACAATGCTTGTTCTGAGATGCAGAATTTAATACAGCCTCTCTGGTTATGTCTCTCATAAATGCACCCATTTGTCTTTGCTCTCCTTGTTCCTTTTCCCCCCTACTCTTGCATCCCTGAGATTGCAGCATCTAATGAAGTGTTAGCATGTAAGTGCTTGCCCCAGGTTCTGTCTATAGAAAACCTGGGCTTAACAAGCAATTTTTAGAAATTTTCAAATGTTAAATATATTATGCATTATTGGAGACACAAACTACGTTAAATAGAGCATATTTGTATGAAAACATTCAATTATTTGCATTGGATTATTGTTGTATACCGGGAAGAATAGTTGTAGAGAGTAGTCACTTAAGGAGAATGGAGAGTCCAGAAGAAATGGAGAATGAATAGTCAAGCAACAAAGAACTACTAATTCTCCTTGCAGAGTATCAACAGGAGATAATCAGTAACACATGGCTACGGTGAGTATAAATGTATTCTCCAAATAGTAAAGTTTCCATTAAAGGAACATATACTAAAGATGTATATTAAGCATATTTTCTTCCATTGTGTCTGTTTATCATTTAATGTGGTTCCTATGTTGTGAAATGTTAAAGTGCTAGATTCCAGGAAAACAAATAAATCTACTGAGTGATCTACTTCAGTGAAGACAAATGGAATTGTCTTCAGCTTACACATTAAATTGAAATGATTTTAAGACATGGCAGATTAGTAGCCAAAATTCAAACAACTAAAGTTGGGAGAAAACCCGGAAGAAATGACAAAAGTACAGCTGCTTAGCAAGGTCCTTTGGAAAGTTCAAACGGAAAAAAGAATTAAAATTTGGCCAGAAGAGGGAGAATACTCCCTCACTACGGAAAGTTGGCATATACTAGACCATGATCTCAATCTGTATTGAAAACAGTTTTAGACAATGAACCAAGTCCCAGCTGTAAAGGTGTTAAGGGCATAGTCAGTCACCCACCTTTAAATTTCTGCTACTACAGAACACTCTGTTGCTAGGCTGATGAAGTACAAAAGGTCTTCTCTTGGAAAGAACCGCAACCAAAGAGACTGGGGAATAGTTACTGCTCATTCACGAAAGTATGAAAACTATGATTCAAGAAAGACTCTGTGAGTGTATTTTAGTTTCTGAATGTTTATCCCTACAGCATTCATCGAAACTCTTTTCCAAATGTCATCACATGGATTCTTTCATTAAGATTTTGTTTTCCTTTTACAGATTTATAAATCCAAGCCCAACTTATACTTCCTGGAGGAGCAATTAAAGTTTAAATGCATTGCTTTTTAAGCATTTTGTTTATTCTTAGTATTTCTTTAGGTCTGAATATCTGCAGGGGATCAGGATTTTTCCCAGACAAATGTGCACACACATATACACAATATTTTGTGTGAAATGTCTGCGTTTGGTAGTCATCTTATAAATCCAAATAATTCCTGGAGTCCATGAACCTTAGGTCAAAATCAGTTATTTTAAGTAACTTTAAAAATCACTTTAAAATGGATGGATATCAGTAAGGGAAAGCCCTAGAAAAATGAACATTTTGGTTTGTAAATAAAATACCAAAACCTAAAATTTCTAGACAGAAACAATGCTTCTTCTATAAAAGCTAATTTTAGGTCTCGAGGAAAATCTACACAAGCATCTCATCAGTGATTTTTTTTTATTATGTTATGTTAATCACCATACATTACATCATTAGTTTTTGATGTAGTGTTCCATGATTCATTGTTTGCATATAACACCCAGTGCTCCATGCAGAATGTGCCCTCTTTAATACCCATCACCAGACTGACCCATCCCCCAACCCCTCCCCTTGTTTTTCAGAGTCCATAGTCTCTCATGGCTCATCTCCCCCTCTGATTTCCCCCCTTCATTCTTCACCTCCTGCTATCTTCTTCATCAGTGATTTTTTTAATGAACTTCATAAGGTAGCTCATTTTGAGAATGATCCATATATATTGATCCCAAAGACATTTGTTTTTTCACTTTAACTATCTTACAGAATATTTAATCCTTAAAACTGTATTATTATTTCTTTTTTTTTTTTGGAACATGTATTACAAGGAGAACTAAGTTATATCTGGTTTTAACTACCTTCCACATGATTCTTTCTAGTTTCCTTTCTATCTCTAATAAAAACTGGCTCTAAACCAATGGCTGACACAAATTAGTTAAAAATAGAGATACATGACAAATGTTTGGAAATTGACTTTTTATATCCATGGGCTTTTGAATTATAATTGTGAATTTAGAATCTTGTTTATGATTAAAATATTAAGATTATGAATGATTTGGGGGGAAAATCATGTGATTGGCATTTTTTTGGGGGGGTGAAGAAAATTCTAGAGTGAATGTTTTACACAAGCAGCCAATAAGTTTCAGATGGTTTATAAGTAGCAGGAGATCCAAAGCTGCAATGGAATTTTCTGTGACAGCCTACAAATAACAGTTAACATATGCCTGTGTTACAGGCAAAAGCAGGAGTCACATAAAGTCAAGCAGGGAGTAAGAAGAGCTGTAAGTTAATGAATAAAAAACCTTTTTGTCCAAAAATTTTAGCACCAATTTTTACTCCTTACTTAAAAAGCAAAGCTACCCCAAAAAAAGAAAAAAAAGAAAGAAAAAAGAAAAGAGCAAAACCATTTCAACTACTTTTAAAGAAACTGTATTTATTAATATTGGGGAAAAAAACAAGAAGTGATTTTCCAAGTCACAGTTTATACCCATTAGAAATTTGATGTATTAAAAATGCAAATAAAAATTAATGCTAGTACAAATGAAGAAAAAATACAGATCCTTCAGTGATGTTAGAACATTCAATCACTGACTCGCACTTGCAGTTGGAGTTTCATCTGGAAGTGTTTCTAGTTATATTATCTGCTGTTCTTTGTCATGTTTCTTGACATTGTTGATAAACTAAGTCACTCACAAGGTTTAAATTTTTTTTTGTTCTAACCTATTGTATTGTATTTCAATAAGTTCTTACAGTTGTGGTTTCCACCAGTTGTTATCAGAGCCTTGAACTTACTTCGATTTCAGCACCAGTGCTGTGGTAGGACCCAGGTGGGTATATCAGGTCATCCTGCTAGCCCTGTGGTCTGCCTACACACCTCTGAGCAGCGCCATGTTTCCTGTGCATTGATGGCAAGCATGCCCACCTTACCTATCTCACAGCCTTATGAGTCTAAAGGAAATACATAAAGGAGTTCTTGAAACAAGATGGTAGTAGTGCTGGAGGTGTTAGAATTTCAACAGGAAATTCTGCTCCAAACAATAACCACAATCCTAGGCTCTACCTAAATTTACTGCATATATAAGATAGTACTTACAGCTTCCTAAATTATCTTGCTATACCTCTTGCTGGAGCACAGAAGTCAGTGGCTTTGCTGCCATGAATTTTTTCATGTGTGCTTTTCTTTTTCCTTTTTCTTTTTCAGGCTGGATTATTTTAAAGGTCATCATCTCATTGATAGGCATGAACAGAGTGGTATATTAAAATAGAAATCCTGTGGAGTTTTTTGTGTGTTTGTGTTTTTTCCAACACTTCACAAAATTAGTAAAGTTAATTAGAACAGTAATATTCGTAATAGTATAGTAATATTAATAATTGTAAGTATAGAATAATCAATATTTCCCAAATTCTATAAACAATAAAATGCAGGGTATCAATTCTTTTGAGGGAACATATTATACTATTCCTTTAAATGGTTCAGAAATAAATACGTTGCTTTAGAAATATCTTCACCAATGAAAAATCGATTTAATCAATTATAAAATGGCATTCTGGAATATCTTTGAGTCTGGAATGGTCTGGGCACTCATGCTGACTTCCTTGAGGAAACACTCAACGTTGATCAAATTTTATGAATCTTTGGTTTACGTCCCTGAACTGGAAAACTTCAGATCTCTCAGAATTCTAATACTTTAGAAAGAATTCACATCACTCCCACCAACTCCAAATTGTCTATTTCATTCAGCTGAAAAGAAGTGAAACTCTTAAGAGAGGAGATAAAGGCCAGGCCTTTCTAGAAGTAAATATAAGAAGCTGAAGCTAACACGTGTCTCACTGTCATAAGGTCACTCTCTGGGCCGTTGTATACTCTGGATCCCTTTCAGATCTCATGGAGGTTAATTTTAGTTTTACAGAAAGGACAGAGAGAGGCAGACTGCTATCTTTACAGAAAATGTCAAGGTTAAGCTCGTGACCATCTTACCTTTCCGATTTCCTGTGCATTACCGGAGGGAAGGAAGCACGGTTTGTCCGGGGAGAATCCCTTCTCGCATCTGCTTGTCTGGGTTTCGGGGGGTGTGTTCGGGTCAGCCCCAGGGCCAGCGGCTGTGAGCTTCCTCGACCCTCGGAGTGTCAGGGTCTGGTAGAAGAGACAGATTGCCACCACCAAGCCCACCAAGAAGGGCCGGGGACAAAGTCGCCGACGACAAGGGAACACTGGACGACAGACCATGACCAGTTCAGCTTCACTTGGCCCCTGTCCACGTTGTCGAAAAAGTCATAGCAGCTATTTTTTGTCAGCATGAAAAATACAGATCAGCCTTCTTTATCCACAACTGAAATCAAGATCGCTCCATCCCCGCTGAAGAACTTTCCGAAGGGTTCATGCCAAAGAATCATAGGTCCCGAAAGTGTGAAGCGGTTAATAAGATCCCTTCCATGGATGACAGTGAAAAGTGGCTAGCCTGGGTTTAAAAAAAAAAAAAAAAAGACATCCAAATAATAATAGTTGTAACTAATAAGCTGAGCGTACCCCAGGCTGCCAGACTGTTGCCTCCGGTAATGCCTTATTTCCACAACATCCTTAAACTCACAGCAAAGACTTCACAGGAGAAAAAGAAAACAACCCCAAAGTCAATCTGGAGCCTTGGAAACAGCACTGAAGAGCGCAATAGGCTAAAACCAAAAGTGCCTGTCGCCCCGCGGGATGCAGGCCAGCTCGCCTCAGCGCTTCCTCATTTCTTCTCCGGGTTCAGAGCAGTCCTGCTTTCAGCCTTTCGTGTTTTCTTCGCTGCTTCCCTTCCTCCAGTTTTAAATTGCCGCTGTCCCGTAAGCGTCCACGGCTTTTAGCAGGAAAAGGGAATGCCCGGTGTGAATGGACGTGGTGACTGTTAGGGTTCTGCTTGTACTGGTTTCATTCCGCGTCAAGTTCAAAGTTCTATGTACTTACTCAGTTTTCATCCTTTTAGCCAGAAAAAAAAGTTGTCACGATACCCTAATGGACTGCTGACCAAAAGCCCTCGGAAGGAAACAGCCAGTCGTGTGACTCCAATTCATCTCCCCCGCGCGGACGCCCAGCCGCAGGCACGCCGCGCCCCGCGCGCCGCGTCTCTCCCGGCCGGGAGCTGGGCCCCGGGACCGCGGCCGCACGCGCCGGCGGGGCGGGGCGGGGCTACGGCCTCGCGCGGTCAGCTCCCCCGCAGAGAAATGGTGGGCTTCCCCAGCCTGAGGACCGCGCCTCTCACTGCCCTGGAAATGTGCCTGCCTCCCCGGAGCTGCAGAATTTTAAATACACATTTGATCTTTGGCGCCCGGTGTCATCTCTTTTCCTTAGTACTGCATTGGAAAAACAAATAGCCCTTCGTCAGATGATGACAAAGGTCGAGGATGAGAGGAAAGCAAACTCCGGGCGTGAATTGGAAGGATCTTTACTCGAGGGAATTGTGGTCACCCTTATGGGGGATAAAAGGGTCCCAGGTATTGTCTGGACCGCAGAACTTGAAAGCCTGAGTATGTACCAGGATAACTGAAGTCATCTTTCTGCTTTGGTACCTAACTCCTATCACTTACTGCTCCTTTCCTGGGCTAATGGCTAAGTCTTTCAAAGGCTAGTTGCCTGATACTTTTTGCTCCTATAACAAGTGGATAGTAGCAGGTAATTTTGCTTTGCGGAAAGGGATAAAAAGATACACATCAGGCTTGTCCACAATTCAACTCAACCTAATGCTATACACAACGCCACAAGGACAATTCTGTAGGGAAATTCTGCAAACTCCATCTACTTTTGCTGAGTCAGCCGAGGGACAGCCAAAAAGAAAAGCAATCTGTCCAGTGCCTGTTGCTCACCTCTTCCCGCTCTTGCTTTGCCAACTCTGGATACCCAGGACTGGCTTATTATAATCATAGCAGACATTCTTCAAAAGCTCTGAACCTAAGTAGCTTTTCTAACGCAAACTCTTTCTTGTGGGCTGAGGTTCTTCTGTGAGCCCACACCCCTGAAATGATCCCTTCCGTCTGTCATGCTCCGGTCACTTATATTTTGTGAGACGGAGCGCCCCCTAGGGGTGCCCTGCTATTAGAGATCCAGGGAAATGGGCATCTATGGTTCCTTACTTGAAAGAAACTACTTTATAAAACAGATTAATTAAAGCTTTACAGAATAAGTATTCACACTAAAGCTAGATTCTTGCATATATCCCCTATGGTGTGTTTAATATTATTTGACTTATAGATTTAGAGTCCTCAATCCCATGACAAATGAAGAAGTATAAAAAAAAATGAAGTGACACTTGACTTTTAGAAGCCAAGAGAGCTTTAAGAGAAATGGCTGAACAATAATGTTGGAAGGTATAGTTTTAGTGGATGCAATGTGATTTGAGAGATACTAGGAATTATGAAATCTTTAAATTGCAAGTGTTCCTGTGTTGATGAAATTGAGTGAGATAAATTCTTTACTAGGAGAAAAGGAATGGACATGCATTTCTATTAAGGCAAAAAGTGTGAAAAACAGAGTTTGAGGAATCTGGAGGGTCATTTTTATATATCATTAAATTGTTGATATAGTGTCTTTGGGCTGGGAAACATGGAAAACAACAGCATAATTTTTTAGCTAGACTTTAAGTAACAGGAATCAGAACGAAAGTGGAAAATTAATGTTCTAGAAATGACACCGGTGGCTTGAAAAACCCAATTCCCTGTTTCAACCACTGAGTCTGAGGGTGTGGGAGAGGATGGCAATAGATAAATAAATAAATATTAGAGTAAACCCAGTGTGGATAGTAGCATGATGCTGCGTCTTAACTGTCTTTAAACAAGTGATCTGTGAAATGAGGATACATATGCCTTCTTTGAAGTGTTGTTGGCATGCCAGATGATATAATGTATGGAAAGCACCTAAGCATTCTGTGTACATGTGTTGGAAGAATGCATGCTGAATGCATGTCTGTTATGTTTTGGATGCTGAGGCTGAGCTCAGTCTGGATTGGTGTCAGACACACAAACAGATAATTATCAAATAATGGACCTCTTGGAACCCAGAAGCCCCCACAGCAAACATGAGCACTTAGTATGTTCTCTTTCCTCTATTCTGTGAGATGGAGGTTGGCGGCAGATGCTGGTTTGGGAGAATGAGAGCAAGAGTGGGATGAGCGTGAGCAGTAGGTGGAGACAACAAGTAGTGGGTATTCATGGCCCAGTTGTGATGGAAGGCTAAGTAGGAGCATGTGTTAGAGTCCGAAGGCGTCAGAACAGGGAACAATGAGACAGAGTAAGCTGCTTCAAGCAAGGGGAGTGGGAGGGTGACATGCTGTAAGACTACGCATCTATGGGTTCTGGCAGTGTTTCAGACTGTTCTTGTACATGTGATTTCATAAAGTACCCCTTCTACTTGATCATTTCAGTATTCAAGGGTCTGTATTTAAGCAGCATCAACCTGGGACAATAGAGTGACAGACCTTTTAGAGTTCCGTCATTTCAAGGGTGGACAAAACAGAACAATCTTCCTCCTTAAGCCTCTCCAACACAAAATATACTTTTCCATCACATGTATGTTCCATTTTGGGATTTTGGTATGGAGTATGGGGTGAAAGGAGAGGGTGAATTTAGTGATTGTTGAAGCAGGTATTTTTAAAATGTATTTTATTTTTCAAACTAGACTCAAGTTTCTAGATGAATCAACAGTCCAGATAGACCAAATCCTGTAAACTAGATGCTTTTCATTTTAAATTGACCAGCATTTCTGAGCATGCAGATCACCTGGAGATTCCATAGGACAACATTTGGTGCTGCCTTTTTAAAATGGGACATATGTCTCTAGCTCTCCATAATTCTCAACTGGTTGCTTTACTTATTTTTCACAATTTTCTTTCTGTATAAGCACTTTGAATTTGCTTGCACTAGAACGAAGATGACTTTTATATTCTTTACTGTAGTCTAGTGACTAGTGTACTTGTGTCGTTTTACAGTATAAACGGCTTTGTAACAGAAACTATTTTACTCATCACCATATCCTTACAGCATCTAGTAGTGTCTCCTGGCAAGTGATTTAAAAATTCCTATTTGTGGAGGTTTATACATAATAGATTTAAATATTTTCCATACTATTTCCATTTTTCCCACAGGAAATATTTCACATCTTGGTAACATGAAACACAGCAGGGGCAATTTTGTCCCCCAGGAGACATGTGGCAAAGTCTAAAGACATTTTTAGTTGTCACAACTTGCAGGCCCAGGGGGATGCTCCTGATATCTCGTATGTAGATGCCAGTGATGCTGCTAAACATCCCACAAGGCACAGGGCAGCCCTCCACAACCAAGCATCATCCGGTACGAAATGTCAAAGCACTGAGGTTGGAAATCAAAGAATAGTTACTGCATAATTTTTATATGTGGCTACTTGATTGTCTGTTACTTAAGTTAGAATAGTGTGTACCTGTGCAGCTTGTGGTAATGACATTGGGATTTTAACCACTTCCCGAATGTGTAATTATACCACTCCTTCAAATAAATGCAACTTTGCCCATATAATTCCCTTTGAGCCTCCCAGATTTGCTTTTAAGATTAGCATCCTCTAAAATATATATGGAGATATATGTATACACACACACACATATATATATCCATATTAATGTGCACATTCTAAAAGAAGGAAGGAAGGAAGGAAGGGAGGGAGAGGGGAAGGGAGGGAAGGAGGGAAGGAAGGGGAGAAAGAGAAAGAAGAAAAGAAAAGAAAGAAAGAAAGAAAGAAAAAAGAAAGAAAGAAAGAAAAAGAAAGAAAGAAAGAAAGAAAGAAAGAAAGAAAGAAAGAAAGAAAGAAAGAAAGAAAGAAAGAAAGAAAGAAAGAAAGAAAGAAAGAGGGAGGGAGAGAGGGGGAGGGAGGGAGGAAGGGAAAGAGAAAAGAAAGAAAAAGAAAAGATAGAAAAAAGAAAGAAAGAAAGAGAAAGGAAGAAAAAGAAAGAAAAGAAAGAATCACTTCAATCAGTGAGCACAAGGTGGCTGGCAAACATTTAATCCAATGAATTACACTATTTGTTTTACTTTTTTTAGGGCACAAATTTATACCTTGGCGTGGAGCCAGAATTCCTGTTTTTATCTATCATTCTATAAAATATGAACAAATTTGGCTTTCATTTGTTATAACATAGTCTCAAATTATGTTCTTTAACTAAATTAGAAATCTCATTATCTTCTCTGTAAACCTGCAATATAATATTCTATGGAAACCATAATACATTCAAAAAATTGTTGCAAGATAGTCACATAATTTGGTTTCTTTTTTTAAATGTAATTACAATTCAACCATCCATTCTTATTTTCAGAAAGTGAAAGGTATTTTGAAATTTTTACAGCATCAAATTTACTACCTAAAAAACTGATGTTGTTTAATGGGGGATGGAAGGGAGGTAGGTTTTACCTTATCACTCCAAGGAAGGCTGGTAATCATCGAGCTAATCTGGGGTAAAGACACATTCATTGATACAGTATGGCTCTTTGGTCACATATATACCACTTAAATTCAAAAGATTACTCCTGTATCTAAACCATATGATCTCTAATGTATGTTTATTTTTTTGTTTGTTTTCAACAGATAACTGGACTCTTCTTCAAACATTTATAAATGGTAAGACTGGTAAGGTAAAAACATCTTTTGGCACATTTGCGAAACCCATTCAAGAAAACAGTCATTTGGTCATATTAAAGATAAATATGTAAGTGCTTCAAGGATATGACCATAAATTTTTAAAAGTTCTAATGAGGAATACTGGGGAGAGGTTATACCAAAACTTTCTGCTAGCTAGATATTATGATATTAGCAAAATTAGTAAAATATTAGCAAAATTCTAAACAACTAACCCATTTTTATATTCAGGGTTATTCAGAAATATTTCTGGCTGGCCTCCTGTATTACGTTTAACCTAGGCAGCTTTTTAAAGTAACTTAGTACCTGTACAATTGTTCTTATTTTAATGTATTAGCATAGAGGGTCCCTCTACTGGATTAGATTCTACAATGCAAAAAAAGTTCAAATATGACCACCGTTTTTTTCCTTACGACTTATGTTAAACTTGTGAATGTTTTAAACTAGCTCACCATTAAAGACTAGCAGTTATACACTTTCCTAAGAAAAACTATTCTTATTAACATAGGTAAGCGGGAATGGGGGATGGGTATAAGCAACATATACAGAAGCCTATACATTCCCTACCCTCATTTCCCACATTGGTTTCTGAGTTTTTAATAATTAGCAGGGGAGAAATGAATGATTGTAATATTCTTTTATGGTCTCTTCTGCCAGGAGCAAAGAAAGTAAAAGGTGGCTCTGGGTTAACCAAAAACTGGATTATATGGTCCTGAAGAATTTATTAAGAAATTGTTAAATTTTTTTCAAATAAACATTTTAATAATGCCTAATAATTTATTAGTTAAATGCTGACTTATAAAGTATATATACTTACTACTTTAAAATGGAAATGGCCAGAAAGGAGTATACCTCTTCTTTATGTCAAATTTCAATCAAAAAACAAAACAATTCTGAAGTCACTTCATGTTTATATCACTTTAAACTTTATTTTTCTGTAGCAGAATCAAATCATGAATATTAAGATCGTGGGTTAGAAATTACAGTCTGGGTAATGTAGATTTTATCATCTAAATAAGGAAAACAAAAAAATCTTCACTAGCAATTCTAATTTGTAGTTTTTAAAACTAGAAGATTCACCTTAAATTTAGAATTATTTTTTTAGCAATTTCCAAGTTATAGACTAGTTTTGTTATCCCTACATTAAAATAAGAAAAGTGCTATAGTTTCATTAAACTGTAAAAATAATCAGAATGTATTTAGCCAACAATATGTTAAAGGCCACCACCACTCTCCTTAACAAGTAATTCTATGACACAGTGTAAAATGCTTGTGTTTAGACTCTTGCTCAGTTTTCTGGCTTTATTCTCTGAACTTCCATCTCCCTACTGGACGTCCACTCATGCCAGAGTACTTGTAAGTTACCAGAGTGTACGTGGCCCTTGAACAGTCTCTTGCCTTGAAAAACCTTCCCTAGCCTTGAAAAACCTTCCCTACTTCGTGTGTCTTTAAAGAATCTGTTCAAAGGAAACCTCCTCTGTGAAGTCTCCCAGTGTCCTCACAGTGCTTTGTGCATCTGCCTATCACAGCACCCTTCCAAGTGCCGCAATTACTTAACACGCTTGTCCTTCCCACACCCACACCCAAATACCTTCCTCTGCAGGTTCAACATCTAGGTGCTCAGTGTTTGTAAAATTATAAAAATAAATGCTTCTGACGGTATTCGTTTTCTCTTAAAACCCATTCGTTAAAGATTTCTTTTAAAAATATGAGTTGAAGGAAAACACTGCAATGTCTACACAGATATTTCACCTCTCACAACCCAAGTGTATCAGACATTTGTTTTTTCCAAGATTAATATCATTAATTAGATCAACAAGCCCATTTCTGAGATCAAAGGACAAAGGGCACTAAGACTGCACAAACCAAATACGGTTAAAAATTTGAAGTATGTGGAATCTGCTTTAAAGGAGAAAAGAGCAAAAAAATGAACTGCCCTTAACAAGAATGACTGTATGTTTATCAAACACTCAGCTTCATTTAGGCATTTAATTAAGCCATTTATTGCTTCAAATGTGTCACCATGAACATTTTAATGTACACTCCACAGCAGTAAGGCCTCAATTTTCACCACCTATAAATTGTGAACCCACATTTGGACTTTTTTTGTGTCACCAATTGTCACATGAGTTTTACAGAACAAAGATTTATTGGTATTTTGTAATAGCAAAAATGCTTATCCCACCCCTTGGTGTAAATGTCTCAAAGAATATTAATATTTGGCCACATTTTTTTTTTGAGGAGGTAGTTCCATGTTTGGCCCGTGTGTGTGTGTGTGTGTGTGTGTGTGTGTGTGTGTGTGTGTGTGTGTGTGTGTGTATACATATATATATATAATATCTCAAGATACTAACAAGTTCCACCAATTACTAAATAAGTGAACAAAATTTTGGTTTGCTTCTTTACAGAGGCTTCATAAAATAGTCGATGTTTGAGGTTAAATTTGGTCAAATGTTTTCTAAGTGATTTGGTAAGCAGTGGAATTCACACAGGAAGGGGCTGTAGCAGCTGGAAATAGGGATGTTCCTGACTCAGACAAGGAACTTTCTCTTAAACTAAGGCTGTACATAAGGCTTTTTCCTTTGACCAATTCCTAGAAAATGAATGAATTTGGAAAAGTCACTATATATAATTAGAAGATTAAACAATACCACAGAGCATCTCCAGGCAACGTGCATTAAAGCTAAGTGAATGCTACGTTATATATTATTTCTTAAAGGTTTATAAAATCTCCATGAAAATACTGAGTGTTACGGAATCATGATACTCATGATATTGTGAAATTGTGAATACCCACAACAAACCAACTTTGTTTTATGGGCTGTCCAGCTATAAAATCAGTCTGCAACAGCTCAGAACTGAGGACTCGTGAAGCTAAAAGAAATCCCCTATCTAATCCATACCCTTTGGGTAGCATTGCATAGATTTTATAGTCTTCTAAATAAGTTTTGAGAGGCTCATAAGTGGTTTTGATTAAAGCAGAAATCTAATGGACCCAGTAAGTTTCAACATAAAAGAAATGATGTAATAAGTATTTCTAAAGTTTTAAGGATTTTTCTACCAACCTGACTTGATAGTATACCTGAAATAAAACCTCCACTACGCAAAATTTGTAATTTAAATAGCACCTATAGAATAAAACCTTAAGAGTGATTACAGACATCCTGCAGCCAGCATCACCCTGGTTTAATAAGGCCCAGAGTGATTCAAAATTTGAATTAACTATCATACCAGTAAGTGGTAGTATCCAAAACAGAACTGAATTTTAAGCTCCAATCCAGGAGGTCTCTTTACTTAAATTGGCCACACTGCCTCAAGTCAAAACATCTATTACCATTATTTTCATTTTATCTACCATAATTAGACTTCTTTCATGTCTCTTAGACTGAAGGAAAAGCCAGAGAGATGTTCTAGAAAAATACATTTGCATTTCAAATTTACATTAAAAATGTCTTTCCCTTATTTTCACGTCACAAATGCCAAGCACTGTTAAAGAAATCACAGATTACACAGCATTGTGTGTCCTGGGACTCTGTCCTTTTTAGATTATGAAAACTGGAAGTTAATTGGAATTAAGAAATTTTCCTTATTAATAGTGTGTAAAGTATAAATACAAGTAATTTTTTAAAAACTTTATTTTAACACCTAATACAATTCCAATTTTAAGGATTACTTGCACAAAAAAATAAACACATTTGGTATAAAAATGTATCACTTTAACACCCTTTCCCTTTCAGCCCCTCCCATGTCCCCCCCTCCCCCCCATGAACTGCACTCTATCTGGATGCAGAAACATATAAAGACTAATGGCACAGATTCATTTTTACCTACAGGAGTTTCTGTTTATGTACCCAGGTACTCTAGAGGACACCAGCCCACTTTATCACATGAACCATTTCCTTCAGCCTGCTGAATTTAGTTTCACAAAGAAACAAAGCTTATTATAAAGGCATTTGAAAAACCATTATCTTAAATTCTTTTTAGAAGCACTGACTTTTTTTTTGTTTTGCAACCATTTATATACAGTGTTACATAACAGCTCTGGAGTACAGTACATGCAGCAGAACATACCTGTTGAATATAAAATACTTTTCTTAAAATCTTCATCGTTGGAATTCTCTGAAGTCTAAATTATAGAATGCCCATTACTTTGAGAAAATGGTTGAGTACAAATGTCTGCATATGTTGGCCACTGAAATAATCCAAGGCTAACTGGAATAATATTCATAGCACACCAGGAGTGCATAAATAATTTACTTACATTATTAAAATACAACCCATAAAATTCAAGTTCAAGATCTTACAGGATTGTCTGTGTAAATCCTTGAAGTGGTTGCCTGGAAATGCATTGTGTCTTCTTTCTCTTTTCTTCTTTTTTCAAGTCCTATATAAAATGTTTAGTTGAAGTATTTTCTTCCTCAAATGAAACGACCACCTTTATTTGTGCCGACTGCCTCTTCTCTTCATTGCAGCAGTGCACTGTGGACAGTACCATTTTCCTTTTGGTGCTTCTGTCAACCCAACACATCCATAATGGAACCATTCGATTGGGCACTGGAAAGCAAAATGGCAGAGAAATAGTTTTTAATACCTCCAAAGACTACAGAGTATAATATGCCCACTAGACTGAATATTAATAATAAGATTTATGGAAACAGAACTTTTACATCTAGGAGCTGATTTACCGATCACTGAATCCAACTGATAGGTTTCAAAGATAAGAAAATGGAAGCACAGAAAAAGTATGCATCTCTGTTAACTCAGAGGTTCATGTCATCTATTTCCATGATCCCAAGCAATGAACGAAAGTTCACTTATTCTTGTTAAGCCAGGGAGTAAGCTGATACCAACTTTCAAGGACAAGAAATGAGATGGGTCTCTCACAAAGAAAGTAAATACATTTTACAGATTTTATTTAATATTCAGCCTTATTCACTTCCTCATAAAGTAGAATAAGCTGGTTGCAGTGAAAAACATAAAGGGATGCCCTGGATTTCCTTTCTGGGTAGATCTATTCCTAGATATGCAGAGAAAAGGGATTCTACTCTATAACATATTAGGCAGTTCTACACTTCCACGGAAAATCTTAGCACTCAGAAGAGCGTAAGTGGGAATGAGAGGGATCAGAGAGTATGATGGGGTATTCACAGAAATGCATCTTTTTCACTAACTGCCCCAGGAGGTTACAATAGTGTTCTTGGAATGATTGGGCAATATTGTTATACAATAATCAGCCCACAAGTGATTCCAAAGGGGGAAGTGGAAGGACAGCCTTTCTCTATCTACATGAACACACTGTTGGGACCCTGTCCGGTCAGGAGAGCACAAACTTTAGTGTACCAAGCCAACCCTGCTCAATCTTCAGATTGGTTTAAAAAATTTTAAACTGCTATTTTTAACCTTAGGATTCTGACATTATGGATTCTTCTTTAGAATTCCTCTGCAGGAAAAGATGAACAAAGGGGGCTGGAAGTTTGTGAAAGTGAGGAGGGAGTGAAATTACTAGAAAAAAGATTCTCAGCATCCAATAAAAATATATCTCTAACCAAAATTAAGCTTCCTAAAAAAAACAAAAAAAGGAGTTTTCTTTCAAACCTCCTTTACTTTTTATATTAGAAGGGGCTCTTATCAGCTGACAGCTGCAGAGTACAATAGGAGACACTACACTGATAGGAGGAAAATAACCTCATATTATACCACCTCCCCACCCCACCCCCACTAGCGCACGCTTCCTGACAGAATGTACTGCCTTAAAATGCCGTTTTTTCACCGTGACAAGTGAACTGGATTCTAGTAAACACAGTATTATTTAGCAAAGGAGGTGGAGGACGTTTCTAATTTTCATACAACATAAAACCTTTTGAGATTTATAATGTGCACATGAAATCATAAAACTAGCTTTAAGAGAGTTAAACTGGGAACACACGAAGTGACACTACCCTGTTTTGGAGAGAAATACTCTAGCATTAATATAATATAGTTAATGTAACTGCAGACCTGTTTTCTTAGACTGAGAGACACCGTAAATAAGAAAAATGTTCAAGTAATAATAATCTGTGATTTTTTTCATTCCTAAATGGAAAAATTTAATACTTACATCTTGGTTATCACAGCCCACCATCTCGCCATAGGATACCTAGTTAAAATAAAAGTAAATATTTTTTATTATGACTATATGATAAGCACCTAAATCCAAATTGTTGATGATACTGTTAGAAAACAGAGGTGAATATACAATTGCATTAAGAAATAAGGTATATAGTTTTTTAATAAATAGTTTATAAAGATTTATAACTTTTTACTAAAAGATATTTTTGAGCAGGGGCACCGAGGGAAATACACAGAAATTATGTGCCCTTTGAAAATCTGAAAGAACCTTGACAAATTACCTTTGTGGGTGGTTTCTTTTGTAAAGACTTTAAGTTTCTTTTTTGGTTACTTAAGGTTTTTACTTTTTCTTGGGTCATGTTGGGTCATTTATATTTTTGCAGTCAAGAGTTGAAACTTCTAAACTTATAATCAATTTACTATCTGCCCTTTCTCATTTTTCTTTTTGCTGTTCATCACCAGCATTTTATAATACAACTTCATAACCCTTCAATTAATTTAAGTTCTCAATGGACTGAGAAATGTTTCAGTCAGGATTATAACTACATAGTATACTACCTGATTCTCTGCATGAGTGAGCATATCTGTGTATGGTTCTATACACACAAACAACTTCTCTGGTTAAAAATTTTGCGGGGAGCACTCAGATTTTTCCCTCAAAGCTCTACAGATGTATTTCATCAACTAGTTTTTGGTGTTATAGATGGGAAATCTAGGGTGAATCTGATTTTGTTCTTTTGTAAAAGGTAATCTCTTTTTACTGCCAGGATCTTCACAGAACTTTCTTAATAACTAATATTAAAAAATGTTTGTCAGGGGTGCCTGGGTGGCTCAGTCATTAAGCATCTGCCTTCAGCTCAGGTCATGATCCCAGGGTCCTAGGATCGAGCCCCACGTCCGGCTCTCTGCTCAGCAGGAAGCCTGCCTCTCCCTCTCTCACTCCCCTGGCTTGTGTTCCCTCTCTCTGTGTCTCTCTCTCTGTCAAATGGATGAATAAAATCTTTAAAAAAATAAAATGTTTGTCAGGTGACAGGAGAAAACCTAACAAACTTCTAAATGGCAAATTCTTAGCAGCAATGTCTGCAATAGCCAAACTGTGGAAAGAGCCGAGATGCCCTTCAACAGATGAATGGATAAAAATGTGGTCCATATATACAATGGAATATTCCTCAGCCATCAGAAAGGATGAATACCCAACTTTTATAGCAACATGGATGGGACTGGAGGAGATTATACTAAGTGAAATAAGCAGAGAAAGTCAATTATCATATGGTTTCACTTATTTGTGGAACATAAGGAACAGCATAGAGGACATTAGGAGAAGGAAGGGAAAAATGAAGGGGGGGGAATTGGAGGGAGAGATGAACCATGAGAGACTATGGACCCTGAGGAACAAACTGAGGGTTTTAAAGGGGAGGGAGGTGGGGGGATGGGTTAGCCCGGTATTAAGGAGGGCACGTACTGCATGGAGTACTGGGTGTTACACAAAAACAATGAATCGTGGATCACTACATCAAAAACTAATAAAGTATTGTATGGTGATTTACATAATGTAATAAAATAAAATTAAAAAAAATGGCAAATCCTCAAAAATTAGATTGCCAACTTATACCATTAAACATAATAAACTGCAGATGGATTAAGTTTTTTTTGCAGATGGATTAAAGATTTAAACGTGAGGAAACTGAAGTATATCAAGAGCTAGACAAAGCCATTTGCAAATGGGAAAAAATGTAAGACGCATTTATATGGGGAAAAGGCAAGGAGGTAAGCATATACCCCACAGCTGACTTCATAAAGAAAAAGACTGACAGTCATTACTCCATAAAACCGGAATTTCCAGAATTAAACACAAAACAAAAAAACCTAAACCAAGCAAAGTATTTATAATGTACATGACAAAAATGACAGAAAAATTGGCCAACACCAATGAATTAATTCATAAAAGAAAAAATAAAAATAGCTTAAAAAGTGTCCAATTTTACTACTAACATAAACTGAAATGATTGTGTGATATAAAACTATCAGATTGGTATAGAGTTTTCAAGATAAAATAGTATCCAGCGCTGGACAGGGTTTAGGAAACAGGCATGCTCATCAGATTTTGCTAATGAACTTCAGAAGGTAATTTGGTAGTCTGCAACAAATATTTTAACTTAATTTTATTTCTAAAAGATTATCTTAGAAATTAGATGTATAAAATGGGTTACATAAAAAATGCCTACCATGTTATTTGTAATCTCAAAAAAATTAAAACCACTAAAAAAACCTATAGCTAAATATTGGTTTAAAAAGTTACACACAGTATAACAAGTAACTGTGAGAAGATTAAAAAAAATTAAGAAAAATGATGTTCAGTACACCTGACTTTGTGCAAAAGTGTTACATAAAGAATATACTGTGATCCAACTCGTCAAATTCACACACATACATACACACACAAACACATGTGTGCATCTGTGTGTACATAGGTGTAAGAGACTGAATGTTTGCACCTCTCCCCCAAATTTCTGTGTTGTGACCCTACCCCCCACTGTGACTGTATCTGGAGATAGGGTTTGTGAGATGATAAAGGCTAAATGAGGCCACAGAGGTGTAATCTTCTTTCAATAGGGTCGGTGCCTTTTTAAGAAGAGACACCAGAGCTCTCTTCACCATGTGAGGACACAGCATGAAGGGGGCCGTCTGCCAGCGAGGAAGAGTCCTCACCAGGAATGGATCAGTCAGCACTTTCATATTGGACTGCCTGGCCCCCAGAACTGTGAGAAAATAGAGTTCTGCTGTTTAAACCACTCAGACTGTGGTATTTTGTCATGGCAGCCTGAGCAGACTAAGACAACATGCATGCGGGGTATACAGTAGTGATAAATCAAAATGTCTAATTATAGGTTATTTCCGAGGGCTGAGATTATGGGTGACTAGACTCTGTATTTTCAGCAAACGTGATTTTATAAGAAGCAGAAGAAAATTATAGAAGAAAGCAAAAGAATTTTAACTGGAGAAAAAAAAGCATGTTAAAAAATGAAATAGCTGTTTTCTATTTTATTCAGGCTAGGCTGGTATAGACACATCAGACTTTTACCTGATTGCAAATGCAGTATCGTGGTTCATTTGGGTCATAAGTCCAATCGACCTGACTGTTTGAATCAGACTCTGGTACTACTGTTGTTTGTTGAGAGATTTCTTGTACGACGGCTGATGAAGAAGAACATGATGACAAGGAAGAGGAAGAGGAGGAAGATGACGACTGCTGACTTGAAGATTTGTTGTTGTTTCTGAAAAAACAGCATCAGTTTTATTTGCTTGGCATCCAGAAGAAGTTACGGGAGAGTAACTACTAAATCAGTGGTATGAAATGAAATGACATTAAACGTGTAAATTAACGTTTAACATGAAGTTAGAATAACCTGATACACAGATTTAAAGGCACAACTGTTAAGAGCAACAAAGAGCAACTTTTTTCATAACAGTTTATTTTTGTTTGAGATTTTTGTTTGTTTTCTGGAGAATAAAGATATTCAAAAGGTTCTTTCAAACTATGTTTTAACGATAATTTTTTAAACTATTACTACTTAACATTGACTTAAATTACAGGTAATAGTTTTAAGAATTAGTACTGGTTATGGCTACCTGCCAGACATTCTTTGTATTTTTAAGCAAACTGAATACTCTTCATCAAAATCTAAAATACAAATACACAAAAGAAGTTGATGAAAATGATCATGACCATCAATCAACATGTGAATACTTACCTAAGATAGGAAACAGTGTTAAAATTCACAATTTACTAATATTTATATGCTAATTATATTTTAAAAATAGGGAAATTTATTATCAGCAGTTATAATGAATTTGGGTTATTAAGAGGAATTACTTTTTAAGATATCTAGCACTTTTGTGGTAATTCTAGATTGACCATTCCTTAAGAGATTTACTCACAGGAAATACAATACATTTAAAAATAAATTATGATGCAATTATTAGGTAATCTATTCTGGTCTACCATTTGAACTTTTATTATGTCTGAATATCTAGCAAATGCAGATACCTGAAATAGATGGTACTAGATCCTGTTAAATTTTCATATTTAAGATAATGCAGACAATCATGCTAAGAGTCTCATATACAAAATCTAGGGGTAGTTTCATTATTTCAATTTTTGGGGCATAAGACCAAGAATTAAGACAATTTACTTTTAATGAAAATGAAGAATTTTATTTAAAAAAAAATTCCCAGGATAAAATTTGTATTTTATACTTAATTTACATTGAACCACATGACAAGTAAGAGATTATAAAGGAAAAAAGCTCCATAAAATGGCTTATCCTAATGAACAAAAGAAAGTAAACAGAAGTCATTTATACCCAATTTAAGACTCTAGAAAGATTAAAGACTTTTAACACCTTTTAAAGATGTTACTCCTCCAAAGTATGGCAGTGTGAATGAAAATGTCATGCCTTCCTGCCTCCCCAAAGTTCATCCTGATCCATTATACTTACCTGTTTCATATATCCAAGCCCGGCTGGATGCCAAGTAGACTGGTACAAGGCACACTTAGTAAAAGTACAGGGCTACTGTACCAATGCAACTTACTTGCTCTTTCTCCCACTGCGTGAGTCGGCTGCTGATGAACTGGCGTTCTGTGTTAATGTAGTCATAAGTGCTGAAGATGATGAATAGCCAGCCGCTTCTCTGGGCATTGAAAATTCTTTTCCCAGCTGAAAGTCATTATTCTTAAACGCTTCATAACTGGCTTTTAGACTTGATGTTCTTCGTCCCTCTTTCATCTTAAACAGACATTCATTGATAATATTAATAGGCATATATATGCAGCTTTTCTTTTTCAGTCCTACTAGTTACAGAGTTATGTTGGTTTACCCAATATTATTTTGTTTAAACCATTATTTTCATCACTGTAATTTAAGCTGTTTTACATAAAGATTTGAAATCAGTTTTTACACAGTTAGGGAGGAGCTACAGAATTGGTAACTTAATTTGGAATATAAACTGTACAGCAGTGAACAAACGTAGGGCGGAGTGAGTTGTGAGGCGCCGGGAGGGAGGACAAAGTACTGTCCTTGCAGGTGCTGTGGCTCACTGTCAACACCGTGCACATCATGAGCTGTCACTGTGTGAAGGGATCTGCATGAGCTTGCACGAATCTATTTGTTACTTTTCATGATCAATCAGGCAAACTAATGCACTTAAGTTCCATCAAAGAAAATGTCAGATATCATAAAACCATGCCTTAAAAATGAAACTATACAGTGTAAAAGAACTCCTTCTGTTTCTATTGGAGTTTGCCCATGATTCAGACAAAATGTACCTGCTATTTCCAAGCCTTTTCCTTCCTACCTGAGCTGTGGCTTGAACTGCTTGAGCGGCGGCCATGGTAATCGCCCCTGCACCAGTTCCTGAGGATAACGAGCCAATATTGTAGGATGCCAGAGGTTGGGAGGAATTCACATTGTAAGCATTGTTGGAAGAGGCTGTAGAATTATTATTTCGACATCCTATGTAGAATTAAAGAAGACATAAAAATGGTTGGAGAGAACATAATGTTAGTGAGCTTAAAATACATTATTTCCCAGTACAGATATAATCATTAAATTTAACATTTTCATGTCACTATGAAATGTTCATGTCCCATTTTTCCTTTTCTTCTTTCTCCATATGTGGACTTTAACCAAGTAAAAAATCTGTATGATCCATTAATCGTGAATGCTTTCATTTGCCCTTACTTCAACACAAACAAAAAGCAAACATTCCTATTTAAGATAATAAACTTACCTAATGTATTTTCCTTAGAGGCATCTGATGTAAGCGTAGATAGAAGAGCTTCAGATTTAAACTTCTTTTCAGGAATATGATCTGTTGTTGTATGGTGAGAAGTTGGATTGTATTTCCTTTCTGAATATAAATAAAGAATTTTTATGTTTTTAAACTTTAGAGGACTATGGACAAGACATAATACTTCCATTCAGTTATAAACAAGTATAGTTATGTTCTGAGTTCTTCATGGAATATAAAACAATATGTTTTCCTGGAGGACAGGACAAGCAGAACTCTCTGTGTCACCTGTTTTGTTAAGAGTAGCCTTCCCACACATTTCGAAAAAAAACTTCAGTAGCAAAGTACTACAGATAACCCACGATGCACCATGATTTCACATATAACATGAGAAGAATTTTGTTTTCAAAACATTATCTACAATTTTGAATAGTTTTCAATCAACCCTTCTTTCATATCAAATTGATCTGTCACAAATTACACTGATACAGTCTTCTAGCTGGCTAACAACCAACCAAGCATTCATTTGCTCACTAACCTACCAAACATCTGAGGCCTTCTTACATGCCAAACAGTAGGCTAAGCACAGGAGAAGCAAGGATGATAAAAAAGCAAAGAGCCCACCATCATGTAGTTTATCATTTGGCTTGAGTTACAACACTCTCTAGAGAGAATCAGGTGTCTGTATGTAGGAAGTATATGATGCTATTAATACCATACATTTGTCCTCAATGTATTCCAGGAAAAGCAAACGCTCTACTCCCAAATCAAATACACTTTTCCCAAATGATGAAGGTAAATCTACCAGGAACTGTAAGGAAAAAGTAGATCTCACAAAATAAAAGGAAGGGAAGGATATTTTTTTCCTCAATTGGTTGTATGGAGCTAATTAAAAAGAATATACAGGTAATATAATGAATTTTTAATTGTACTGAAAATTTTAGCAGCCCTAAACCAAACTTACTTTCCACTGGAGTATGTGAATGAGCATGATGATTGTTCACTGGCTGTGAAGGAGTATCTAATTCCAAAGATCCTAAAAAAGAAATGCACAGAGATACATCTCCATTCAATGTCAACGCAGAACTTTACAGGTCAATCAAGTACAGGCACTCTGTACCCTCACCTAGCAGAGGACTGGCAAGCCCTGATGCATATGCCTGTATCATTTTAGTCAAACACATTAGAGAATCACCACTGCCAATTTCACCCTGAGCCAATTTCATCCTCTCTCTAAATAATATGTAATCCACTTCTTACTATTCACCTTAAGTACAAAACAGCTCAAGGCATGTTAATGTCTAATTGGGGAATTCAGGACAGCAGGTACCACATAAGTGGATGAATGGATATTATAACTCCATTACCAATAAGATCTGAAAAACTCAAACTAGTTATACCGGGTTGAAGACCTTTCTGTGTGAGATCCTAAAGTATCAGGTGATGGGACATTACTTTATGAAAGAAAATTCTTTGATTGTTAAAATAATATATGATAGTAAAGACTTCCTAAAAGAAGTTAGGCACAGAATCTCTACCGCCAAGCATTAAAATACTTTTAAAGAAATTTTCTGGGTTTATCTTGATCCCTTGAGATGAAATTATGGCAGGGCACAGGGTGGAGCAGATTTTATAACTTGATTTCATTTAGTTTTGTGTGTCTGTGTCCTTACAGAGGATGCTTCATTAACCTTCCTGCAGTACTGAATAGGCATGAATTATGTTATTCACAGTTATTATTAGCATTTCAAAAAAAATTAGAGCAGCTATAGAACATTTTATTTTGTTTCAAAATACTTACTATTCTCAGATAGGGTTTCCTTGGAATAAAAGTATCACAAACAAATTAGATGATCATCTGAAGTGATAGATCTACTTTTGAATACAAAAATGCAACTGTGGATACCAAGATGGATTCATGACTAGGTTGTTCCCCTATTCTAGGGAGTGTGTAAATATACACATAATCTAACACCATAAAGAAATTTTTCATCAGTATGTAGAAACAAGTACATGTTCTTGCTGAAGAAATGCATCAAGAAAAAAAAAAGAATAAAGGTAAATTATAGCAGATCAAGTAGAACCTTACAAAGAAATGTTAAAATGGCTTCTTACTGATAAGAAAAAGTTTACTTCTTTGAGAAAAAGAGGAAATGCTTTGGAATCAACTAAAATCTTTCTTACTAACACAGTTGAGGAAAAGCCTTAAGGCAGTTCTTAGGGAAGAAAAAATAACAGCCTTGCTCAGAGTTTAAGTGTATCCAGCAGGCAGTGCAAAGTCAATACATTTAATGACATATGGTTAACTTGTTTCTAGATGGTTATATTTCTTTCAGTCTTTGTTCTCACCACTCACCTTACTAACATATACACATATTAAAAAATGGAATGACTTAATATGTGATTTTAATAAAAAGTGAGTGTACGATATCTTGTATCATCTCTCTCCGTATCCATAACCCAAACAGTTCTAGCTGCTAGAGTCCACACTGTCCGACCCAGTTGCCACCATCCACAGAAGCGCAGGATCTGAGAAGTCTCCGTGGGACAAGTGTCTCCTCCGTGATTTGCACATGGACTGTCCAACATTGATGGAAAACTGTAAATTTTACTTACGCCTCTCTAATATTTCTGTAATTCCAGCATTATCAGCTTCCAGCTCCATTTTAAACTTAGCCAGTTCCTGATCCAGCTTTCTCAAGTGTCGATCTACCTGTTTCAAAGAAGATCAAAGATAACCACCAAAATTTGGGACACTATTAAAGTGTCAGTTTAATGAGGAAAACTAAATCTTTATTTCTTTTAGTGCCTCTGCTTAGTATCCTTGAGCAAGTCAATTAACCTAAACCTCAGTATTTTAATCTATGAAATGAGGGTGCTAGATGAAATAATCTCTCAAGTCTCCCTTAATAAATTTGAAGTTTTAAGAAACCAAAATCACAATTTGTTAGAAAATATTCAGAAGTGAGATGTGAAACTAAACAAAACTGATACTTGGGAATTGCGGAGGGAGGAAGTGCAGGAGGGTTGGTAACTTTTTATAGTATACCCTGGGATTACTTTCCACCTAATCTCCTACTTATAATAAGGCTATCCACCACACTGCCATACTATAATTACTGTTACTTAGAATGAAGAATGAAAGATCCTTAGTCTATAAACAAAGAGGCTACTATATTCTATACATAAATTTCTCTAAGGCAGAAAAGTAAACCATTATAATTGTAAACATTTATGTAGAGGGTTGAAACAAAAGGGGTTTTTAGCCGGAAAACTCCATTCCCCAAAGAGCCTGGTTTAAATGATTTTATTGCTAATACTACCGCCCTTGTGAAGGTGGCAAATTTTATTTTCTCATTCAACTAGAGATCTCTTGACTGATTTCAGAAAATTATATAATACCTCAAAATAGCAACAAGTCTTAATTTTTTAAGGTTAAGAGTAAATATTTTTTCAATACTTTTTCAAATTTACCACTTTGAAGTGAAACAGAAAACAAATTTTTTGAAAAATATTGTTATATTATTGACATCTTTTTTCAAACTCTAGATTCCCAATGGATCATTGTTAAATAATTAAGAGTGACTTTCTTACAAATATCAGTGTCTATGATACATCATGAAAGCAAAAAAAAATTAAGTAAGAATGAAATAATGTGTACCTAAACTGATGGAGAGAAGTAGTACCTAAATTGGGGAGAAAAGTAGCAAATGACAATTTGTGTGTGTTAGATGCCATGTAATGTGCTTGGTGCATTAGATGCTCTTCTATCTTTCCTAGCCCTTGCTCTAATCTTTTGATATCGGTTATTACTGTCTCCATTTCATAAGTGAAGAAACTAAGGCTCAGAAGGGTTAAGTAACATGCCCAAAGGCAATAGCTAATGCATTATGGAAAAGGGATTAACTCTGATCTGGTTGTAAGAAATTGTTCTTCACCATTTACACCTAACATTGCCCTCTAAGTTCTGCATGCAGCAGCCAACTGTTTTTTAACTTAGAATAATATAATTCAAATTGAAAAATAAGAATGTTTTCTTGTTATTTATATTTTGTATATTAACAGCACCCAGTGGGGTACTGGTTAGTGATTTTTCAATAATTTAAAACCCAATTTTCTGTCCATCTTCACACACAAGTTATTTTTCAGAGCTTGGCAGGGTCTGCAATTACAATATTTAAAATCCTATAGAGGCATGTATTATGGACAAATGCTCCTATTCAAAGAACATGCAGGTAATTGAGCATCCTTTAATGGAACCTCCCTTCCAATAATAAAGTGTGAACACAGACCTCAATTATTTAAGAATATCTCTTACATTGTCAAAATTTAATCTCAAGGGAAGTCAGAAAAAATACTCATATTTAAATTCCAAGACCTCTTAACGCAATGAAAATATCCACCACCTTTATTACCTGCAATATTGAGATTTGTGCTTGGCATTGGGTTAAATGGAAAATACATGAAAAATGAGGGAGCATCCCTGCTTTCATAGGATTACAATTTGGCTGACAAATCAAGATTTATGTGAGCTTAACACAACAAATGTTTTTAAATATATATACCCTAGACATAGCAAATAAGCAACAGTTGGAAAAGAGTTAGAAGTAGTACATAAAAAAATACATATATAACCTTGGGCTGTGGCAGACACTAAGGAGGTAAATGAGTTAGAGGGTGAAGAATGTATTGTTTTCAAATACATGGAAAGAAAAATTAATAATTGAAGAATGAATAGAGACAGGAAAACAAACAAGATTCCCAGAGAAAAAAGAAAAAGCAAAGTATGGTGTGGCCTGTAACAGTTATATACAGTATAGACAGGCAGAATGTTAGAATCTTGGTCAGGAGGATAGAGTCAGAGTGAGATGAAGACATCACGTGCCGTTCCCTAACTCCTTCCACCCCTGCACTGAAGAACTGCTTCAGGATACTAAAGATAGTACCGATAAGGGTTATTACACATGAGAGCATGGAAAATAATAATGGAATTTCCAATACTAGCAGCTCAGGAAAAGAAATGGAATCCAAAGATTTAATAATTCTAAAAACAAATACATAATTAAAATAAACAAGAAAAGCCTAAACCACATTGTGGTAGGCAGCTTTGTAAGACAGCTTCTAGTCATTCCTACCTCTGGATAGGTCAAAAAAGATTATGAACTGATGAATATTAGAAGCAATTATTAGGCAATGAGAATTGTTTTTCTCAGCGTCACTGCTACTGTACTAAAATCAGAAGTTAGAAAGTTGACCACATGTTTTAACTCAAGCTATGAAGCAGCAGAGAACTTCAACAGTATTAAACAGCCATAGCAAGAGCTCAACTGAACTCACCTGAAACCTGCAGAGTGCATCTCCTCCACCCCCATGATTCTGAATGGGGAAAGCACCTATTCTCGCAGATTACCATAATGGCCCCACAGGTATCAGGCAGAGCAAAAACCTACATTACCCTACTCCTCCACACACACCTCATAAGATTGATTTATAGTAGTAAAGAGGGTACTACTCCAATTGAGATTTTCCATTAACCAGATTCCTAACACAAGGCTGACCACAGCGTCTAATTACTGATTTGTTCCCCACTTAATGTCAATAAATACCAGCCACAAAAGCTTCCTTATTCTACAGACCCAAATCATATCTCATAACCCCAAATATAACTGCTTTAATTCTAAATCAATTCTCTTTTCTTCTGACCTCTTCAGAGCCAAAGGAAATTCTGTGAACATTGTTTGTTAACATTTTGATGATCACAAAGATAAGTCACACTTCATGCGTCCTCTGCATGAAACAAAAAAATCCTCATATTTTAACATTTTAGCATACAGTTGTAATCCTTTATTCTTTCCTTTTTGACTTCTGGTCTCCAATATTCAAATTTTAACATGTGTCACTGGTGGACCCAAACTGAACTAAATACAGCTTTTTAAAAAGTTTCTACATGATTGATGGCTTCCAATACCATCAAATTCTAAAATTGAAATGTCTAGCTTGCCCTTTCAGAATGAGCACAAGTTATTTTATGAAGTTCTAAGGTGAAATCCATGGCAATCAGAGAGAAATTTCTAACTGTGAAAAGATCTGGTAATAGTGAATAAAGAGGGTAAAGTGGAGAAAAAAAAGGAACCATGATGGCAAATTATTTCTATGATAAATCACGAAAATGATCCTTCACACCTCTGAATTATAATAGGTGAAAATTTGACCCACCTTTAGGCTGAATCAAATATTTGAGGCCTTAGCATATAAACTACATCTAATCTTCCTAAAAGACAATAAGGATAGGAGATAAGTCAAAAGGTCAAACTTACATAATATATTTCTTTAATCAGAGTATCAGATGAAGAATTCTCAAATTTATAGGTAAAATGTATACCTGAAATATAATCATCTCAGGTATAGGCCAGGATATAAAAAAGAAGCAAGTTCAAGGGTACTGAGCCGTGTAAGAGACTGCTAAAATCATTCAAGCATTAACTAAAAGCTCAAATTTTATCAGAGTATACATAAATCAACTTTATTAGGTACTGTAATCTAATATAGCCTGATGACAGTGACATCTGGCTGAGAAACACAAATAAGTGTTTAATGACTATGAGTATCAGGATTCTAGAAGGAAATTATTTTAACAGGATAGCTTTTTTTGTTGCTCATTTCCACTAAAACAACTACTGAAATAAATTTTCAGTTTGTTCTACTGAACCCCTAATTCCACCACAATCTCTTCATTTGTGGATATTTATGCAGTCTGGTTTCCTTAATAAATGAAGTAATCTGTACAATACTAGTCATAGGTATAAAAAGTGTACGACTGATATTAAATTTTTTTTTTAAGATTTTATTTATTTATTTGAGGGAATGGGATAGAGCATGAGAGGGGGGAGGGTCAGAGGGAGAAGCAGGCTCCCCGCCAAGCAGGGAGCCCGATGCGGAACTCGATCCCGGGACTCCAGGATCATGACCTGAGCCGAAGGCAGTCGCCCAACCAACTGAGCCACCCAGGCGCCCATGACTGATTTTAAAAGTAAATAAAGGATTTCAATAAAAATAATATATGAAATACCATGCTATGTAAAACGCTGAGGGGCAAAAATCAAACATAATTATATACTAAATTACTGTACATTAAAATCTGTAAAAATAATAATGCTTACTTGAAATTACCATAACAATGCAATGTTTAAGCAAAGGCATACAGACAATTTCCTCTAAGATATACCTCACTCCTCTGTTTAAGGTGGCTTCCCACTCCTTTCAGAAGAAAAAACAGAGTTTCCATTGGCTCAGAAGACCCTGCATGTGGTGGTTCCTGCCTGGCTCCTTCTCACCACCACCCTTCTCCTTCCTTACTATACACCAACCACACTGGTCTCTTCTCTGCTTCAACCCTCCAAGCACTCTTCCACCTCAGACGTGGCACTTGGTCCATCATTTTCCTGAAATGTTCTTCCTGATGCTCTCTTCCCATGGCTGGCTCTTTCTCATTTTCCAAGTACCTCTTCAAATGTCACCTCCTGAGACTACACCACTCCTGCTGACTACATTCTTAACAGCCTCCCCTAGTAATTCCTTCTTTATCCCTCTCTCCACAACATTTATTTTCTTCATGGCACTTATCAAAGTTTAAACGAATCTTTACTTAATAATTGCCTATATTCATTGCTTCTCTGTGTCATTGCTGCTCACTTAGCACCAGAGACTGCTCATAGCTGGAGCTCTAGAATATTTGCTGAATGAATGAAAGTTATACTCTCCCACTATGTAGAAGTATATAAATAGAAGTACCACTGTCTATTGGATAAATGATCTATGATTAAAAATTACTGTAGTTATACATTTACACTACTTCGCACCCACTCACTTTTGAAGCACTTAGCTTTCTAAGCTCTCAAAAGTTAAATGTTGTAGGAATTTAATTCCTCTTTCCTATTTATAGACTTTCACTTGGATATTTACTGTGGATATTTTGGGGACTGTAACTAATATGAGATGGTAAATCCATTTAGTAACCTCCCTATGAACAAGGCAATAATTCCCTTATGCTCAACTGCAATTACTTGCGAAAGTAAATTTCTTACCCTCCAGCATAAAGTGTTCAAATACCACAATCCACCCTGCAATGTGGTGCAGTGCACAAAGCACAAGCATTCCATGGAGGCTGTATGTTGTTTTTTTAACATTTTATAATTACTTATTTGTGATAAGTGATACCAGTTTTTCATTTATGTTAATAGCATCAGATTAATAAATTTTCCTCTTAAATAAATTTCATTTAAAAATTTACTTAGTAAATAGATGTACAGATGATATGGATAATCTATAAACCTTGAAGGTGGGATGCAAGTATTAAGGTCTGGGAAACGCTGGATTGGATCACCTCGAAAGTCTTCTTTGTCCTTCTGTTCACTGCTCAACTATCTATCGGGCCAGGCTCTAAGGGTACAGAATGATTAAGAACCTCACATACCCTCAATGGCCCTGGTTAGGAAATCTAATATTTTTTATTTTATGAAAATAATATGGTTATTACATTGTATAGTAAGGTCTAATAGTGTTTACTAAATGTTTTCATAATTTAAAAGGAATCTCTTTAAAAGCAAAGGAACTGAAAGTAGCCAAAAAATATTTTGTAATTACAAAGTGCAAAGTATTTAAATAAAAAAGGTATTCAAATAAAACATGTGCCTCACAATAAGTCTTAATATTTTAAAAAATGCCCTTTTTGCTGAAGGCACATCTATAAAGCCTGTTTTAGAACTTCCAAAATGAGCTTATATATCAAAGAAAGAAACCTATCTAAACTGAAGAAACTAAAAAAATGGAGAACAATTTAAAGAGAGGGATACTGAAAAGATCTGAGCAAAGACATAGATTATAAGATCGTTTGGTCTCCTAAAGTGATTCTAAAGGAAACCAAAATAATTTGAATTACATTACTTTCACTTCTCTTGGTTTAAAGTCATACCTTGAAGAGAAGGGGCTATTTGCACTGTAGCCTACCCTTGTTTGTCCATCAAAACCAAGTCAATCTTAGCATACTAAAATGTGACTCTATTATCTTTTGAGAAAATGTCACTCAACTACAATATCTCACATAAAGAAGGACACCGCTAAACTCTATCCCTAACACTCATAACTTGGGAATCATGTAATGCCTTTTCTTTTCTACTAACCTCTTTAGGCGATTTTGTTGAACAAATATTTACTGAGAAATAACTACCGTAGAGTCTGAAGACACTAAAATCTAAAAAAAAAAAAACAAAACATAGTTCTTGACATTTATAGTAGGGGAGACAAACATACAAGCAAAGGTAAATAAATAATTACCATTTAATTCAAATAATAATAAAATCATGGGAAAAACGATTTAGAAGCTGGTATGATTCTGTTGAGGGGTAGGGTAAGGCACTAAGTGCTAAGTACCTACTCAGTAGCCTCCTTCCTTACTGACAGAACCCCACACACCTGGGGTGGCAATGTGCCCTGTTAAGCAACATTTCAAGAAGCAGCTACAGGGAGCCAAGCCTAAACAGAAGTCAGTAGGTAAGATTTCCAGAAAGGCTCTTTGGAAGGAACTGCAAAATATGCCCTTTTGAGTAATCCCCTACTGCAACTCTTCTACCTGTCCAAAAAAGAGGAGGAGCAGATTAGAAGCAGCCTGGGACACTGATGATGTCTGGGTTGTCATACCAGCCCTGATCTGCCTCCTCCAACAGATACTTTATATGAGAGGAAAATAAATCTTTTGTTTAAATCATTCTTGGGTGACTTTTCTAAGTGATCAAATCTCTTCCCCTAGATATAAATGACACGAATATCAAGATTATTAAGGTGATTTTAGTAAAGAGACTGCACATACAGCATTATGAAAGATGAAGAAAGTTTCCCAAGCAAAGACGGAAGGAAAAGCATGCCAGTCGGGTTTTTTTTTTTAAAGTTCTTGAACTGTGGCAGGCTGCAGAAGTGAAGAGGAAGGGGTAATGGAGGTATTTAGAAGATAAAACGAACAAACGTATTGATTAACTAAATGTGGGGAGGCTAGGGGCAAGGAGGAGACAAGGATGACTTGCAATATTCCAATGTGAGTCACTGTAAGATGAGTGGTTCTTGTGAGAGAAGGAAAAGAGGAGACTAAGAGTTAAGTCTTAACATTAACACACTGAGTTCCGGGGCCTGGGAATTCTCAGTTAAGATGAATAGGCTCAGAGAAGCCTGAGCTTGAGGAATCATTAATGTATAATTGCTAAAACTAAGAGAACACCCGGAAAATGAATGGAGGAATGTTTCACAGCTTGGGTTGTGTGTGGGGCAGCGGGGAAACCTGGCATTTGACAGAACGGTTCTTCACCATGTGACATTTGGTCTTCCTGGCCTCTGGGATTGGGTAGAAGAAGCGAAGAGAGTTATCACGGTGTGAGATCACCTGACTACAGTAAGAAACAATGCAGGTCAAAGACTGCCCTGAGGAACAGTAACCTCCTTATGAGTGATAGCCACAGAGAAGGTGGAAGGTCACAAAGATGGGAGGACAATATAGACGATTAAGTCTCAAAAAGGAATGGATTTTTATATTAAGGATGTCACGATCACCTGAAATAGCGATTTAATATGGAGTGCTAAAATAGGAAGGAACGGAAGGAGGGACAGGAAAAGAAAAGCCATAAAAAGAAAAGGGAGAGGGAGGACGGAGGAGGAAGAGCAAAAGAAAGACAAAAGGCCATCCTGGAAATAACTGAGGGAATGGGGAAGAAACTGGGTGCCGCTTGGAAGAGCTGAACGTGAAGCAGTGCTCCAAGAAAGTGGGAAATTCCACTTAGAGAAGATGGAGGGAATCTTTAAGGAAGAAGTGCGCATCCACCCTGTGGTGCTCTCACAAGCTAAGATCATTTGATAGACATGTGTACACATCCGCCTGTAAGGCACACATTAACATTGCTATTTTATAGATAAGAAAACTAAGATTTTGGGATTAAGTAACTTATCCAAAGTCCTGCTGTCAGGGAAGTGGCTGAACTCATGTCTGTATGGATCCATTATGGACACTTGCTTTTTGTTACATTTCGTTCAATTCATTACATCGCCTTCTACTACCTCACTCCGTAGGCTAAAAAAATCTATCCCCCTCAAAGAATTTACTAAGTTTTATTTTCATTCTATGTTTATCCATATCTCTGAGTGAACTGCTTTCCCCTCAATACAACACCTAATCCAGGCCCCAGAGCTTCTGAATAAATTCTGTTCAAAACTCATTTTATATCCTCTAAGAAATTAACAATACTCAACATGAGTTAGTTCAGTTTTTTACCAGATATTAATATTTAACTGCATTAATCTTTATTACATGTTTCTATACAGGCTCTTCACTTTAGTTTGTGGGCGTGTCTTCCCAACTAATTCACCAACACCTTGAGAACAGAAGCCATTTACAGTACTTTCATTTTGTTCCTCCGTTATATGCAAATAAAACTCCATTATATGAAGCACAAGAGTGAATAAACAGTGTGGTTCATAAATAATGGATAGATACATACCAAATATCCACACATATTTAGAAAGAACATACTTACATTATACATATTTTTCTAAATGTATGATATACATTGAAATTTTTTAAATGTATAAAAAGTACTAGAATAACAAAATATAAACAAAAAGCACAGCCAAATAGCTATAAGATTTAAAAAGCAGGTAGTGTCTGAATAAAGACTGACATATATACTCACTAAGTATGAGGAGCAATGTTACTCAACAAATTTCTCTCGGATTCAAATAAAAATGTCTTTTTCTGTGTTTGTAGACATAATTCAAGACCAAGACAATTAAGAACCTTTTTTTCCAATTCCATAGTAAATCAAGCTATAGTTCACTCTGCCTTTCTAAAGGCATTTTATCTTTTATCAAATTGTTTCAAAATCACTGCATGAACAAAAGAGCCTAGGTTATTATAGCCATTAAAAATTTCCACTATATGAGAACAAGGAAACATTTCCTATGGCGTCACATGACAAATGTTTTCTAGTTTTCTATAAGCATTTACAATGTACACCATATGTGGTATGTACCTTTTATCTTGTGTCTTACCAATAACATTTATATTTATATATACTTGTTCAGTAATGAGACTGTATCCAGATAAGATTACAAAAATAGATATGAAATCTATATGCTAAAGTTGGCCGTAAGTGTCCATTTGTTTTTAGCTTTAACTTGCTTTGAGGCAGAACCAGAAATGAGTATTTCCTAAAGTATATATTTTAGAAGATCCTTTACATAAAAGACAGCATCATAATTATACCACTCTGAGAAATACTGCCTCTGTCTTACAGTGATTTCAATCCTTTTCAAGTACGACTACAGCAAAAAAAGAACCTTTTTTTAAAGTTAATCAAGTGTTTCCCATTTTTGCCACCTGAGCCAGTTGGTGAGTGCTATCTATTTGACATCACTTTATAGATAGTTGAGTACTATCTCTTAATATGGACTCAAACGATTCTCTTCTTCATTTAATTAGGCAACCAATAAGTCTTGTCAAAACAGTAATCTCATGTGTATTTTACCACAGAAACAATCTCAAGATGATTTATCAGGTAAGTAAATATACTACCTTAAGATAAGGATTAGTAAAATAAATTTAAAGACCAATTCTTGTTAAAAAAAAAAAAAGTCTAACATCAGCTAAAATCTTCTAATAATGTAAATCTGGCTAAAACGTAAGGTTTTTGACCTGTTGACTAAAACTGTGGACTCTGACTCTTCTCCAACAAAGAAACCAAAAAATAGACACTGAAACCTCAAATGAAATGGGATCAAGAAAGCAATACTTCAAATTTAGTTTATTCTTCCTATTAACATTTAAGCCAACAAGACTTAAAACATAATCCATAATTTAAGTACTTATGGCATAGTATGCACATTAATTTTACTTACCAAGTCATATATCTGATTTGCCAATTGTACCTTCTCATCTGCATCTTCCAAAGCTTTATAGTAATCCTGAATAAAAACATTTTCATTTCAAGAATAAATTAGTAATTTAAAAATGTGTATTCAGCACATATAACTGCATTTTCATTATCATACCTTATACTCAATGTCAGTCATCCTACATTAGCAATAAAAACCCAGTTAAGGATAGGATGGCGATGGGGTAGGATTAGAAATTATGTACAATGGCCAAGAATTAAAGGAAGATGTTCAGCATTCCTAAAAAAGATATAAGTAAAATTAAATAACAGTCCAAGTCTAGCCTCTAAACTAGTAAAAGTTACGTGAACTAATGAATAGTTCTTTTTCTTTCAAAGAAAATGTTTCAATTTATTTAACTTATAAAGAACATTTGCTCTCCCCATTTTTAAAACTTTTTAATCAAAGTATAACTATTGAAAAGATTCTGACCTGCATGTCCCTATTTTCCAATTGTTCTGGAACTCTCATTTTAAGTTAGATATTAATTCATACAATTCAATCTGTACTTTAGATTTCTCCTCAGTATAAAGCAAATCATTTAAGAACAAAAACATGATTCTATCAATTCACATGGAGAACTAGACTGTTAGGGATATAGACAAGCTGTACTACACCAAAAACTTAACAGGTTAAAGGGATGAAGACTGACTTTGGGTTGCAGAGCTGCCCCTCGAACACGGTGTCCCCCCATGTGGTTGAAAATCCATATATAAGCTTCTGACTAAAAGCTTAACTACTAACAGCCAACTGTTGACTGGAATCCTTCACTGATAACGTAAACAGCAGATTAATGTGTATTTTGTGTATTATGTTCTTATTCTTAGGATAAAGTAAGCTAGAGAAAAAAACGTTATTGACGAAATACATTTATAGTACTATACTGTGTTCATCAAAAAAAAAAAAAAAAAAAAAAAAAAAGCTCCACGTGTAAGTGGACCCGTACAGTGCAAGCCCATGTTGTTCCAGGGTCACCCAGACTACAGATGTGCGATCTGTACTCACATACACAAGGCCTCCAGGTACCTTCCAAGCCAGGACCAATTATGTGCTTCCCCCATGTGGCAAAATATGTAAAAAATACTCTAAATCTGTAGTTTCAAATTTCTTTCTCAGTTGATTTTTGAACAATTCTATGAAGGTTGGGGATGAGGGAGCCATTATTACTCAGAGATATTAAAGAACCTGTCCAATGTCACACAGCTAAATGGCAGTCACAACCAAACCCAGGTCTTTTATGTAGTTCTTCCAACATATCCCAAATACACCAGGTTATACATTTAAAGCAAACCTTGGGAAGAGATCTGATACTCATTCTAATCTGGAAGAGACCTGTAAGTACTGTAAGACTAATCAAAATTCAAGGAATTCTGTATTTCTAGGCTCCATTCATATACAGATTTATAGTTTTAAACTAAAAGACTTTTTATGATCCTTTCAACACTTAAGATTGTGTTCTGTGATTCTACCAACTTAGGTACCTAACATTATGTAAAATATGCTTCAAGGTCAGCTAATTTTCACCCCAGTTTGTGGCCAAAATTGGAAGACAATGTAGTATCTGTGAAGACAAGGCAACCTTAATTAGCTGTAACCGGAATAAAATAAAAGAAAAAAAATGGGACTTTTTTTATGATTCTGTAATTCTCTAATAAAAGTTGATAATTATTGAAACAAATTTTAAATTACCAAAATGATTAAAAATTCCTACATCTGAAGCTCTGAAACACAACAAATTATTTAAATCCTAAAGAGCCATTGATAACTTTCCCTCATTTTGATATCCAGAAAACAATTTCATTTTAAAATATCTTTCTCAGAGGACCCCAATATTTACTGATAGATCATCCAGAGTGTTGAACATACTTTTTTGATGGATGCCATTTGTTCTTCTCTCCACTCCGGTTTATTTTTCTTTGCATTCATAAAGAATTCACTGACTCTTTGTTCTAGTTGATCCATTGCATCTATGACATAATAAAAACATTTCATATTTAGATGACCAAATTCATACACTAAATATACATGCTTTGATTTGGGGAAAGAAAAAAATATCTGACAACATACACTCTTTCACTTAGCCAATAACTTAAATATGTCATGCTTTGATTATGTAAATGCTTTAATTACTCTAGTTAAAAAAAAAAGTTACAATTTTCTCTGAAAATTTATATTTGTTGTTATGTCAAAATTTTTCCAGTAGTCAAAGTAGTCAACAACATATATAAGTTCTATACCATAGTATTCAATAGTACAGCCTTTGGGTCAAAAGCTAATGGTATTAAATCAGCCAAATGTACCAAAGCACAATTTCTTATTAAGAGTACTACTAGATAATCCTCACGTTTCTTTTAATAAGAAAAAGTAATAAAAAGATTTTAACCTCTCACTATATGGCATTAAGCACCCCATCATCTCATATCATGACTGACAGCAGAAGGTACATCATTTGTTCACTTGATACACTACATTAGATAAGTTTTTCCCTAAGTGTGTGCCAAGAATAGTCATCTCATTCCATGTCTGCTAAAAAAGGAAAAGTCAATTAAAAAAAAAAAGTGATTCTGTTGCTATGTAAGTGAGGAAAAACCTTTTGGAGACTTTTCGGGGCAATAATATAATACGTTTTTAAAGATTCTACGAAGTCTTACAGTTAATTTTTTAAAAATTTTCCTTTGTTTAAATCAGCAATTTCTAACTTATTTTACAAAGAAGTCTCTTTTGTTAATCCATAGTACCTATTAACTTTAGAAAATTCTAATTATTATAAAATGCAAGTTTATAAAACCTCTCATTTATATAATCTAAGTACAAATCACAAAAAAATTTAAAATTTGTAATGATAATGAAGGAGAATAAAATAAGTTACCCTTTATTGAATTTCTACTTTGTATCAGATACTATAAATATACTATAACTGTGTTATTTTAAATCCTCAGATAATTTTCATTTTATAGACAATGAAAACCATGGTCAAGGTCAAAAAATAAATAAGTAAAACTCTAATACAAACTCAGATCTATCTGACATCAAAACCTGTAGAAAACACTACTTTAGCATTTTTTAAAGATTTTATTTATTTATTTATTTATTTATTTATTTGACAGAGAGAGACACAGTGAGATAGGGAACGCAAGCAGGGGGAGTGGGAGAGGGAGAAGCAGGCTTCCCGCTGAGCAGGGAGCCCGATGCGGGGCTCCATCCCAGAACCCTGGGATCATGACCTGAGCCGAAGGCAGCCGCTTAACCAACTGAGCCACCGAGGTGCCCCCACTTTAGCATTCTGACTACATTTAAGTTAAAATGAATTTTGTGAGCAAGCTAAAGAAATACACAATTCAGACTTCTACACTACAATCCCCTGAATAAAAGAAGGCTTCCATATCATAGCAACTTGTATTAAGCATGGCCACATGAAACTGACAAGAGGCTGAGAAATGTATATTCATGACCAATGGACATGGAAGTGCGTGGAGGACTAGGGGAGTAGAGAAGCAAGAGGGAGAAAGAACAGGTCCTTAACTACCTCAAGGAATGCTGGTTCTCTGATGTCTTTCCATGATACCCCTTTCCTCCCAATCATACCCCAAAATCCACATCTTCCTCCACCTCTACTTTTCTAAGAAAAAAACCTGGCGGCATGAGAAACATTTTATGTATATAGCCTAAACCTAGTTGGAATAAATGGGATCAAGAAACATATTTTCTGGGGATAGACCCCACGAAGGCCAGTCATTACTATCATTTAGACAATTTAATTAAGGAGTACCTACATCTAAACAGAGAGTAACATCTAGCCATAAGGGTACGCCTAATTGTACATTTTAATTATGTACCGTATAATTCATTTTGCACTCTTAATTTTTAATACAGTAGCTCTACAAGATAACTGGAACAGATATATTACATTCATTTCATAAAAGGGGAAGGTTTATGAAGTTCTTTCAGAGCATGGTGGGCATATATTTGTACTCATTTTAAGTGTAATTTTAAGTGTAATTTCGCTCTAAGTTATTTACCTTCTTATCTCCAAAGGCACTGACTCTTTACTTTCTTTGAACCATAAACTTTTTTTTTTATAAACTTCACAGAAAAAATGATCAGATAAACCAAATACCACTCTATAAAAGAACAAGGTTAATTTTGGGAAAAAGTAACCAGACTATCAAGCTATCACTGATAGAAGAAAAAGTCAAAATTTTTATTACACCAGATAAGAAGCTTTACAGTAAAATCTATTTCCCTCACTCATTTTGATTGAAAAAACATCATCCTGTTGACAAGTGAGAATGTATCCTATAATGTGTAACTTTTCCCAAAATTTGACATTCCAAGTTCACCAGGGTCACTAAAGAATCGCATATAGCCTATGCTTCTGTATTTTCCATTCTTGAAAATTTTGGAATAGAAGGAACTTTAACAAAAGTATAAATGCTGAAATCTATGTTCCATACGTAAGGGCTCAAGTCAAAATCTTCTCAACATTTACACCGATGTGCATTAAGACATATATCTACGTTCTCACTGAAGGTACAGAAACTTTTATTGCAGAGTCTTTGAATTCGAGAAAGGAACACATACACGTGCCCTAGTGCCTCCTTCTCTTGTAAAAGCAAGGAGGAGAAAAGTAGCGTGGAAAGCAAGAGGCAAGATTCGGCACTGCCTTTTCTTTTTTACAACTCCTTATGCACTAGCCAGTGAGCCGGAGGAGAGTCAAACAGCAGAGGCGATGAAGTCGATGGCAAGTAAGTCTGGCAGTGAACGCGCGCGGCCAAGACGGGCAAACGCGCCGACTTACTCTGCACCTGCAGGTCCATCTCGCGCATCTCCGTGAAGCGGTCCCGCAGGTCCATTGGAAGCTGCTCAATCACTGTCAAAGGGAGAGTCCGTCAGAGGGGCGGGGCCAACGGCGAAAGTACGCGCTTACGTCACTGCGTGCGTGCGTGCGTCGGGGGGGTCGAAGGAGCCGGCAGCCCACAGCGAGGCTGCCAGTTACCGTGAGAAAGAAACATCCCCCGCCTCCCCCTCCCTCCCGCCATCCCGCCTGCCCGTCCACTCGCGCTCTTGCCCGCCCGCAGGTCCCACAGACGGCCCCCGCCAGCGCCGCCCACTCACTTTCCAGATAGTCCTCTAGGTACAACATCGCGGCCCTTAGAGCTGGGGGAACGAGGGGGTCCAGGGGTTTATTTGTGTCACTCGCTGTCGCCGGAGTTTTGTCCCTTCCAATATGGCGCCTCCGCTAGCAGCACCCGCTCAGCTTCGGCAGGAAAAAAAAAAAAAAAAGAAAGAAAAAAAAACCACTTTGGCGCCTGACGGCGCTTGCCTCACTGCCGCCCGGAGCTGTCATTGGTTGGCTGAAGCAATGACGTAGGCCGACGGGAGGCCGCCCCCGCGCTTTTATGGGAAGTGTAGTTTCATTCCCTCCCAACAGGGATTAATAATGCTTGACAGTTACTCACGTAGAAACTACAAAAACCAGTCGTCCTTGCGAACGGTGCGCAAGAGAATCTGAAATGCGGTGGCTCTGTTTATTTGTTGATTTTTGCACAGGGAACGACGGGAGTTGTATGCGCCTGCAGAACACAACTAGGAACAACTTTTCACCTGTTCTTTACTGCTACGATTCCATGCCCTGGCGTTTGTGAGTCATAGATTTCAAGTAGTGCTAAGCAAAGAAAAAGTGTTCTGACGCTAGAATAATCAGCAAAGTTCGGGCGACTTGGATTGTTTAAAACAGAACTCTTTGATGGAATTTATCCTTAGTATCCACTGCTAAAAATATAAATGGGACGTCTGGTTGGCTTCCTTGTAACTAAAATAGTGTCACTAAGAATATGGGGTGAAGATGAATTTCCCATATTAAAAGATACAGAAATAGCCCTCGACAGCCTCTTACATATTTTATTTTGCGGTCTGTCTCATCGTTAATCGTAATGTAGTTGAGCTATACGTAGAATCTGCACCCAGAAAAAAAAAAAGAAGAAGAAGAAGAAATAGCGAGCAAGCAGAAATAACGGATGAAGGCTTAGTATCTAATGAACTATCCTAACAACAATTTTAGATTACGTTAAGTAAATAGCCTGTATTGGCTGTCTATAGTCCTGCGCGGTGTCTTTTTCTACCTTTTGACTCCTCCCCGAAAGTGCTCACCAGTGATATATTTAGTCCCTTCACCGCTCAGTTTTCTTTTTCTTAAAAATGTTTGCACTCAGTAAAGGTTGGGTATTGTTCTTTTCCACCTGTCTTAGCTCTATTCGTTTTTTGGGAAACAATTTAATGTTGGGTTTTTTTTTTAACTTTTTATATTTATTCATTTTTTAAATTTTATTTTATTATGTTATGTTAATCACCATACATTACATCATTAGTTTTTGATGTAGTGTTCCATGATTCATTGTTTGCATATAACACCCAGTGCCCCGTTTAATATGTTCCCTCTTTAATACCCATCACCAGGCTAACCCATCCCCCCACCCCCCCACCCCCAGAACCCTCACTTTGTTCTGTTTTTATATTTTTCAGATTGGAGTTGAAACATTTTATGCATTTGAGTTTCCTCCTTTCCCCCTCTTCTACATTTTCTTACACTCAAGATTTTTTCCACTGCTCTTAATCAGGATACTTAACCTGTCCTATTGATGTATGTCAAAGGAAACTTAACTCAATTCTAATAATTACCTAGTTTACTTTCTGTACTTTCATCTAAAATCTAGTGCTTCAGTCTTACTCCTCCTTACACTCCCCCCCACCCTTCCTTTCTTCTGGCTGCCTTTAAGATCTTTTGGATATTTTTGCAGTTTCTCAGTGGTGAATCTAGGTATGTAGTCATTTCTTTCTTTCCTTCCTTCTTACCATTCAAAAAATGTCTAAACCGTGCTTAGGATTTTAAAGGATTGCTGAATCTTAGGATTAGTGTCCTGAAAAAATTGTAGAAAATTCTCAACCATTATCTCTTAGACCATCTATGGGACATCTCTAAGACTTTCTCACTTTTTCCTTCTTTTCTTTTTTTTGGCCTTTTACATGGTCCATCTCAATATTTTCAAATAACTTTATTTTTACAAATTCTATTTAGTTCTTTTTGAGCCATTTTCTAATGTCTTATATGAATTAAACATAATATTAACATAACGTAAACATTAGATGGTCTATGTTCTGTGTCTGTTACATCCCAAACTGAAAGTTTTATGGGTCTTTTGGGCTGTTTGTTGTTTCTTCTGGCTTTTGCTCGTGGTGCCTGTTTCCTTGGCTGTTATGATTTTGGATTCTGCACTTAAGTTTCTGGGGTTGTAACTGTCAGGATTCTCTAAGGTCAGAGTTAAAATTGAGTTTTCCTAGAAAGTATTAGAATTTGCTTCTGCAAGTTGCATGGAGGCACCATTAACTCTACGACCAGATTAAGTTTTCCACTTAAAGTGTTTGGACTGCACAGATGGATTTCATTTGGCCTCAGATCCAAGTGGCTTGGATTTGATTCTCAGAGGACATTCTCAGAAGAGACTTTTTCTTCCTTTCCTGGATTCCAAGGTCAAGTCAGCCATGTTTCTTTACTGACTTGTGCATCATTTCTTTCTCATTCACCCTTACACTGGGAATACAGCCTTTTGGGGCCTCAAATTTTGCCCCCTATCAGAATCCTCCTTTTAGATGAGTTATTTGTAGAAATCCTCCATTTAGATGGCTTTCTTTCCTGACCTTGGCATGCTGCACGGCTACCAATGCAGGAGCTGTAGGTGTCCAGAATTCGACAGATAATCTCTTAGCAACATCCCACTTTGGCCCTCACTTATTTCTTAGGATCCTCTCATTCTGCTTCCTTTCTTTCTATTGTTCCTCTCTGAGAATCCCTTCATTTCCTACCAGTTCATCAATGTATTTGATTTTTTTTTTTTAAGCCTAGCAGTTTTCATTGTTTTCAGCAGGTGGTTATTCAGAGTAGCGAAAGCAGCATGCTGTGAGAAATAAGAGTAACAGAAATTGAAGTCTTATCATTTCAGTGAAAACTGAGTTTCTTCAGGGAGTTTTCTATATTAAGGAAAATGAAATAATAGATGGATCCCAGTTCATTTAATATACATACACACTTTAGAGAAACCAAAAAATAAAACTTACATGCTATATATTTTAATGAATGTAATTCTTATTCTTGAACCATGTATCAGCTGCAGAAAATTGCACACGTACACACATATGATAGTTTCTTACAACATTAGGTTGTATAGGAGATGCTACTTGGGGTGGCTGCCCATTTACCCCCACTACCACATTTCTAGGCATCATGGCTCATATACAGGGATGTCCGTATCTGTAGTACATTACTGTGCTCTCTGATCCTCACTCAGTAATTTACCAGGGACAGACCGACGCTGGGCCTATTGGATGCACTCTTTTGGGATTTGAAATTGGGAATGAAGAGAGTTGGAGACTGAAGGCATTGTGGCAGATCTGCAGCACAATAAATACACGGTCCACAAGCTCCTGCTGCTTGGGATTCCTGAGCAACTGTAGGGTTCTCCTTGCCTTTTCCCCCCTTGCTCTGTCACTTTCTCAGAGACCTTGAGAAAGTAATTTTAACACTCTGTCTCCATATCCTGATTTGTAAACTGGAAATGGCCATAGTAGCTAGTGTTAGATCGAAATGATATTGTCTATGCAAAGCGCTTAGGTTAATGCCTGGTAAATGATATGATGCAATAAATGCCAGATTCTATTACCATCATCATTAATACCCTTAAGTCCCCTCCTAAGTGATTCATATTGCAAATGCTTCTTTGTGCTTCTCTTACGTTTGACTTGTGCCCCTGCTTATTTTTTGGCTGGACATCACCTCAATCTCCAGGATTATCTCATCTCCAACCATTGTACTCCCACTGGCATAGGAAATTCAAAGGAGAAGTGATGCGGGGAAGGTTATGTAAGAGGACTATGCTGAAGGCTACTGGCTCAGTGGAAGCAACTAGAATGTAGGGAGAAGATTCAAAATGGATGCAAAATATGACTTTTACCAGGAGTTGAAGAAAAAGGAAAATTTAAATCCTTCATATAGCATGTTTTCTGGTGGACCTTTGCCTTTTGTCTTAAGATCCTACTACTTCCCTGTCTTATAAAGAAAACCACCATCCTGAAACCTTGCTAGTAAACCTTGAAATGAAATATTTTCTTAACTTTGTGCCAAGTAGTGTATCCTCCCTGAAAGACTTTTGTAATATGGGAAGAAGGCAGCTAAAAGTCTGTCTTTACACGAACGACTCTGATTTTACATCTTTTTTTAAAAATCTGTTGAGTCACTCACTGGATGAGTTATAAGCAGCAGAATAATGACCCTCACGTTACATATCGATGGATGCTTCCAGCTTTTTCTACTCTAAGTACCTACTACCAAAGACCCTTCTAAGGAAGGTTCTAGTCTCCTGACTTCATTTCTGGGTGTTTGCAATGGAGAATCTGGAGAAGAAGGGAGGGGGAAGAAGATAACAGAGGATGAATGGAAGGAGAGTGGGCATTCAGTGGATGGGAGAGGGAAGCTAAGAAGCAGGGTGATGGAAAGATGGATATGAAGATGTTACAAAACCATTCCCTCAAAACAAAGGGAAATTCTAGATAACATATAAGAAAAAAAGCTTAAAACTTAAAAGAGAATGAAGTCCTCAGCTGCCAAAAGTTAAGAGTCTACTCAAAGTCGCAGTAGTGAACAAGAGCCGGAGCTGAAGGAGGAGAGGGTTGATAGGCCTTAACTTGTGGGTCTTGGGGTTCTGACTGTAGTGAAGACACTACAATGTGAAGCAGACTCCTAGGCTCACGATGGAGCTGGGGTGCCATGTTAGCAAACTGAGACTTAAATGATAATTTTCATGTCCCTGTAAATGTTCCACTTGACCAGAAATGCAGTATCTCCCAATCAGCCAGTCCCCAGATGCCAAGTTAACTCTGGGCTGTATATTTATTTCCTTATTTCTTCTTATGCCAAAGGAGGTTGACTATGTGGCTCCAGCTACTCAGATACTTTCTATTTTTTTTCTTCCTTGGTCTTTATTCTTTATCTTATAAAAGCTTCCTGCTTTCCACCCCATTTTGTAGTTCTCTGAATGGAGACTGTCCACTTCACAAAGTGTTAAATAAAGATTTTGTATCCTCTAAATTGTCTTCTTTAATCTTTTTTTCAACACAAGCCTCAGGTCATATCCTTGTAGGGAACTAAAGATAACCACCTTGCAAAAAGCCAGCAGTCTCAAAGGACTGCTTCTGTGAAACCGCCTGGGGAAACATCAAAGAAGCCATCCATCCACCTAAAATCATGGGAGAGAAGGCAGCCCAGAGGAATTTAGACATCAGACCTGCACCGTGCATGAGTGTGGAGTCCAAATTCATACTCCTCACAAGGTGCAGGGACCCTTTACCAAGACAGTGAACACTGGCCTGGCCTAGTGAAACATGAGGGGGGCCTATAGGAGACAAATACAATACTCTTTAGGGTTGTGCCTCAAGCTGGGACACAAAGAAGAACTTCTGTTGGAAGTGAGCTCACATTCAAATATTACAAATCACTTGAGGAAATCAAGACTGAGAGACTTTAGCAGATAGAATAAACAGGGGAATTCTAAAAATGCAAGTATTAGAAGTCACAATGGATGAAATCAGTCCAGAAAGTAGAACAAACAAGAAGAGAGAAGATAGAAAAGATGTAAAAATTGGAGGGTCAGTCTTCAAGATTGAGGTTCTAATACCTGATTCATAGGAGTTCCAGAAAGAACAGAAAAAAAAATGGAGACACTAAAGACTATATAGTCTCTGACGGCATTGAGATGACATTTCTGAATAGATAAAACCAATCCTTGCCGATAGACACAGGAGAGTGGCCACCTCTGGGGAAAGCAGGTGCTTGACTATTCTTAGAACCCTTGCTGACAAGAACGGTTCATTATGCACCGCTTTATTAATTGCTTGCAGAAGGCACTCAACTCCTACTTGTTGCACGAACAAATAGAGGCAGGATTGGCTGCATTAGGGCTTTCGAATCAGACCTGAGCTTGAACACCATCTCTGTTATTGTCCATGTGACCTGAACCGAGTTACCTAAAGTCCCTAAGATTGTTTCCTCATCCATGAAATGAGTGTAAGGAAGGCTACTTGCACTGTCCCAGTGTGGGGAGGATCAAAGGAAATAATGTATGAGAGTACCTAACACAGTGACCTGTGCAGAAATGTAATCATGAAACAGTATTATTTGTAGAAGTGACACTATCATTAGGTAAGTGGTCTAGTAAGTGCCATTCCAAGGGCCTTGCAATGGAAATGTGTGCCCCAGAGCAGTCAAATAAGGGAAACATTGTCTTTAGAATTTAAAAACATTAATAAAACTAACATTTACAGTCTGCTTTTTATTTTTACTCCATGCCAGCAATTCTAAATAATGTCAGTGATAAAATATTTCTCCCTGAAAAAAAATATTTTGTGGGTCTAAGTTCTAAACTATCTCTGAAGTCATGGTTGAATTTAAGTAAATGGCATTACATATTCCTGTTAAATAGTGGCTCAGAAATAAACATTGAAAACCAGTGACTCATAAACAGTGATTAGAAAGACAAAGACACAGAACTTGAGTTATTTCAATTGTATAGTGTTGTATGATCACTTGGAGTTTCTCTTTGTATTTAAAATTTAAAACGGTGAAACTGACTATAAGCTACTAGGTATATTTTTGCTCATCAAATGCATATTTAAATTCATACATGAAACATATTACTGAATTTAAATAGTATCTTGAAAATTAAAAAATACATTCTTTTAAAATTGTTATCCTTGTTTAATTGGTATTTAATTGCTATTACATTTTAATGTAGTTATTAGTGCAACAAGCCCATATGTTGTTCCCTTTTCAAAAAAATGCTTAAATATAATTAAAAGGAATCTATTACTTTTTTCCTTTTCACTGTAAAATTAATTATTCATTACAAGCATGATTATGTAATGAAATTTAATAAAGGAAATTTTATACTGTCTGAGTTTCTTTTCTGGCCATTATCATTATTTATTTCATTTAATGATTTTTTTGAAAATAATTTTCTTGTAAAGAAAAGGGATATATTAAGAAAATGATTTGCTCCATGTGTCAGATATGTTAGGTATGCTTATTAAAGGCTTTTCACAGAAGGCAAATGTAAGTTTATTTATACACAATGGTATCACTGTCTGTAACTATTTCCTGTGTTTGATTTTTGGAAGCCTTAGGCTCTCAAACAATCTTTTTCATGAGACAGCTAATGTAAAGATAAATTATCAAGCATCTTCTCTTTGTGATGCAATATGAAAATATTTCAGTGACTGGGAAGATTTTTAACATGCTGGAAAACATTTAAAGATTCTACTTTTCTTTTTCTTTTTTCCTTTATCAGTCATATGCTCTGTGATAGTGACAAGAAGTGGTGTTTGGAAAATTCAAGCTTTTAAAAAATTTTTATTCGGGGCGCCTGGGTGGCTCAGTCATTAAGCATCTGCCTTCGGCTCAAGTCATGGTCCTGGGGTCCGGGGATCAAGCCCCGCGCCGGGCTCCCTGCTCAGCGGGAAGCCTGCTTCTCCCTCTCCCTCTCCCTCTCCCCCTGCTTGTGTTCCCTCTCTTGCTGTGTCTCTATAAAATAAATAAAATCTTTAAAAAAATTTTATTTAAAACTTCTTTAATAAATCCAAATAATGAAGGGCTTAGGAAGCCTTATTTTGCTAGTAGGGGTAAAGTGTTTTTCTAAATTTGGTTAGGGCATTCCTCCCATTGAGGAAATAGAGTGTGAAAATATGAAAATACAGTGCATTTTTACACCGTGCATAAATCTTATGAGACTTACTACATTGTGGTATAGAACTTTCCTCCCCGACTAATTTGGAATTCCTCAAAGGTAGAGACTATGTTTTATTTATCCGTTGATCCTCAGATCTGGCGGGTAATATGAGTTCAATAAAGATATAATGAATTATTGAATGAATGAATGCATGAACATCAAGCACAAGTTCATAAGTTTCCAAGTTCAGATCAGAGGGGGCAAGATGAAGTTATCATGATTACTAACTACTGAGATCTGTAAATAAAATAGGATTCCAGGGGTGCCTGGGTGGCTCAGTTGTTAAGTATCTGCCTTCGGCTTGGGTCATGGTCCCAGGGTCCTGGGATTGAGCCCCGCATCGGGCTCCCTGCTCGGCGGGAAGCCTGCTTCTCCCTCTCCCAGTCCCCCTGCTTGTGTTCCCTCTCTCGCTGTGTCTCTCTGTCAAATAAATAAATAAAATCTTAAAAAAAAAATAAAATAAAATAGGATTCCAGTGGTCATTTGAATAACTAGACTGGAATGCTGAAAAGAATTTCCTGAACAGAAGGCTTTGAAAAATTCTCAAATACAGTAGACTCACTTCCAAAGTGGTTTTTAATTAGGCTTGCCTAGAGGAGTAGGCAGAGGGAAAATGAAAGTAATATGATAATTCATGATAGTTTATATTTTTAAAAATCCATTGAAACCTAGATACTAATTGAGGCCCATAAGGCTCCTAGGGAACATGAGAAAGAATATTACTACAGTTCATTTCAGTAAACATTTATTAAACAGCAAATACCACCAATACAAACACGATCAAGACTCAGTCCCTATTCTTGCAGGATGCACAGCTTGGTAAGAGAAGCAGGTTAGGGATATCATTTAAATACTATGTGGTAGGTGCTATAATATAATCCAATTTTGAGGAAGGAACTAAGAGGACTTCATATAAATTTAACTAAGAAATGGCTTCTTTGATGAATAGTGAACATATAGATTCAACAAAAAGACAAAGTGCTGGAAACCAATATAAAGATGCAGTGGATAAAATATCCACATATTTAAGTACTTTGTAGCCATTAAATATTAGGGTTTTTTCCTAAGATTTTACTTATTTGAGAGAGAGGGAGAAAGCACGAGACAGGGGAGGGTCAGAGGGAGAAACAGATTCCCTGTTGAGCAGGAAGCCTGACATAGGGCTCTGTCCTGGGACTGGGATCATGACCTGCGTGGAAGGCAGACGATTAACTGACTGAACCACCCAGGCGCTCCTAAATATCAGATTTCTGACTACTATCTAACTAGATATTAAAACACAATATATTCAGGAATGCTAATCAACTGATTTACACTGATATAACTCCAACCAGTTGTTAAAACATTTAGATAAGATGTTATACATCATATGTAATCAGGAAAACGCAAACTGAAAGGCGATACCATTACACACCTATTTGAATGGCTACAGTCTGGAACTCTGAGAACACCAAATGCTGACAAGGATGTGCAATAAGAACTTTCATTCATTGTTGGTGGTAATGCAAAAATGTACAGCCACTTTGGACAGGGGAATATTATTCAGTGCTAAAAAGAAATGAGCTATGAAGGCATAAAAAGACATGGATGAACTTTAAATGCATATTACGAAGTGAAAGAAGCCAATCTAAAAAGGCTGCATAGTTAATTCCAACTATATGACATTCTGGGAAAGGCAAAACTATGGAGCAGTAAAAAGATCAGTGGTTGCCATGGGTAGGGAGAGGGACTGTTGTATTTTGGAGCAGTGAAAATACTCTGTATGATGTTATAATGGTGGATACATGTTCATTATGTATTTGCCCAAACCCACAGAATGTACAACACCGAAAATGAACCATATTTTAACTGGACTTTGGGTGATTATGATGTGTCAATGTGGGTTCATCTACTGTGACAAAAGTACCTGTGGGTAGAGGGTATTGATAATGTGAGAGGCTGTGCATGGGATCATGGGCAATCTCTGACCTTCCTCTCAGTTTTGCTGTGAACTTAAAACTGCTCTAAAAAAATAAAGTTTTAATAAAAGATAAATAAAACAAAACACTGAGATACTTCTACTGGTTGGTGTATAGTAGCTTCTCTGAGGAACCAGAGAATCCCATACCACCCTGGCTTCCTTGGCCCTTTCTATGGGACTCTCTGGGGCTCTCTCATGCAGTTACTATAGAGTTGACACATGGCACCAGGATCCTGCTCCAGTAACATCAGCCTCTGCTGTGGGGTTTTAATTATTAGATATCACTCCTGGATACATTATAAAGTAAAAAAAAATGGGTTACAAATACTGTGTGAAATATGATAGTATTTTGTTAAAAAATATGTATGTGGAGGGGCACCTGGGTGGCTCAGTCATTAAGCGTCTGCCTTCGGCTCAGGTCACGATCGGGCTCCCTGCTGAGCAGGAAGCCTGCTTCTCCCTCTCCCACTCCCCCTGCTTGTGTTCCCTCTCTCGCTGTGTCTCTCTCTGTCAAATAAATAAATAAAATCTTCCAAAAAAATGTGTATGTGGATAGATACATACAGATAACATTTCTCCTCTCTATATTAGAAAGTTAAAAAGTTATTTCTGAGCAGTAGTAGACTTATAGGTGACTATATTTTCTTTACAAATTTCTATCTTTCCCAAGCTTTAAAATTATTTTATAATCAGAAATATATAGGGAGAGAAAGAGAGAGGATGAGAAATGAAAGCAATCAGATTGGTAACTTAGGTAGTGACTTGTGTATGTGCCCCAAAATTTTTCCAAGTTCAATAACACTGAGCAAATCTCTCTTAACTCTTCTTAGAATAATCAATTTTGTTCTGAGTTAACTCATGCTGAGTTAATACTGCTATCAGGATCAAAGCGGTGTCCAAGTTTCAAAATACCAAGCCAAGTAATTAAGCAAAAGAAGCATTCAGGATTTGGAGTCTCATTACCTAGTCCCATTACTGGCCCTGGGTTAGACACATAAAGGTCAGGATCTGGGGGAAGCAGATACACAAATAGGAAATGAGGTCAAGAATACAAGGAGGAGAGAATTATTTGCCAAGTTAAATCCCAGAACACAAGAAACATGCAAAATGCTAAGCTGAGGTCAGCTGAGGCAGTAGAAACAACATAATTCATGTTTTGGAACTAGTCATAGAGAAAAGAGTCTTCTGAATGGTATAGCTTAAATCCTGCTTCCGCACCTGTTCACGCTGTGCTGATGGCTGGAAGGGATGGTACTGAGAAGAAAAGTACCATCAGCATCACGGTATCACTTGAGTTGCTTTCCCATCTAGCTCAGTGTGTTTTTAGGACTGAAATAATGGCGTAAACATGTAAGACTGTGTGTCATCCAGACACAGAATATAAGTGGGTCCTTGGAAACAGGTAACATTCATCATTTGATACCTAGGGACTTGATTCCTAATAAGACCACGTTACAGATATAACTGCTGACTTAGAGACCAGTGGTTCTTAACTAGGAGTGATTTTGCCCCCCAAAGGGACATTTGGAAATGTCTGGAGACATTTTTAGTTGTCACGAGTTGGGGAAGTACTACAGGCATCTGGTGGGTGAAGCCAGGGCGGCTGCTAAACATCCTGCAATACACAGACAGAACCCCTGCAACAAAGTTATTGGGCCCAAAGTACCAATAAAGGTCAAAAACACCTGCTGCAGACAGACGTCGTAGTTGAAAAGTATGGCAACATTCTGGGGTCAGTGTTCCATACCTGTTAGTGACATTGCCCCCTTAACCAAGTAGTGTTGGCTTAAGAAAACTGTACAGCAGAGGGCAGTGATAAACAAATTTTTATGTTATATTATGACTGGTCCTCCAATAGTTTTCTTCTTTTCTTTGCTTCTCTAATCTCCAAAACAAAAGTAATGATAGAAGCAGAATAAAGCCAAAGAAGATAATTTCGTATCTTTTTTGAGAAAAAAAAATCACCACATTTTACGCAACGATGTACTAAAAATTTTAAAAATATAACTTCCAGAGATATAGGAACCATGACGTTATTGTAGAGGTTCTACGTAGTGTAATTGGATACAAAATGGAAAAGAAACAGTAAAATTGTCCATATCAGTTTGCTAGGGCTGTTATAATAGAGCTCCACAGACCAAGGGGCTTAAGCAATAGCTCTAGGTTTTGATTTAGCATTTGGGATATTTTTCTGCTGACGTAGCAAATATAAGGCATAATGTTCTCTGTGAGTGCTCCCAACTAACTTTTCTGCATAGAAGAAACTGCTTTCTAGGTGGTTGTGAGGATTTTCTCTCCCATTCACAATGCTTTCTACTTCAAAGCCATGTAGTGTCATCAGGTAGAAAGAGTTCATGTTGATCTACACGTGTCCACGATGTTTAGAGCGGTCTTTGCCTCGCTCACTTGTCATGACTTTCATTATTATTATCAATGTGATTAATAACAGTAGTATTATTATTATTACCAGAGGGAAGGATAATAGCACTGAATATATATTTTTAAAAAAGGCTTATCTCAAACTCTCTGGTTTTTTTAATGTCATTTTGTATTTTTGTTGACTTCTTACTTGACTCCCTTGTGATCAGATAACGTGTTCTGTGTTGTTTCCATATTTTAGAATTTATTGAATTTTTGTGGCTTAATATATGATAAATTTTTGTAAATGCTTAAAGGGGATTTTTGGAAAAGTTGTTTTTGTTTTGAAGATATTGAATGCAATATCTGCCTATAAGTTCTACGGTATTGTTATTTAGGGCCTTTCTAGCCTTACTTGGTTTTCTATCTACTTGACCTGTCATGTGCTGAGCTAGGTACTGTTGCTGTCATTCTATGTCTACTTGTGTTTTCTGCAGTTTTGGTTTTTTGAATTTTGAAACTGTTGTTTGGTGTATAAAAATCCTTGAGAGATACTATGGATTGTGTTCTTTGTTGTTTAAAAGTGTTCAATTTTTTAATGCCTTTTGCTTTGCCTTAATAATTGCCTAATACTAATATTGCAAATCCTGCTTTTCCCAACACGATTAGTATTTGTTTGCTCTTTTGCTTTCAACCACACTTTATTTTAAATAAGTCTCTCACATCTGGTTGGTTATTATTTTACAGTCAATCTAATAGATTAATGTATTCTGTTACACTTATGATATGACAAATATATTGAGATCTAGTTTTAATTGTATATTGCTTTGTTTTTATTGTTTCCTTTTTTCTATGATTTGCCAAGAAAGAATGATTTACAGCATAATTTAAAAGATTAAAATTGTGACAAACTGTTCTCTCCCTAGCCACCAATTGCAATGATTATTACTTAACTCTGGCTTTCTCTTCTACATTAAGGAAGTACAATCTCCCTAGCTTCCCAGCTCTAGCTTTTGAGTTAGCATTTTAGGTATTTTTCTGCTGACATATTGCATATAAGGCCTAATGTTCCTTGTGAGTGTTCCAAACTAACTCTCCTGCATGGAAGAAACTGCTTTCTTTTCTCTCTTGCTTCCAGTGTTTTCTACTTTAAAACTATGTAGTGTAATTTGGTAGAAAAGGAGTTCATGATGATCTATGTGTGTCCCTAATTTTTTTTTAAAGATTTATTTATTTGACAGAGAGAGACACAGTGAGAGAGGGAACACAAGCAGGGGGACTGGGAGAGGGAGAAGCAGGCTTCCTGCCAAGCAGGGAGCCTAATGCGGGGCTCGATCCTAGGACCCTGGGACCATGACCTGAGCCGAAGGCAGATGCTTAACAACTGAACCACCCAGGAGCCCCTATGTGTGTCCCTAATTTTTAGAGCTATCTATTCCTAGTTTTTTTAAGAGTTATTTGCTCAAATGGATCTTTCCTCCCATTCCTTTAACACTCAGAGCCTTAAAGTCAAAGTTTATTGAATTATTTAGGAAAATCTTCACTTCTCTTAAATCTTGCGACTTACATAAACTTACCTCTAATAGGGACTGTGACTCTTTTTTCTCCTCCCACATTCCCTTTCCAGTCTACATTATAAACACACACTCACACACAACTTGGTTTTTAGGATTATGCAATCATACATTCTTTTCTCAATAGTAAGCATGAGTGTTATCCATCTTCATTGTAAACTCTTAGAGATAGCGATGTCAGTAAATGCAATTTGATGATGATAAATATTGAATAAATAGTGCTTTGCCACGAATATGTCATTTTTAAGAAAAAAATTTACTTTAAACCATGTGTATATTTTCAACTGAAGAAATAAATTTGGGGTGGTAACTTATCTATTTCAAGATCAAGATGATTAATTACTTGATTCATCAACAGGAAAATGGAATTTCCGTATATCTTCAAACTTGACTTTTAGCCCAGATTTGGACAAATACACACCTTCTCTTTTTAGTTCATTTCATTTACAGCTGAATTAGTCATAGTTTCCTCACAGTCTGCAAAAACATCAGCAGCTATTAACCATTTTATTTCCATTTTATCAAAAACGTGTTGCACTAATTTATGTCTTCATGATCTACTCCTGTTAGCACAAAGATCTCACATCTTTAAAAGTGATTAATTCTTAGACAAATGAAAGTTTTTAAAAAGTCTACTTCAACTTAACATTTTATTTGGGTGTGCAGTAAAAACTACAAGTTCTGAACACCCAACTTTACAACTGTTTTATATGAGTTAAGATATACTATAATTCTACACTGCTATTCAACATAGCACTAGAAGTCCTAGCCACAGCAATCAGACAACAAAAAGAAATAAAAAGCTTCCGAATTGGCAAAGAAGAAGTCAAACTCTCATTCTTTGCACATGATATGATACTTTATGTGGAAAACCCAAAAGACTCCACCCCAAAACTGCTAGAGCTCATACAGTTATTCAGAAAGAGGCAGGATATAAAATCAATGCACAGAAATCAGTGGCATTCCTATACACCAACAACAAGACAGAAGAAGGAGAAATTAAGGAGTCGATCCCATTTACAATTGCACCCAAAACCATAAGATACCTAGGAATAAATCTACCAAAGAGACAAAGAATCTGTACTCAGAAAACTATAGAATACTCATGAAAGAAATTGAGGAGGACACAAAGAAATGGAAAAACCTTTCATGCCCATGGATTGGAAGAACAAATATTGTGAAAATGTCAATGCTCCCTAGAGCAATCTACACATTTAATGCAGTCCTTATCAAAATACCATCAACTTTTTTCAAAGAAATGGGACAAATAATCTTAAAATTTGTATGGAACCAGAAAAGACCCCAAATAGCCAGAGGAATGTTGAAAAAGAAAAGCAAAGTTGGTGGCATCACAATTCCAGACTTCCAGCTCTATTACAAAGCTGTAATCATCAAGATAGTATGGTACTGGCACAAAAACAGACGCATAGATCAATGGAACAGAATAGAGAGCCCAGAAATGGACCCTCAACTCTATGGTCAACTAATCTTCGACAAAGCAGGAAAGAATGTCCAATGGATAAAAGACAGTCTCTTCAACAAATGGTGTTGGGAAAATTGGACAGCCACATGCAGAAGAATGAAACTGGACCATTTCCTTACACCACACACAAAAATAGACTCAAAATGGATGAAAGACCTAAATGCGAGACAGGAATCCATCAAAATCCTAGAGGAGAACACAGGCAGCAACCTCTTCAACCTTAGCCGCAGCAACTTCTTCCTAGAAACAGCGCCAAAGGCCAGGGAAAGCAAGGGCAAAAATGAACTATTGGGACTTCATCAAGATAAAAAGCTTTTGCACAGCAAAGGAAACAGTCAACAAAACCAAAAGACAACTGACAGAATGGGAGAAGATATTTGTAAATGACATAGCAGATAAAGGGCTAGTATCCAAAACCTATAAAGAACTTATCAAACTCAACACCCAAAGAACAAATAATCCAATCAAGAAATGGGCAGAAGACATGAACAAACATTTTTCCAAAGAAGACATCCAAACGGCCAACAGACACATGAAAAAGTGCTCAACATCACTCGGCATCAGGGAAATACAAATCAAAAGCTCAATGAGATATCACCTCACACCAGTCAGAATGGCTAAAATTAACAAGTCGGGAAATGGCAGATGTTGGCGGAGATGCAGAGAAAGGGGAACCCTCCTACACTGTTGGTGGGAATGCAAGCTGGTGCAGCCACTCTGGAAAACAGTATGGAGGTTCCTCAAAAAGTTGAAAATAGAGTTACCCTACGACACAGCAATTGCACTACTGGGTATTTACCCCAAAGATACAAATGTGGTGATCCAAAAGGGTACGTGCACCCCAATGTTTATAGCAGCAATGTCCACAATAGCCAAACTATGGAAAGAGCCAAGATGTCCATCAACAGATGAATGGATAAAGAAGATGTGGTATATATATACAATGGAATATTATGCAGCCATCAAAAAACTGAAATCTTACCATTTGCAATGACGTGGGTGGAACTAGAGGGTATTAATGCCAAGTGAAATAAGTCAATCAGAGAAAGACAAGTATCATATGATCTCACTGATATGAGGAATTCTTAATCTCAGGAAACAAACTGAGGGTTGCTGGAGTGGTGGGGGGTGGGAGGGATGGGGTGGCTGGGTGATGGACACTGGGGAAGGTATGTGCTATGGTTAGCCCTGTGAGTTGTGTAAGACTGATGAATCACAGACCTGTACCTCTGAAACAAATAATATTTTATATGTTAAAAAAATAGTAAGGGAAAAAAGAAGGGGGGGAAATCAGAGCGGGAGACGAACCATGAGAGACTATGGACTCTGAGAAACAAACTGAGGGTTTTAGAGGGGAGGGGGGTGGGGACAGGGGTTAGCCCGGTGATGGGTATTAAGGAGGGCACATACTGCATGGAGCACTGGGTGTTATAAGCAAACAATGAGTCATGAAACACTATATCAAAAACTAATGATGTAATGTATGGTGACTTACATAAAAAAATAAAATTAATTAAAAAAGAAGATATATTATAATTTTAAAAGGTTGCTTTTAGATCATTAAAATGGTGAAATATCTCCAAAAATGGACTCCTAGCCAAAGCTGTTGATTAGAGATGGTTTATTGCTCTTAATGTTATGGCAATATTAGAAATACATTTTGACTTTAATTTTTCTTAAAACTTTTTATATTGCACTGTCTTCAAAATATACTGTGCTTTTTAAAAATAAATGGTTGGTGTATTGTTTAGTAGTATGTGCTGAGGAGTTGGATAGCATGGAATTAAATGCCTTCTTCATAACTCACTGGCCGTTACTTAAACTCTCCTTACTTCAGTTTACTTATCTGTAAAATAGGGATAATAACAGTTCCTACCTCACAGGGTTGTTGTAAAGATTAAAAGAGTAGATACATGTAAGTTCTTAAAAGGTCTGACATTTATAAGAGCCACAATAATATTAGCTATATTTTTCCCCAATATATGATATATTCATTAAAATCAGGGACACTGGAGCTAAGCAAACCTGGGGACCAATCCCAGTTCGACCACATGTCAGCTTGGCACCGGCAGTGCCTTTATTTGCTCTCTCCTTCAAGCTTGACTCTTTCCTGTTAAGTGAGGGAAATAACACATACTTGCTGTATTAGCAGAAAACCTTAGCATGATACCTACCATGCAGAAAGAACTCAATTAATGGCCCAGAAACTCCCAATATGTTTTAGAAAGTCTTTTAAATATTTTTTAAAGATTTATTTATTTATTTGAGGGGGTGAGGGGCAGAGGGAGAGAGAGTCTTAAGCACACTCCCCACTGAGCATGGAGCCTGACCCCATGACCCATGACATCATGACCTGGGCCAAAACCAAGAATTAGACCCAGGTGTCCCAAGTCTTTAAAAAAAATTCTTTTTGACAGGAGCACCTGGGTGGCTCAGTCGTTAAGCGTTTGCCTTCGGCTCGGATCGTGATCCCGGGGTCCTGGGATGGAGCCTCGCGCTGGGCTCCCTGCTCCGCAGGGAAGCCTGCTTCTCCCTCTCCCACTCCCCCTGCTTGTGTTCCCTCTCTTGCTATGTCTCTCTCTGTCAAATGAATAAATAAAATCTTTAAAAAAAATAAAAAAATTCTTTTTGACAGAAACCAAAGAGCAACTTTTAATGGTAAGGTAAAGAGAGGCCAAAAAGAACAAAATGAAAGAAAGGGAAGGAGGAAGAAAGAAAGAAAAGGAAAGAAAGAAAGAAAGAAAGAAAGAAAGAAAGAAAGAAAGAAAGAAAGAAAGAAAGAAAGAAAGAAAGAAAGAAAGAAAGAAAGAAAGAAAGAGAAAGAAAGAAAGAAAGAGGCTTATATTCCATGGTATTTTTAGGTGTATAAAGAATCTTACGCCCTTAAATGCCAGTCTTTTGAGACAGACAGTAATGAAAATCCCTTTGACTCAAGTTAACATAACTCTGTGTCTCTTATTCCTTACTTCAAAGCCTATTTAGTTTATGTCCTCATTTATCCACATACGAATTCCATGCTGATCCTGAGTTCTTGCAGGATTGGCAAATGTCTGTGGGGGGAGGCTCTACTTTCCCAGAATAGTTCCTTCACAGATAAGCCACCATTGAAAATACCGTTCTTTATAAAAATGCCTATTCCTTGGGAGTTGTCAGAAAGGAGTCTGTCTTGTGAATTAGCTTATTTATTATCTCTTAACAGCTAAGTGAGGAGTAGGGCGCTATAGAATAAAGTTTGGATGAGGTACATGATCAAGAGTATTTTAAAAATCCAGTTGATTTCCCGGAGGGTGTGATCTGTTTTGCAGGCCCTAGGAAGCTCAGAAAGTAACAACCTTTGAAGAATGTTAGATATAATTTTCTTTAAATTTAAAATACAAAATAAAATTACTGTTTTTTGTAAATACTCATATTTTATAAACACAGCAAGAAATCATTAAACACACTCTTAGAATTTTTGTAAATTTTTGTAATTTATAGATCAAGAAATCATAACTTTAAAATAGTTCCTATTTTACAATGGTTAAAAATAACCTCCTGGAAAAAAAGGACCCAATTCAGGACTAGAGGTCCGTACAAATAGGACCATGACTCACAGAAATCATATTAGCATTCCTTCTGAAAAAGCAAATAGAATAATTTGCATTTATATTTATACTATGCACATTTTAAATGTGTTAAGACTGATTCAGAGCAGTAGACCTCTCTCCACAAACTGGCCCGCTAGCCTCCCAACTGTATACTCCCTCCCCTCTAATACCTTAGTTGTAGTGCATTTTACACAAGATATATTGAGGCATTTCTTTCTCAAAGTTCTCACTGCTAATTGAGCTCTGACCCTGTTCCTCAGATCTGAGTCATTGTCGTGGTGACCCTTGTGCTCTGAGTATTGAATGTTCCTGATTTATTGTTATTTTCTGCCTGCTTCTTTATTGTCTTAATAATGATTGCAATAGGCATTATTTATCTATTGTGTCACAACAAATTAAAACTTAGTGACGTAACACACCAAGAAACATTTATAATCTCTCACAGTTTCTGTGTCAAAATTAGGGAGCTGCGCGGCTGGGTCGCGATTCTGAGCCAGGGTCTCTCAAGAGGTTGCAGTCAAAATGCCTGGCAGGATGACAGTCATCTGAAGGCTTGAGTTGGACTGGAATATCTGCTTCCCAGGTGGCTCTTTCATGAAGTTGGTAAATTGGTGCCAGCTTTTAGCAGCAAACCTCCATTCACCTCCATGTAGATCTTTCCATAGGGCTGCTCGAGTGTCCACACTGCACAGGGGCTGGCTTCCCTCAGCACAAGCAATCCAAGAGAGCCAAGGAGAAACCACAGGGCCTTTTACAACCTAACCTCAGTCTTCATGATTCAATTTAAGTAGGACCCAAGAAATCTAAACCTTACTAGATATACACTTCTCAATTAAATTATCCGGGAATTAGTAATCACTGTGACTCCCAGTGAATCATTAGCCAATAAGCTTTGGGTTTCTTGTTCCCTTCCCAGACTTCATAACATTATACCAGTGGGGGTAAGACTTTTTTTTTTTTTTTTTTTTGTCAGCTAGGGTTTTGCACAATTCCCTTCCTTTGGATAAAGTATGTATGGAAATCGGAGAAAGAATATTAACTTCATTGAAATGTACATTGTCTGGTTAACCATAAAGGTAGGACTTTTTTGTTTTTCCAAACTAAACTGCTGCACTTGTTTTCCTTAAAATTATTATTTGTTTGGGTTACAGGTTTTGACTCTCTATGCCAGGTTGACTCTAGAGAACAAGACTTTCATGGAGAGAGTTATTGTTTGCTTTTGCTAAATTTAAGTTTTTTGGTACTAATCGGTTCAAGTATAAGTTTTCCTTGATAAGAAGCAAGTTTACCTAACTGTGGAATGATTAACGGCACATAGCTCTATAAGTCGAGGAACTTATACAAGAATGTGGAAAAATGATAATTCTATGACTGCTTTAACCAAGGAGTGTCATTATTGACATAGAATTCTATGAGCATAGACTTCTATAAGCAAAGATATTTATACAGAGAATATGGTAACTCATACATTACCTTTAGGACAAAACATTGCTTCATTTTGTTTTGTTTTGCTTAATTCTCTAAAACAAAAATTACAATGCAAGGCAGATTATGTAAATTAATTACATTGGATTTAGATTTGTAGATTTATTGAGCAGACATTGAATTTTAAAACCTGACCAAACAGTAATTAATGGCCTAAAATTTTTCTAAATGTATATTTTAGAATAAATGTATGATAGCTAGTATAAGTTAATTGATTCTTATAATTAATTTTATTTACTGGACTTCAACTAAAATCCATTAATACACATTAAAACATAGCAAAACACATTTCTTTAAGAAGTAGATTCTTGCTTTAAAGTTGGTATCCTTAGAAGATATTATTAAACTGTAGATGAGTGACTCAGTGAAATTCACAGGAGATAGCATTTCCCATTAAAAATTCCTGAAACAGCTCTTTGAGCAAGCTATATGAGTTAACTTTTGGTAATTTCTAGAAAGTATTCTCCAAGCTCACAGAATTAGAAATTGAAAATGCTGGGAGAAGGGAACTGAAATACTTGTCCCTTTGCTTCCGCTAGTCCTAAGTTTTCAGTCTGCATCCTGCTGGTCTTTTACCATTTTTGCCCTTTACAGTTAGGAAGGGAAAAACAACAGCAACAACAACAAAATTTTATGAAAAAGTAAACAGGAAAAGGAAGTGAAGAAGGAGAAGGCAAGAGGCTCACTTAGAGCAATTAGAACCTGCTTAGAAGTTGTGCTGTGGACCCTCAAAATTCATATGTTGACATTTTATTCCCCAGTGTGATCGTATTTGGAGGTGGGGCTTTGGGGAGATACTTAGATGAAGTAATGAGAGTGGGACTCCATGATAGGATCAGTGCCCTTATAAGAGGAGACCAGAGCCCTCTCTGTCTCTACCACATGAGGACACAGCGCGAAGGTGGCTATCTGCGTATTAAGAACAGAGTTCTCACCAGTACTGAGTCTGTAGGCACCTGATCTTGGACTTCCCAGGCCCCAGAAGTATGAGAAATAAATGCTTGCTGTATAAGACCCAAGTCTATGGTATTTTTGTTATAACAATCCGAACTGACTGATATAGGCAGATCTGTCAGGAAAGAATGTTCTAGGCAGAGGGGACATATAGTAAAAAGCCCTGAGGGAGGTTATAGAAACAGCAAGTAGCCTGGTATGAAGGGAATAAGGTAGAAAAAGGAAGCTACATCAACCAATAAAATATCCTTAAATTTGATCAGCCAAAGTGGCATCATTTAAGCTTATGCTGGCCCAATAGGCTTTTTATAAACCTATAATCCAGCAAGTGTTGGTTTAATTTAGAGAATTAAACCCTTTATTTAGAGAACAAATAAATTATTTTAACAATTTATTGTTAATGATAAATTATTAACCCTCAAATTAGTAACCCTTTAATTTAGAAAATTAAACAAATTAAACAAAAGTTTCTCCTTTGGTAAAATTAGTGGCTGTCACTCTGGGAGCAGGTAATTTGGGGATTTTCAGGAAAGCTCTTGTCTACATCAATCCAGGACACTTTCCCTAGAGGACATTCTGTCTTAAGAACAACCACAGTAATTTTACCCTTAAAAGTTGCTCTGTTTTGTGTAATGTCTTATTCATTCTGAGAGTCAGCCTCCTCTCTTTTCTCTAGAAGAATAAATCAATCTCCATAATAGTACAAACTGCAGAGTCATGTATGTAATTACGAGCTCAACGAACTGATAAGATCCATGTGTTTTACTTTCCCTGGACAAACATACTATGGCCACTTTTAAAATGCACTGTCAGCCCTCATCAACACTTTTTAAAATAACTCTCCAAGTTGGCCAACCCATCATAAGTTAGCATAAATGCCACAATCAGTTTGCTTTATGACTTAATGTACCTAAAGAAAATCCCTTGATTCTTTTTGGAATATAAACTGCACATCTAGCAAGCCCAATCAAGCAACTGAGTTTTGTGGAGAGTCACGTTGAATTTGTGTGCATCTCTCACATTCTGGCATCCTTGTAATTGACAAAGTCCAGCTGTAAAATTTGAGTCTATCATCTTATTTCACACAACAATTTGGCGAAGGCTTGGGAGGGTCGTCAGATCCTGAGAAGAGCAGAGGGAACATCAGGCTGAGGATCAGGTATGAAAGGTAAAACTCCCCGCTGTTTTCAAAGACATTTTTATTTTTTTTCAAAGGCATTGTTTTAGCAAAAATTATCAACTAATTCTGTGTCCAGCTCCTGGGAGACTGGATAATTCCCACTCCGAGGTCTTTCTGACACCAAGCAATTCTGCAATCTCTGACACCAACTGAACATCTTATAATTTAATCTTATTCTGCTCCTAACTACCCAAAGTGAGCATCAGACTCCACAGATTTCAGGGTTCAGTCCCACAAGATTGCCTTCACTTCAGATGCCAGTCCCGATGCCCAAGTCCCTGGGCTATCTGCACTTCTGTCTGACTTGGCTACAAGTTATGGGATCCCCACAACTCCCCAACCCACCTCACCTCACCTCAATAATTCACTAGAATTAAAAGGAAAACACTTTACTTAGATTTACAAGTTTATTATAAGTGATACAACTCAAGGACATCCACATGGTAGAGATCCGTGGGTCAAGCTACAGGTGTTGGGGGTGGCAGGGAGCTTCCATACTTTCTCACGGCACATCACCCTGCCAGCACCATGATTGCCTTATTGTTTAGCTTTTTGTAGTTTTTTTTTTTTTAAATTGAGATTTCATTACATAGATTTGGCTGATTAAATCACTGGTCTTCGTGACTGAACTCAAATCTCCAGCCTCTCTCTGCTGCCCAGGGGTTGAGGAGTGATACTAAAATTTCTAACCTTCTAATTACCTGGTTGGTTTTTCTTGTGATCAGCCTCATCCTGAAGCTGACTAGGGGCCTGCCAAGTCATCTCATTAATAAAAATCAGGTATTGTTAAAAGGGGCTTGTTACAAATAACAAAAGAAACTATCATTTAGGAAATCCAAGAGTTTTAGGAGTTCTGAGTCAGGAACCAGTGACAAAGACCAAATATATTTTTTATTATACCATGCCTACCTATCTCATGTCTTTCCTACTAGACACCATAAAAAGTTTAAAGTGTCTTTAGGAACCAATTTAAAGGTTCCTAGCCAAAGCTGGGAAAGATAAATGACAGGGAAGAAAGACTTTTAAGTAGACTGTCAACTATTAAATGTGGAAGTAATGATGGAGTTTGAAAGTAACCATTTGGCAACAATCAGTTCAGGCAACTATCATCAATGAATGCTGGAACAAGTGGGTACGAGTGTGATGAGAGCTAAGATATTTAAGTAGTCTCAAAGTAGCTCCCCCAAAGTACTTATTAGTTGAAAGGGAAATATATAATTGTACAATGGAGAAATCTTGCAGACATTACCTAAACACAAGTGATTAATGTTAGTATCAACAGAAATGAGGCGAACCAGTATCATGTATCTCCTGACATGATGCTTTGGAAGAACCCAAAATTACTTCTGTAGTATTCTTGCCAAAAACATAGAACCTGAATCTAATCATGGGAGAATATCAGACAAGTCCAAATTAAGAATATTCTACAAAATAACTGGCTTATAGCCTTCAATGATTGTCAAGATCATGCAAGACAGAAGAAAAAGGGCAGAGGAACTGTTCCAGATTAAAAGAGACTAATACATGACAGCTACATGCCACATATGATCTCTGATTATGTTCTGCACTGGATTTTTTTCCTTAAAGATGTTATTAGGAGAATTGGGAAAAATGAAAAGATCTTGAGATAATGATATTGAATCTTTGTTAATTTTCTGATTTTCATGATTGTACCATAGACATATAAGAGTGGTTTTTTCTCAGGAAAAAGAATACATGCTGAAGTGTTTGAGGCAGAGGGATTCATGTATGTAGCTACTCTTAAATTGTTCAAAAAGTACACACACACACACACACACATACATAAGTATATATACATACATACACACACATATATACATACGTATACACACACACGCACACACATATATACATAAGTATATACACACACACATATATACATAAGTATATACACACACGCATAAGTATATACACACAAATATATACATAAGTGTATACACACATATACATAAGTGTACACACACATATATACATAAGTGTATACACACACATACATAAGTGTATACACACACATAAGTGTATACACAAACAAGCACACACACATATATAAGTGTATATACACACACATAAGTGTATACAAACATATGTAAGTGTATACACACAGACACACACACATAAGTGTATACACACATAAGTGTATACACATACATAAGGGTATACACACAGACATACACATACATAAGTGTATACACACATACATAAATGTATACACACACATATACATAAGTGTATACAAACACACTCACACATATACATAAGTGTATACACCCACACATATACATAAATGTATACACACACATAAGTGTATACACACACAAGTACATACACACACAACTATAAACACATACACATAAGTATATACACACACATAAGTTTATACACACACATACATAAGTATATATATACACACACACATAAGTGTATACACACACATATACATAAGTGTATATACACACATGGGTGTATATGCACACACAAGTGTATATACACACATACATAAGTGTATACACACATACATAAGTGTATACACACATGCATGAGTATATACACACACAAGTATATACACACACATATATACATAAGTATATATACACACACACATACATAAGTATATACACACACACATACATAAGCACACACACACACACACACACACATATATATGGTAAGATGTCATCAAATATTAACAACTGGGGAATCTGAGTGAAGGAAAAACTTCAAATTATTTCAAATATAAAGTTATACACAATAAGTTCAGCTGTCCTATTTTTTCAAGGCAGAGGCAATCTATTGTCTTATGGGACCTCTTATAAGGCCCCAGAAAGGGCTCTAGTGATGAAATGGTGTGCCATAACAAATTGCCAAAATCTTGGTGACTTGAAACAAGAGAAATTTATTGTCTCACAGTTCTGGAGGCCAGAAGTCTGAAATCTAGGTGTTGGCAGAACAGCGCTCCCTCTGGAGCCTCTTGGGGAGATTCCTTCCTTGCCTCTCTGGCTTCTGGTGGCTGTCAGCATCTTTTGTGGCTGCATCATTCCAGTCTCTGCCTCTGTCCTCACATGGTCTTCTTCTCTGTGTCTCTGTCTCCTCTTCTCTTCTAAGGATGCTTGTCATTTATTTTAGGGCCCACCCAGGGAATCCAGGATGATCTCATCTCAAGATCTTTAACTTAATTACATCTGCAAAGACTCTTTTCCCCAGATGAGATCATATTCACAAGTTTGGGGGTTAGAACATGGCTATCTCTTTTGGGGGCCACTACATATGATTATATGTTTTTTGCAAAATTTGCAACAAAAAATGTTTCAAATGCACTTGGTTAAGTTTTATGTCTCTTTACACTTCAATGTTTCCTTTGTCATATTTTTTCTTGTGTTAGGTGGTTTTGGAGTTGTAAGCAATTTGAGGATCTGAGGGGAATTTGAGCTGGACAAATATTTAATGTGAATCTAGAAGGATATATGTATGTATTTGTAGTCACTTATAAGTACTGTTATTACTAGCATCCAGGTGTAGGGATGGCTTGCAGAAACCTTCTGTGCCCACTGTCATGACTTACATAGTGCCACGATACAAAGGGGGCAAGGTCATAAGTATATCCTTCTGTGAATGTGTCTGACAGCAACCAGCACTGAAAGTATGTAAATCAAATAGAAGAGGTGAAGGCTTAAATTTGTGAAACAATAAGTTAACATGTGGAAACTTCTTCCAATCATTTGGTGTATGAGATAATAGCAAAAGATTTAGTTCTCATCAATTTATTTTTGTCCAAAAAAAAAGTTTCTCTTACCAGGAATATACTTAATAATACAACATATAGAATTATAAATGCACAATGTGCATTTGTTCAATATGGAAATTAAGCTAAATTTTACTTATCAGAATTCCTCTATGTTTAAGGCACCCAACTTTAGTAATACTATAAGCAATTAGTGCAAGTGTGTGAAGTTACACATTTTATAGAAATACTGATTTTTGTATTGAATTTTGTATTTTCATTATTTTTCTTAAAGGGGGTCTCCAAACCATATGTGCCAACCCAACTAGTCTAAGGGGTATTGAATAGACACTGAAATTTGAATATGTATAAATGTTAGCGATTCTGTTTTAACGTGAAGCTGTCTTTATTTTATAGCTGCAGGACTTAGTCTCCCAAAAGAGCCCCCTAGCACTATGATTTATAAAAACATAGTTTTGTAAAATTAAGATGTTGTTCAGAAATGTCAAGTTCTCTAGTTGTAATTAAGTATTTGGGAAGGCATCCTCCAATCAAACAATTAAAAAGTACTTAATTTTTAAAAATGAAACACCTACTGAGGCACCTGGGTGGCTCAGTCAGTGAAGCATTTGCCTTCAGCTCAGGTCCTGATCTCAGGGTCCTAAGATTGAGCCCCCATGTGGGGCTCTCTGCTCAGTGGGGAAGTCTACTTCTCCCTCTCCCTCTCTCCCTCTCTCTCTCTCTCTCTCTCTCTCCCCTTCCCCGCCCCCCCCCCGGCTTGGTCTCACTCTCGCTCTCTCTCAAATAAATAAATAAATCTTAAAAAAAATGAAACACCCACTGGTAAAAATGTAAAAACTTGAGTTTGTATTGTTTCTCCTAAATGACTATATGGATATAGTTATATGTAGTTAAAATATATATGAATTAAACACTTTTGATCAAAACTTCCAGCACAGTTTTACTTCAAAAATAAATTTAATTTTTGTCTGATAAAAACAGGCCACAGGCTGAACAATAAATAAGTTTCTAATTAACACAAGTATTTTTCTAAAGGTGGCAGTTTTAAATCTTGCTTAATAGCAAAAGCCCTGGGGATAAAACAATAAAAGTTATGGGCAAGACGTTATTCAAACCAACCTTACACCTCTCTATCCTGCTCCTCTTTATTTTACACAACATTTTGAATGTATTTAATGCTCCTGAATTGTACATTTAAAAATGGGTAAAATAGTGGGGCACCTTGGTGACCGAGTCGGTTAAGCATCTGACTCTTGATTTCGGCGCAGGTCATGATCTCAGGGTCCTGAGACGGAGCCCCATTGGGCCCTGCACTGGGGGCCAAACCTGCTTAAGATTCTCTCTCTTTCCTTCTCCCCTTGGCCCTACCTCCCGCCACCTTTCTCTTTCTTTCTCTCCCTGTCTAAAAAAACAAAAAACAAAAAACAAAAACAAGTGGTTAACAGCAAATTTTTAGGTTATGTATACTTACTACAAAAATGTATAATTAGCATGTAAATATTTCATTTTAAAAAGTTTTAAAGGTTTTCCAAAGATTTTATATTTTTGGAAAAAACTTCATAAGTCAGCATCATAGATGGTGCCATGATCACGTGCTCTGTGACATAAAATCCAATATCTTTTTGACAGATATAAATCATAATTCCTAGGAAAGCCAGTTAAGGAACCTCAGTTTGTGGCTGCCTCCTTATTCCTCCTTACTTGTAGCCTTAGTAAATGGCAAGGTCTTTATCTGGGCTTTGTCTGTGTGGTTTCATATCTCCATTACTTCCATTACACAGATGTCGGCTCTTACTCACTGCAGCCTCTTCTTTGCATCCAGATGTCCAAAAAGGGAGTCATATGATCATAATTGGTCTCTATCCAATCACAGCTTCTCTAATTAGCTCCTAGAAGTTGCTGGGCCAGTCTTCTCTGGGTCAGGCAATGATCTATTCACCATCCAATATGCATTGGCCAGGTGTCCCTGGGCATGTGACATATGCAATACCATTGAGCATTAAACAACCCCTTCGAGGGGTTAGTGTAGCATGCATTGGATACACAGATACATTGCAAGCACTGAACATCTGTATCAGGCACATTAAAATTAAGCCTATCTCTATGTACATTCCTAGGCACACATTGTGAAATAATGCACTAACTGAAAGAGTCAATCCAAATCCGTTGGGCTGAAAGGCAGAGTTGTCTAGGGTACTGACTGCAGATTCCTAATCCAACTGAAGGCTTAAAGAATGGTGGCCGAGCGTGGCCAGTTGCATATTTGTGAGATCTCATCTGTCATAATTACTTTATCTTATTCTTAATATATTTCATCACCATGGATTGAAGCCATGGTTTATCTAAAATGACCAGATAATATCACCGCAAAGAGGTAATATCACCACTACCAAGACCCTGGACCCCAGCCAGACTTCTGGCATTTCAGGGATCCTCCATGCAACCCAACACCACTGTGAACAGGATGTTGAAGCAGCTGTTACTGTAAGCTGCAATCGTTGAGCAGAAGAAACACACAGCAAATTGTACAAACCAAGTTAAAGTCTTGTAATAATGCCTTGAACAAAACAGAATCTTCTTGAGTAAGAGTTGAGTTGAATAAGCCAAAGCAGACCTAGAAATACAGTAGCCATTTCCCAATAAAAGTTTCTCCTTTGGTAAAATTAGAGAATTTGTTAATTTATGTTTGTATACATTTGTGTCAAGTACACAACTCAGGATTTTAGTGGATGTGGTTTTTCAAATCGCTGTGGTTGATTAAAGAAGAAAGAACTAAGGTTAGGAGTAGGAAAAGGAAGTAAATCAAGCAACAGGGAGAATGCTTTCTTTCACAGTTAAGGGCTGGAAAAGATAAAAACTGTAAAAAGGAGGAAAACTTAGTCCTGAGAAGAGGCCTGAGTGAGCTGGGTCACATACAAAATAAAGCTGGTGGAGATGAACTGGGGCTCTGGGGGCATGGAAGCAGGGGGAGGGGCTAACATGTAGATATCAGCATCTCTAAGTCATTAAATCAGAAAGGCCTTAAGCAAAAAACAGTCTTCTCTATGTGAGATGGCAAATTTATTAAACAATGAATGATGCTGGCCTTTCTCTTTCCCCTTATCTACTAAAATAAATTCTGGCTTCATCTAGTCAATTCCTGCCCTCTCCCACCCCCACCCCCACTGATCTCCAAAAAAGGTCCTGTCTTGTTCCACTTGTCTTTGGGGCTTTCATGATGAACTATTAGAAGAAGGAATGTGGGCTGAATTTGAGTATAAAATGGTTTGAGGATTAAAACTCTCATGGAAGTTTTTCAGAGGAATTTTGAAGCGTGTAGCACAGAATATGAGAGAGGAGCTGATGAGTGAGGGAAGAATTTTAAATATTGCATTAGAAATATGCCTCCTTCGTGGACTTTAAGAAATACATGTGAAGGGCTTAAATTATTTTAAAATTATCTCTTTAGTTGCATTCTGACTGCACTGCTGATCTGAGCCTGGACCTCATGGGCTATGACTCTATAAACATCAAACAGTTGTGCATATATCTTGATGCTGAAGTGAAGAGAGGGAAACTTGGTAGTGATTTAGGTAAATAAAAAATAATAGTAGAGAATGAATTATTATTTGCTTTCATTAATCGTTATTGATCTTATCCTTAGCGATAAGAGTTCATTTTCTGCTTTGTGTAGGGAACATAAAAGTGTAATGATTTAATTGGTTAATTCCTGAATTCAGTTACTCTATTTTTCTCAACTAAATTCTCCTACACAGGAATTTTCAAAGACATGACCTCTACAGTTAGGGAGCTACTATTATAGTGGCAAAACTTTTATTTTTCCATAAATTTTATTGCTCACCCCAACCATACAGTTTTGTCTCTCCTTCCACACATAAATTTCAGACACACCAGCAACATACAAATAGACATGTATACAGGTACGACTTTATACCACAGTCTCTCCCTTTCTTTCTCCCCCTTTCTCTCTGTCTCTTTTTTTCTCTCTCTCTTACACACAGACACACAGACACACACACACTTTACTTATTTATTGGCACAGCTAAAAAGGTGGCAGTAAGAAAGATTAATAAAGCATGTCCCTTGGCCAAAGTCAAATAATTGATGGCAGCTCTGTGAGCCTCATAGTTTTAGCCATTACAAAAAGGATCCTGTGGTTTAAAATATAATTAGTAAAGGCCTAGATGTCCTGGTAAGATACAACTTGAATATTGCTGCATTCTGAGTTAAGTAAATTTGGCAAGAGACCTAGCTGTAGCTAAAGAGCCTAATTTCCAATGGCTCTGTTTATGGCTACTTGGATCTCAAATATATAAAGACTCTGTATGCCATAAAATGCTGCAGAGGAACCACAGCATGGAGTTAGCATTGGCTGAGCCCTGCCAGAGAAGCAACAATTTGGAGGCGCCTGATCAGGTTCAACCTGGAGTTATTAACAAGGTCTGTTCCACAATAGCAACATCTAGTGCAGAGACGCCTTCTGATTAACTAGGTGGTCTTATCAAAGGCAGCACAGTCAAAAAAAAAAACAGAGCTGGACAGTACTTAGGGCAGTAAAAACAGATTTATTCAGAAAAACTATTGCAATAGGGGAAAGGGACCTCAGTATAGAGCTGTGCTCAATTCTGAATATAACAAGAGAAAGTGGGAATTTTTACCCAAGGAGCAGGCTGGGGTTTGGTGGATGGAAAATTACTAAGAGGAAAGATCAGAAGTAAGAGGGAATTCTGGCTAAACGGACCCAGCAGGACTCTTGGTGATGGCAGGCCAGGGTGATCAGACATCACATGGGGCGGCAGGGGAGGATGAGGAGCCTGATTAGATATTGAGGGTGATTAGATATCAAGGATGGGTGGGGGATTCTGGCTAAACCAACTTAAGAAGAATCTTGCTAAAATTGGACAAAACAGAGATGAACCCCAAAACTCCAAAGTCAAGGTTTAGTTGAAAATGGGCTCAGAAGAGCCTGATTCAAGTTTAGACATGGACAGAATCTTTGTCAGTATAGACTGGATGAGTCATCCGTCTCTGCATCCATGTTCTGTGACTCAAGTGTGTGGTTCAGAAAGGGTCAATAGGAAAGGCACTTCAGAGCTTGCCCCCTCCATTAGTCCCAAACATAATGTCAACCTCTATAAAGTTTTCGTTTTTAGCTTTTGATACTAGATATAAAACTTAACTCAATTTCCATCTCTAATGGATTTTATGAACATATAATTTGCTATTGGAAATTTTTGCTTTCTTCAATCCTCTAAGGCAATGGAAACTTCCTGAAATAGTGAGACTAATTGATCTGCACTACGAGAAGTCCTAAGATGACATATTCCCCCAAGTTTTTGCTTTTCCACAAGGGAAAACTAGTCAACCAAGATGAACTCTTTACTCTCCCTGACAAGAGCCTTTCTTTACACTCAAATTCCTACTTCTCCCTGGGAAGTCCCATAGTGGCCCCTATCAGAAACTCCTTGAGGAAACTCTAAAAGTTCAGCTCAATTTTACTCATTACACACCCTCAAAAATACAATCTTTTGCCTCAGCCTTAGTTGTAATTAAAAATCACTTTCAGGAAGATGCTATTCTATCTTGAGAATTAGGGACTAGTGGAATAGCTTTAGGTAGGGTTCTAGTTGTTTCCTCTCGGCCTCGGACAGAAGCATGGGACTGACCCCTGTATTGTGCTTAAAGTACCACTCCAGCACTGGCGCAGCTTTTGAAACCTTTGATGAGGGAGAGATATAGTGTCACAAATGATTCTCTCCTTCCCGCTTGAGAATATGCAGTTCAAATCCCAGAGGTTTTAGTTTCCCCCAAAAAACACTTGTTGGGTTGTGGGCACCTTTGCCCGGCTGAACTAGAAGCATAATCTCTGATTCTTTGGTCACTCTTCTAATGAATGTATATGTGTGTCTAGCTTTGCTTCCCAAGGCCACTTCACCTTTCTATCAGCCTTCTAATTTCTCCCCATTTCTTATTTCCTTGTGTATGTGGTAATTTCGGGGAAGAAAAGTAAATGCCACCATGACATTTAACTGTGGCTCCCAAACCTCTATCCAGGAGGAAGCCATGCCACTCAGAAGTTCATAGTGTTACCTTACACTGAATTTTGTTGGCCAACATCAGTATTTTCAAACTGGTACAAGGATCTGAGACCATGCATTCTACTTAAGTGGAGTGGGACTTAAGTATGAGGGCCAAATCTGCCGATGGGCAAGTTCCCCCACCTCCTCTGTGGAGACAGAGGCCTTCAGACTTTCTCTGCTGTGTTAGGACTTGGAAACACCTAGAGACTGAGACATTCCACAGATTCTCCCTCCTTAAGTGAGCCATGAATTACTCAGGTCTAAATTTCAGTCACCACTGAGTAAGAGACTAACCATCTTTTCTGTGATTAACGTGGCATTGATGAGTCACTTACATGTATCCTGTTTTCACTACGTTGTTAAACTTAAAAGAGTTGCACAGAAAATGGTATCTGGATCCACACATTCTCTCCACTGTCTCCTTAAGAATAATTTCCTTATATTTTCTATACCGTCCTCTCTTTTCTGAAAGGATTATTACCAAAGATAATTAAATGTAGGCTTAAAAAGTCATAAAATGAGAATTAATATTCTTTATAAATTTATTTTTGGAGAAATTGAGAATCTCATAAATTATCTCAATTTACATAAGAAATTTCATTTTATCACATATCTTAGGATTTGGTGCAGTTCCCTTTGAATCAACCTGCTAATGGACAGATTCATAATAATTTACCTGATCTATATTTATTTGAAATGGATTATAAAACTTTTGAAAATCACAGTTGGAAATAAATAATAAATGAATCTACATGTTAGCAATATTTTATTTCATTTAAGCAAGTTAATTCATTAATAAATTTCTTAAAAACATCCTCAGGAAAGAAGAAAGATGAATGCATGCCTAGGTATAATTCTGAATATCACTGTGAGAAGTCATTAAAGTATTTTTAAGGGTGCTTTGCTAGAAAAAAATTATGCAGGATAGAATTTGATATTAACTGCTCTATGTTTGTACAGATTGAGGCCCTGGCTAGCAATGGATCAGTTCAAGAGGGAGAGAAAGGGCTCAGAAATTCGAGAAATCTGATGAATGTCTATTCTTTTTTTTTAATTTTTAAAGATGTATTTATTTTAGAGAGAGAGAGAGCATGCACACGCACAGAGGGTAGGGGGCAGAGAGAGAGGAAGAAAGAGAATCTCAAGCAGATTCCCTGCTGAGCACAGAGTGCAATCAGGGCTCTGTCTCAGGACGCTGAGATCATGACCTGAGCCGAAATCAAGAGTCAAATATTTAACCGACTGAGCCACCCAGGTGCCCCATGAATGTCTACTCTCGATAGCCTCATTCCACATTATCTCTTCTTTCTAAAGTGATCCTTCTACTTTCCTAACAGATTTCTCAAGCAAGTGCCTTTTATGTATATATCTTTTGTGTCTTGTAGCAATTATTTATATTTTATAATAATTTCTCCCGATTCAATTTTTATGTCACTAAAATGGACATGTATGCTTAATTTAAAAACAATATTTAATTAATTCCCTTATTTTAAAAACCATGTTTTAAAAACAACTTTTCTTGATCTTTCTAGTTTGAAAAATATTATTTAAACTAATTATTTAATAAAACTGGAGAAGCGCCTGGGAGGCTCAGATGGTTAAGCGTCTGCCTTCGGCTCAGGTCATGATCCCAGCATCCTGGGATCGAGCCCTGCGTCGGGCTCCCCTTGCTCAGTGGGAAGCCTGCTTCTCCCTCTCCCTGTGGTCCTCACCCTGCTTTTGCTCGCTATCTTTCTGTCAAATACATAAAACCTTTAAAAAAAAAAGTAAAAATAAAACTGGAAACTGCTACTTCTGACAAAAGGATAGATTTATTTCCCATGTACGTCAAGTAAGGACTACCGAACAAACGCCAACAGCTGCCAAGCCATCGACTTTCTGCCTATGCCACACAAGACATACATTTTTAAAGAGGCAGACATATGAGCTTTATATCATGTATGCATAGGCATTTGTGAATTAAATACCAAAAAAAGTTCTGTCCCAAACTATAGTTACCTCTTTCATCTTAGGGAAATCCATAAAAATTAATACATCAGGTTTTGTTAGAGTTACATGTTTCACTTAACCATAGTATGCTTTAGTTACTAGAAAATATGTTCCTTTTTGTTGGTGGTGGTATTCATTTTTTATTCAGGTATAATTTACACAGAACGCAAGTCATTATTTTTGCATTTTGAAATATGCACCACAAGCTAGAGATAATACGTTCCATCCTTCTCCCAAATTCATTTATGTCCCTTTTGTCATTATCCCTACTCCCCATACTCGGTCCCTGGTGTACAAAACCCTTCACTGAATTGTCTTCCATCCCTATAGTTTGCCACTTTCAGAATGTCATATAGACAGAATCAGATACTATGTAGCTATCTGAGTCAACTAAGCAAATTCTTTTTACTTAGCATAATGCATTTGAGATTCCCCCATGTTTCCGTGTGTTATCAGAAGTGTATTCCTTTGAACACACTAAGTAGTATTCCATTAATGGATATACCGCTGAAGGTGGTGTAGCTTTTTCCAATTTTTGGCAACTAGATAAAACTGCTATAAACATTTAGTTTATTCTTACCGTATTCTTCAATCCCCATTTACAGTGAGGATGGATTCATGGAAATGGGAATGGTTGTAACAATTCACTCCTATCATTACAATATAGTTTTTTTCGAGGTATTTTCCTGATAAAGCAATATATTACCTATGATCAAGGTATAAGTATTTCTTGTCTGATATCTTTGTCATCTAGGAATTCTTTAACACTGAGGTTTAGGCCTAGAGTGTAATCCTCACCCATTTGGGATTCAGTTTCCTCAGATTACATAACATGAATATAAACTATTAAAACAATTCCATGCTTGCTCTTTATTATTTTGTATTATTATGTTACATTAATCACCATACATTACATCATTAGTTTTTGATGTAGTGATCCATGATTCATTGTTTGTATATAACACCCAGTGCTCCACGCAGAACGTGCCCTCTTTAATACCCATCACCAGGCTAACCCATCCCCCCACCCCCTCCCCTCTAGAACCCTCAGTTTGTTTCTCAGAGTCCGTAGTCTCTCATGGTTCGTGTCCCCTTTGAAAACAGTCAAACAGTATGATAAGAATCAGAAGACCCTTACCTAGGAGAAATAGCATTTAATGATAAAGTGATCAGAGATGAATAAAAGAAGGCTAGTGTATTCTTTTTCCAAGAACAGCGGACCAAGCTGAAAATAAATTAGCCTTGTGTGAGGCAATGGCAGAAAGTTTTGCCTAGATGCGTAATAATACAAGTGTGAGACTGCGTCTGTATCTTTTAAGCTACATAGCCCTTGATATTATTTAGAATAGTGCTCCATGCATAATGGTTTCAGTAAATGCTTTTTTAAATGATACATCATACACTTATCTGATGAAAAATAAAATAAAATAAAAAATAATGCATCAATATGCACATGAGTATATGCATATGTGTGTATATATATTTGCATAGATAAACGAGAGAAGATAGATAGATAAACACACAGCAAGAGCCCAAGGAAGAAACATCTGTGTACCATATTATACTTCATTTCCCACATTAATAAGTCACACTCTTTCGCTTATTAAATATTTTTCTATCTTCTTTCTATTTTAATTCTCCATGCCCAAATTCTTTGACACATATTATGTCTAGGAACAAGTGATTTATTTTAGTATGTAAGCTTAAAAACCTTTAAAATGCCTCCTGAGAAGCTGATTACTTTGGAGAAATTCATTCACAGTGAAAGAAAAATACAATTAAAAAAATAATGGGGAAGGAATTTGGAAATGAAAGACATTTACAAAAAATGAGGATGTTTTGTGATCTATAGGATGTACACCAAATCATTCTTCTGAACCTAAAGTTGGCATTTAACTTTCATTAGCTGAAAATTATTTCCTCTCACAAAGTTAATATGGAACAAATATTTAAAGAAGGGGAAACAAATGATGAACTTACGTGGTAAACCATGTGCCTTATTCTGACTTTCAGACAAATTGATCATTAAGGGAAATATTTACGGGTAAGCTAGCTATAGCTGAAATACTTAGAGAGCCATGGTTCACAGAGCTACGATTAATATCGGGAATATTTATTACACAGAATTTTTATTAGGCTGAAATCACCTCAAGGAAGTTATTGTATAGAAATAAATATAAAAACAATCAGTTTGTAAGTATTTGCACATAAGAATATTTATTGAAACTTTTTAAAAGATATTATTTATCTATTTTGGCACAGAGAGAGAGAACAAGCACAGGAAGGGGGAGCAGCAGAGAGGGAGAAGCAGGCTCCCCGCTGAGCAGGGAGCCCGCGGACCCGGATGTGGGGCTGGATTCCAGAACCCTGGGATCATGCATGACCCAGACCGAAGGCGTACAAGCGGATGATTGACCGACTGAGCCACCCAGGCGCCCCTATTGAAACCTTTTTTTTTTTATTCATGAGAGACAGAGGGAGAGAGAGAGGGAGAGAGAGAGAGAGAGAAGCGGAGCGAGAAGCAGGCTCCCAAGGAGCAGGGAGCCCGATGCGGGACTCGATCGGATCATGACCTGAGCCGAAGGCAGACGCTTAACCATCTGAGCCACCCAGGCACCCCCTATTGAAACTTTTTAATGATTAAAAACTACAAAAGGTTTGAATGTTATTAATAGAACAGGTAAATAAATTTCATATATTCACATAATTCAGCTAATCAAAAGTGTGAATTCTATGTTTATTGACTCAAAAGGATGCATATGATGTATTTTTAAAGGGAAAAACAGAGTGCATATATATTGATGAATATATTACTTCATTTTTGTAAAATGATAAACAAAACCAGTGAGGGTGTGCATGTGAGAGAGAGAGAGAGAGAGAGAGAGAGGAAAGATGGTGAGAGGGTGAGTATGTGGATATGCATTGGTTTGCATCACCACGTGGAAAGGCAGGTTACTTCGGTTAGGTGGGAGAAAGAGTACTTAAAGCATGGGGTAGCGAATCTTCCTTTATCTTCGTGGAACTTTCGCTTCGTTCAGTTGCTATAATTAGCATGTGTTAGTGTTATAATTCATAAGCATTGATCAAAATTAAGATTTTAAATTGCTGTCTGAGGAAGCGTCAGCTTACTTATCCATCTGTAACTCTTCTCCCTGTAGCAAATTCATGGTTGATCAAGCAAAAGTTCTTAATAACTGTCTACCTTTGATAATGAAGGACTCCTCTACCTAGAGGCACAGTGTAAACTAGATGTCCTCTCACGTTCTTTTTGACTCTGCACATATACTTATGTTCATATATTTATTCATCCATATTAAGCTATATGAAACTACATGACACATTTTAGCCCCAGATATTGTTCTCCCATATAACTCTGTCTCTGTACAATTAGAAAGTATATTACAATGGAGTCAAGTGAATGACAGACTTTGAAGAAGTATCAATTAGAAAACTCTCATTAATTAATATATATGCACAAGTTGAGAATCCTTCATTCCTCATACATATATATACAAATAGTAGAAACATATATGTGCAAACTGAGATAGAAATAAAGAAGATATGAGAAAATAATGCAACTAGTTAACAATTTTAAAGCAATAGTGTTTGCTAATCTAGCAAACCATATTTTTGACTATTCATTTGCTCCTTGATTTTATCCCTCTGTTCTTTCAGTTATTATATTATATGTAATAATTCCTTTCTACCTCAGAACTTCTAAAGGATTCTAAGCATCCTCCTTATACTAAAAAATTAACGTTGAGGAAATTAATGGGCAGAATAATGAATGCCTTCTCTTTCTTTCCTCTCAGAGAGGAATGAGAACAGAAGGCACTAGAGATAATTTTCCATAACAGTTTTAATTAACTTAAATATGGAACGAAATTAAAAAATTATACAAAGAAAACTAGAGCTGTGTTATGGCTGTGTTATTCTCTTCCGCATTACTCCAGGAGACCACAACTACACAACAACAATAAAAATCTAGAGAAACTTTCAACCATTTCTCCTTCCAAAGCGGAGTTCGGGGAGGCAAGAATCAGCTCTCTGTATTTCATAAATATTCCTACTATGGTGTCTTCTAGTCTACCATATTCTATAATTAGATCAATATGGGTTAAAATATCTCCTTGTAAATGTTTTCGGTGAGTAATCCAAGAGTGTAATAAATAAATAATTGCTACTTGAGCCCTGGATGGCAAAGAGAAAATAAAAGCATCCCCCTCTTCTTCTTCTGATTCCCAGGAAATTTCCAGATACAAATACTCTCTACATGTGATATTCTTGTATATACATGCAGGCAATCCATTTATTGTGGAGAAATGTGGGATGTGGTCTATAATCACATGACTTAGTAAATTACAGAATGACCTTATGGGCAACACTGATATTAGGATACATGTACTGGGAATTGGTTAAGGGTATGAACTTTGTAGTCAAACCACTTGGACACCTGTCCTGCTCCACTTGTTAGTATCTAAGGATGTTGGTGACTTAGTTTCTCTAAACTCAGCTTTATCATTCTCTATTGCAGTGCCTACTTCATGGGATCATGAAGATTACATAAAGGGTTGCTTGCCAAGGGCTTAGCAAAGTTCCGGGCACATAGTCAGTGGTCTATATATGTTAGCCCTTGATGATATTATGTTCTGGGCCATTTCTTGCATTCACTGACTCAGAAAAATTGTTTTGTTGGACTTCTGTATGCTCCCATTTTCCAGGTCCTGCAGTAGATTAAGCAAAACAATGTAAGATCAAGATAAGCTAAACAGAAATACAGCTAAGGCCCAGGTCAATTAGACCAAGAGAAATTGTGACATCAAAGAAAATGTAATGGGAAATACTCTCCAGAACTTCCATGGTGCTTGGAAAGTAGGCAAAGGTGATAGCATCAGAGGAAGATAATCCAGAGAAGACTACCTTTGCAGGACAAAAATAGCAATTTCAGGTGATTTTAACCAATCTTTAAATTCTACTTTTTGAGATTGTCACTATGAGGAGTGTGGAAATGGTTATAAAGTTGTTGTTTTGTTTTTGTTTTTGTTTTTACTTCTGCCTGTAATAGCTGGTTGCTATGAGCCAGGAAAAGAAGCAGGACGGGTGAAGAGATAATAGGAAACGATGGAAGGGGTGAGGGGAAAACCTGATTCATTCTATATTATTGTGGACTATTGAAAGCTTATGACAGCAGGCTCACTTGTCTAAAAAAAGTGGACAAGATTAGGGAAAAAGATAAAAGAACCAGTGTTTATGAATCAACTACTATGTGCTAAGCACTCAGCTAAGTGCCTTATTTATATGATTTTACTTAATTCTTTCATTAATCCCACAAGGATGTTCACTCAGAATAGAGTGAATTATCCTGGGGTAACAACTCTTGGTGGCTTTCAACAGCAAGATTTTAGACCCATGTAATTCTCAAAGGCAGTTCCTTTCCCTGTGGTGCCTCAGACTTGGGACCCCATATCCTATCAATACATGTTTCCAAGATGGTCCCAGAAAAGAAAGATACTTCTGTAAAGTTTTATAATGCCAATTAATACTTTTTCCCCAGCAACGACATTACTTCCCCTCATATTTCTTTGGCCAAAGCAGATTGTAGTCCCTGCATTCCCTCAACGGGCAAGAGAATGCATTTCTCTCCTGTGCCCCAAAGCACAAGACCCGGAAATTCTGGTGAGGCGCATTGATGTCTATCGAAAAAGAGGACTTCTTGTTTTGAAGGTGAGGAATCTGAGAATCAGCGGAATTAACAATTTTGGCAAAACCACTCTGTTCTTAGACTGGTGGCATTGGAATGTCAGACTCCCCAGTCTATACTCTTTCCATCGCATGACTTTGCTTCACATACTTTCCCTTTCATATTTACATTAATGTGGCCCACAGAACACAGTTTCAGCTTCAATCAGTGCCGAAGTGAGAAGTGAGCACTGTAAGCTATTCCAGAGCTGGTCACATGCAAATAATAGCACTCCTTATTATAATAACATCCAATATCATCCTCATGTATTTGGGAGTGAGGTATTTTTATTCGTTGTTAATGAAATAAAATGTTTTCAACTTTGCAGTGTCGGTGCATTTTTTGTTGTTTTGTTTTCTAAAGGATTTTGACAACCAGGTGTCCTGAAGAAACCTCTCTCTCATGCACTTACAGCATAGTAAAATCCATGGCATGCAGTTCAAAGAAAGTGCACCAATTAGGCTAAGAACATTTTCCATATTCAAGGAAGCCTTCTCCACATTTGAGCATGGTCTATGGATCAGTGAAGATATTAGTTCAAAGGGACTAGTCAGTTTAGTAAAATAAGTACCTTGGTTACCCATTAAATTTGCCTTTGTAAATAAAGTACAGTGAGTTTCCCTTTGATCTTATGAAGATAGTTCAGCATGCTATACATAGCACAGAGATGAAAGTAGACAAGGCTGCTTAAAATGAAATATGCCAGTGAGTGATATAAAGCTTTCAAACTCTTTTGAGCAGAAGCAGAAGTAATCTTGTAAGTAATGTCCTTTCTTTGCAATATTTTCCTGGGGCATTTGGCATTAATTTCAGGTTATTTTTGATTAATATGAGTCAACAATGGGCACTGCAGGGGAAATGTTATAAAATATTAGGCATAAATATGATCAATGATTTATGGTAGGCTGCCTCTATCTGTTTCCATTTCTTGAAAATTACATCTACCTTTCATATTATTTTGTCAAGAATCCCTTGGCACTGTCCTCTCCAGCCAGGGCATCAAATTTTTTAAACTTAATAAAAATGCCTCTGTGTCCTTATATTTTATTTTCCCCTGGCTGGTTGACATGACTTGTCATTATTGGTACAGGATGGTGCATTTAAAAAATAGAAAATAGGATAAGTTAGATTGTTGTATTTTCCATTTCAATGACCCATTCCTAGCTTCAGGTAGATTTCTTCTGGTGCACTTCCCTCCTCAAATGTCAAGTTTTATCCTAGTTTTTAAAAAATTCAGGCCAAGGCTTTTGCCAATATTTAGCTTGTATTCTGAGAGCTGGCATTAGAAGAGAGGATTTGAACCCAAAGGAATAAATCCTTATTGGAAGAATTTTCAACACAGATAATAGATGGGCTGCAAAAAAGAGGACTGAATCATGTGCAGCAAGTGGCTCCCACTGGCATTCTTTTTTTTTTTTAAGTGATCTCTACACCCAATGTGGGTCTTGAACTCACAACCCCGAGATCAAGAGTCACATGCTGTACAGACTGAGCCAGCCAGGTGCCGCTTCCACTGGCATTCTTGCCACATGTTTGGGAAGATGACCCTGGTTGAGGGATATACATAATATGTATGATAATTCCTACTCCTGCTTTGTGGCAATCTGATTTTATAGTCTCTTTAAAAGTTTGTTGAAGAAACCTTATTTTTTGCAACCCTAAATTACTTATAAGACATGACTGCATCTTTATTTGACAATTTAAAAATATATCTGTTTTTCAACTGAGTCATTATCATAAACAATGTTTTCCATTTTTTGTTTAGAAGTTATTTTGAATAAATTAAAATTGTGTCCATATTTGACAATGTGTTTCTTGAAGATTAAAATAAATTTCTCTATATATTTTTAATTAGAGAAAAATTATATATAGATAAAAACAGAATTATATTTCTGTATCTATAAGACATATATGGTAGGCAGAATAATAGCCACCCAAAGATGTTTTGGTTCTAATTCCTAGAACCTCTGAATATATCACATGACATTAATAAAGAGATTTTTAAGATATGACTAATCTTAAAGACCTTGAAATGGGGAAATTATCCTGGATTATATAGGTGGGCACAACCTGATTACATGAGTCCTTACAAGAACTTTTCAGGCTGAGGAGACAACCAGAGGGAAGAATGGGTAGAGAGATGGAAGAAGGGGGCCATAAGCAAGTATGGATGGTCTCTAGAAGCTACGAAAGAAAAAGACATGTACACCATGCCCAGAGCCTCTAGAGAGGAATGCAGTCCAGCAAAGCATCTGGATTTCAACCTAGTGAGACCCATGTTGGACTTCAGAACTCCAGAAGTGTAATAAATTTGTGCCATTTTAAGTCACTTAGTTTGTGGTAATTTGTTACAACAACAATGGAAAAATAATGCAGATTTTGGTACCAGGAGCAAGGTTTGAACCCATGTAGCACACGATATACCAGGTATCACCTTTTCATTCATTAGAGAAAAATAAATGCCTAGAAATGCAATTAAATAATGAATTCAAAACACAAAGCTACATGTACAACTTCATTTAATAACTTTTTATGAGCAGCAGTTCTGTTTCTTTTTGGTTCTCAATGAAAATAGCTTTATTGATTTTTCCAATTATATTCATAACCTAAGAACATTAACTCAGAAAAAACAAACATAAACAAACCAAAAACCATCTGAAATCTCATTATCGCAAGAAACCCTCCATTAACATTCTAATGATTGTCGTTTTGCACATCTCTCCTTTTATACATACATATACATAAAATTTTACATAAATAGAATCATTACACTTGCCATTTTTATCATGCATAAATGACCTTTTCTTTGAAATGTATGGTTCATATACAAAAATATTAGGACACATAACTAATGTATATGTGACAATAATAAACATCTGCGTACCCACCACTCAGATTAAGGAATAGAACATTCACAGTATTTAGAAAGTCCCCTGTGCCCCTTCCCAACTGCATTTCCCCGCCTCTTCTCCATGTAGTAACCACATTTTTTTACTTTTATACTAATCTTCCTTTGCTTAAAAAAAAATAGATTCAGCACCTATGTATTACTCCTAAGCAATTATTTTTCAGTTTTGAAAAACTGAGCAGCGAAGCAGATGTATCTGTAAAAAGAAAGCAATTACTGCCATTAAATGAAAGTTCCCAGGAGGCCGTAAACAGAGAAGAAGCTCTCCCTCTCACAGAGGAGTTTTAGCTCCACAGAATCTATTATGATTTTCTTGGGGACTGGGTCATCCTTCACGAATTTGGAATTGAGAGGATTAAGATTGAGTTATAATGGATCACAGCAGAGACATGAAAAGAGTGTTTAGAAAGGCAGAATAGCTTCCAGGCCCCATGGAACTTGACATCAACCTGATTTACTATATTAACAGGAAACACAAAAAAACAAAACCAAAGCAAAACCCAACCACCTGCAAATGAGGAAAGGGATTGATCAGCAACAAAAGCATGGGAAGATGAGAGTCCCAGAGGTATGTGCTGGCAGTGCTTAGCCTGAATCCAGCAGGGGCAGAAGCAGTCCTGGTCCAGGTATACAAACAATCCTTTCCTGGTCCTGTGGCATTTCAGATCACACCTTCCTGGGGAGATGGATGTCACCAAGGCTTGGGGAGCACTCATTCCCCAATCTTTCTGCGGAAGGATTCCTAAGAGAAACACTCCTGGCTCTTCTTTTCCCGGTGGACCCCTTCCAGCAGAAGAAATGTCTTATCTAATAAGTGAAATGTTGAAGAGAGAGAGATGGTATGCTGCCACTCTCTCTCTCTCTCAATCTCTCCCCTCTTTGGAAACCATTTTGGTCTCTCTACTTCCCTGTAGTCAGGGGCCTGGCTACGGGGGTCACTGGGATCGAGCATTTGGACTAGTGACAGGGTCAGTTGGTCTAATTCAGTGAAGAAATATCATCAAGCACACTTAGTTGCTTAACCTTCACCAGTAATAAAGTTTGCATTTTGAGCTCCATCTGTTTGACTCCGTATTTGCCTTGTAGTCGGTACCAAACTTTCAGGGTAAGAAGGGATGCTATCTATTAGGCTCCTCTAAACCCTCATAGGTAGATGAGATTGTCTCATACTGATGTCATTTATCCTCCAAATCATATACTTAATTTCCCTTGTTCTGATTCATACTCACTGGGCAACCTTCAGGTCATAACTCATCTCTTTATGAAGCCTGATTAAAGGAAGATAATGTGTGCACCAGAGGATTTTAAGTGCCTGGCTTCCTTATAAGTCCTACTTCTCCTTCTCAATTAATACATTGACATTTTGTTTTGATATTTCACTTTTGTAAGCCGGGTTACTGTGCATCTGCCCTTAAGAGATGTGTCTGTCAATAGAATAACCTTGGAAGTTGTGAACAAAATAGTCAGACAAAGCTCCAAGACATTTCAGAATTCAATCCAGTATGGTTTTGGTTTTTTGGTTTTTTTTTACAGTATGGTTTCAATACCAGGAAGAGTTGGGTGGTTTGATTAATGTGAGAAAATGCAGGAATGCCTTACACTCAAATGTCTTTACACCTGGATGTGAATACATTTTACTTGTCTTAAGAACTAAGGAAAACAAAATCCAATTAAAAGGCATGGCCACCTGGGTAGGAGTTATAGACTCTAACCTGACTTGAAAATTAGATAATGATGTGATTCACTTCTAATGGTTATGAGTCACACGATGTTTTCTTCTTTCACTTTCAAAGTCCTTATTATAGTCTGCTCTATTCTACAGTGTCCAGTATGTTCCATCCCTATCACAGATGGGATCCAGTCTTATCACGGGACTAGGCTTAGTTCATCGAGAAGGTGAAAAGGCAGCTCCAAAAGTTATGTGCGGATAATAACCCCTAAAATTTTGTGAGATGGTATGTTTCCTTTGCAGAAAAGAATGTTATGCATCTAGGAAGATTTAGAATTAATTGTAGAAATGTTTTAGACATCCAAAACCTAAGATTAGTATTTTCACATTAATTAATGTGTGCATACTTGTGATACTAAATATCTGTAACGTATAGGAGACTTTAACGTGTACACCATTTAAAAATGGCTAATAAAAACCTGATTTATAATTGTGCATCTAGCCTGAATATAATTAATTTTATATACAGTATTTTGACATTTAAGAAAACTTACAGGAAACCATTTTTAAAGTTTCATTTGTTAATTGTACAAGTATTGCTTAAGTACTTGAGAAAGTTTGTTAGATAATTTATGTATATTTGAAAGAAATTGAGTATATTAAATGTATTAATGCAGTTTAAAATGTTAAAAGCAGATTAATTAACAAGGTTTATAACTCATTTTAGATAGTAATTAAAGGCCTCCTTTAAAGTGTGAAAATTTGCTAGCCTTCTACATGGGATAATAAGGTTTATAAAATGAACTGACAACTGTAAAGAAGAGCTAATCCTTTTTTCCTTATAACTATAATAAATAGAATATTTAAAAAACTAACAACCTATTAATGATTTTTTTTCCACATAAAAACCAGTCTGAAGGAACCAAAACTCTCATTTAATAGAAATAAATTTTAGTATCAGACACAAATCAAGCTCCTGATAGCATAAAGTTGAAGCTAGTGTCTCAGTGAGGCCATGGGAAATTCACTAGAGCCTGCCAACCTCTGATGGCCCTTTGGGAGACCCGCAACGACCTTTACCATACTGCATTCTGACCACATTATTGGCAATTCCCTTCCTTTCTTGGAACTTCTACAACTTCTTCAGGGCTTTATTAAAATAAGTTATTTCTTTATAATAATGAATATTTAAAATATAACATATCATTGAGATTAAAACACACACTTTAAGTAATCATAGTTTCTTATGGTTCTCAAGCCAGTCGGCTCTGGTAATTATGAAGGTAGGCTTGTAATTTTATAATAGAATTTACCTAACTTCCTAATGACTTTTCATTAATTTGCACTTCAAAAGAGTTTTGGCCCCTTCTCTAGGTCCTGTTGCGATGTATGGGTAGATCACTAGTTTTTAATGGAAAGAGAGTTTGGGAGCCAGACAGATCTTGGTTTTATACTAGTTCTGAAAACTTGGGCAGATATTCAACATCTAAGTTTCTCATCTGTACTTTGGGGATGGTGATACCTACCTTATAGGGTTGTTCTAAAGCTTAAAGGAATTATATGAAAAGAGTTGGTACACATGTGGTCCTCAATGAGTAGATGTGATTCTTACGGGCAGTGTGAAGTCAAGGGTATGAATGTATTGTTAGGTGAAAAAGGGTTAATTTCCGCAGTGGGTCAAGTGTCTGTGTGTGTGTGTGTGTGTGTGTGTGTGTGTGTGTGTGTGTATGCATAGGACCAGCTGCTTTGACAATATGCTGCAGCAGTGAATCATGGCTCGCTGCCAAACAGAGGCTCCAAAGACCCTTGTACAATGTTAGGCAATGATCAGCATAGTGTAAATGATACCCTGCAAGAACTCTAACTTCAGACTTCATGGGGTTGAAACTCTGGCCTCATATAATCTCCCAGAGATCACATATCCTATATCCATTGGAGTGAGAAGAATCCCTAGGCCCAACAATTACCATATACTAGATTTGGGACTGTCTACTTAATTCCTTAAGATCTCCTTCATTCACCAGCCAAATACCCTGGTGTTAGTTTTGTTCATATAGCCAGTGGATGCTTGGGTTCTTTTTTTTTTTAACCATTATTATTTAATGCAAAATATAAGATTTTGAAACTCTTGTAGAAACTGTAAAAAATGGTTGTCTTCTACACACTGTTGTGGTTGATAAAATTCTGAAAGTGGCATTTTATATCAAGTGCCAATGCCAAACAACATTAAAAGAATCAAATACAATGACCTAGAATTCAGAGACAGAGAGCTTGCAAAGATGTTGACAATATTTGGATAACAAAAAGAGTGAGGTTTTGTAGAGCTGTACAAAAAGGAAATAATCCCCTCCATTTCAGCCTTCCTGAAATTCATTATTCTTCAATGAAGTCTTTGTACATCTAAAGACACCTACATGGCATCACAGAGATGGGATCTAATGAAATACAGAGGAAAACTAGGACCAATTCCATGAACTTAAAGAACATCGAAATCCAATACTTTCCCACTGTCCCAAATACACTTTGGTGACATCTTCTCTTTTGTATGCCAAAAGCCAAAATTTTCCAGCTGATAATCTGTTTCCTTGAACCCTTCCTAGTCTCGCCTAGAGGAAACTGAATCTTTTAGACATTGAAAGAAATGTTGAGGGGTGCCTGGGTGTCTCAGTCGTTAAGCATCTGCCTTCGGCTCAGGTGATGATCCCAGGGTCCTAGGATCCAGCCCCGCATCGGGCTCCCTGCTTGGCGGGAAGCCTGCTTCGCCCTCTCCCACTCCCCCTGCTTGTGTTCCCTCTCTCACTGTCTCTCTCTCTCTCTCTGTCAAATAAATAAATAAAATCTTAAAAAAAAAGAAAGATATATTGATTGACTCACTTTAAATTGCTTTCAAGAGTTCATTATGCTTCTTGTCGTGATGTAGATTCTGATCGAGTAGAACCATTTTTATTACGCTATTTTAGAGAAGTTAATTTTTTAATTTGAAAAATAGGTTTACAGCATCCCTATAGATGGTTTTTAGACACTGAGGAAATGAACGATAGAGACTACTCTTAAGGAGGTTACAATCTAGTGGAGAATATAGACTAACAGGTAATTATGACACACAATTTATGTGTTAAAAGAGGTTACATAGGATGTTATGGGAGTGTCCATGAGGGACATTTAATTCAGCCTGGGGCTGTCAAAGAGTTCAGTTTTAAGTGTATTGTGTTGAAAATGAGAGTGAGTTGTCAATAGAAGTTGGAAGTGTGGTGTTGCAATTTTGGAGCAAGTAAAGGTTATCGATGGAACTCTAGAGACTATTCACAATTATGAAAAAAACCAAAGGCCTCTAAGAAACATTTGTCACTCATATGTAAATGCTATGCTATTCCTTATGATTACTTTCAAGTGTACATGAAAATGCCGTTTAAGTATAAGTATTATTTAGAGTGGCTGATAAATTTGGTCAGGAAAATACAGAAAGGAAGCAACGTCTTAAAAATTATAATTTCTAATCTCAGTTGCAAAGAACCTTTTGACTAATTCCTATAACACAATCTATAAAATTAATAAAAATTAATTGTCATAAAATTATGAAAGTAATGAAAATTTGGTCATAAAGTTAGTATAAAGAAAGTCAAGTGTTTCAGTTTAATTTAGTTTACTTAAAATATATATTTTAGTTACATCCAGACCTATTTAAAACTTCATTGTAATTTTCTGATTATAACTGGTATAAGTTATTAATAGAAAATTCAGGAAAATGCAGAAATAGAAAATTATGAAGAAGAAAATAAATTAAGGGCACCTGTGTGGCTCAGTCATTAAGCATCTGCCTTTGGCTCAGGTCAGGATCCCAGGGTCCAGACAGCATCGAGCTCCCTGCTCAGCGGGAAGCTGGCTTCTCCCTCTCCCACTCCCTCTGCTTGTGTTCCCTCTCTCGCTGTGTCTCTCTCTGTCAAATAAATAAATAAAATCTTTAAAAATAAATAAATAAAATAAATTAATCACAATTTCACCTCTCTCTTACTCCCTTCTTAATATCTCTTAACATTTTGATATTTTCTATGATATATGTATATATACACACACATACGTGAGTTTCCTGGTCCACTTTAATTTGCGAGACATAAAAAGTATTCCTCTGTTCATTATTCTTTTAAATATAGAAGAGCAGTATAGTTTAGTAAAAAGACCTCAAAATTTGAACTAGCTAGATTCCATTTTATAGTTATATGAAATTGAATAAATTGTTGAACCTTGAGCCGGTTCACCTGGCTTAAAATTCTAGCGCTATCCTTTACTGCCATGTAAACTTGGGCAAATTTATTTACTACCAGGAACCTCAATTTTCTTATTTGTAACAAGAGGAAGATAATTCCTATTTTTAATGGAGAATGAATTGAGAAGAACAAATATTGATGTGACAAAAGCTGACAAAGTAGTCCAATTGAGAAATTGCCACTTTATTTTTTTTAAGATTTTATTTTATTTATTTGACAGAGAGAGAAAGAGCACAAGCAGGGAGAGTGGTAGGGAGAGGGAGAAGCAGCCTCCCCGCTGAGCAAGGAGCCCAATGTGGGACTCAATCCCTGAACCCTGAGATCATGACCTGAGCCCAAGGCAGACGGTTAACTGACCGAGCCACCCAGGCATCCCGAGATTGCCATTTTCTTGCCTAGTTTGTTGGCAAGGGAGACAGAGAACGAGCTGGATTTGAGGTGTATTTCACAGTAGAATTAATATAGTCTTCCATTTGGATGAATTAAGTATGAGTATAAGAGAGAAATTTGAATCAAAGATAAAATTTGGATTCCTGGTTGAAAAAATGAATGAACGGTGATTCCACTTATGAATCGAGATGTGGTGTGGTGTTCCATCACTGCGGGCCTCATTTTGCACACGTGAAGTCTGAGATATTCTGTAGTTGGCTGAATACTAGAGTCTGGAGTTCCCAGTAGAGGGAGTTTGGGCTAGAGAGGTACTTACAGTTGTCATCAAAATAGAAATGTAATTTAAAGCTTGAGAACTCATTGAGATTGTGTAAGGGAAGGGAGAGACTGTGGAGGGCCAGTAAAGGAAGAAAAATAACAAGAGGGGACAGAATGGCTCAGGAGAAGCAGCTGCTCCCCATTCCATTATCTCTAGTGTCCTGCGGGGAGAAAGAGCTCTTGAAATTAATCCGACTGTCTCTTTCTCGGGTTAATTTGGCTGCGTAGGGAGGGGACAGTAAAGACATATATGAAAGCCTTAAATAGAAGCAGCTGCTGAGTCTTCTGGGTAGTAATTTGATGACTATTTATTTAGCTTTAGTGGAATAATTTTGTTGAGTAGATAGAACGGTTTAAAATATTCTTATGCTAATTGTATATACCTTTATGTCTTACCAATGTTTTAATTGCATGGGTGGATTTACAGAAGGACATTTCTAGGTAGAATTGAAATGTTTTTAAGGTGTAAAATACTAAGATATGCCATACATTAAGTCTGAGTTAGTCCAATGAACAGACATTACTGTTAAAATTCTAAAGCACTATCTACCTATTAATGATAAATGCTCTTTTCTATTTGTGCTTTCCATATTGTTATTACATATAATTAAAGTACATTGGCAATTTACATAATTTATGTTGGGGATAGTAAGTGATTTTTGGTTGGTATTTAATGGAAAGCAATAATTTAATAAGCCAATGTGAGTTTAAAATTATTGTTTTAAAAATCAAGACGTTTTTCTTTGTTTATCTTATTCAGCTTGTAAAATTTGGGACTCCCACTGCCCCTTTCTTTTTCTTTTCCTGAGGAATGAAAGAGATGAAAATCTAAAGCATCCCTGTTATGGTCTGTGCTGAAGTTACTCAGTTAAAAAACAAGTTCAGCAAGTTTTAAAGAAAAGGCTGTTAGTTAAGTGGAAGGCAAATATTTTCATTAGTGCTGAGTGGAAAAGAGAAAGTTTCATGTGACACATCAATGTTCGATCACTTCTCACCTGAGGCCCTTTTAACTGAGAGAAAAGGGAGAAAACAAAATAATGAAACTGCAATGAGGAGAGTTGACATCAGCAAAATAACTTTCTTCTCACAAAGTGCAGAAAGAAGAGATGGTGCCATTTTATTCAGGACCTCTGTACTTTTTTATGTGAAATAGAAGCTCACACAATTATTTTGGATATGCCTTTGCCTAGGATGGGACAAGTAAGGATGAGAACTAAAAAGAAGATGCTAAATGTAGTAAGGAAGATTGAGAGAGGAAGTACATTCTTGTAGCCCACTGCACTGTGTGTATATAACCTAGTGGAGATCCAGACAGCATTTAACCTTATGAGCATCGTCTCACACCTGGATGGCGCCCCAAAGGTTTTATTTACCACCTGGAAGAGATGTGATGTCTGGACATGCCAGTGCTGAAAACAGGCTTTGGGGATGAGCCTCTAGAGCAGAGAGGGATTTCTCTCCATAGTGGTCTTAGTCCTGGGGAGCTATATTTGAAAAGGAGAAAGTAAAGGTGTTTCATTTTAGACCTGTGAATGTCATTATTAGTGAGAAGTGTTGATTTCTGTAGGTTGTGGCACCTACAACCCAGCTCCAAGGGAAGCTTGCCCCGGGAAGATAAATCAAGAACTCACATTAAACAATATGTACAAGAAAATACTGGGGTCCCAAAGCACTCTGATCATGAACCTATTAAAAGAACTATGATGGCGGGAAAAGGACCAGCTAACTCCTCCGCATACATACCTTCTCCTTCTTCACCCAAGGGAAGAGTAGAAAAGACGGTAGGTAGAAAAGAGGCACAATGACAAGGCAGTCCTGCCATGATTTGCCCCCATGACCAGAAGCAACATGGTACTGAAAAGGAGCTCTACAGTGGCAACAGAAATGAAAAGCAGCTCTACAGCGGCAACAGAAGTGAGAAGGAGCTCTACAGTGGCAACAGAAGTGAGAAGCAGCTCTACAGCGGCAACAGAAGTGAGAAGGAGCTCTACAGCGGCAAC